>NC_069708.1:32744671-33061186 GCF_023699985.2 Odocoileus virginianus | reverse complement strand
GTGGAAAATTCTTAACGAGATGGAAATATCAAAACACCTGACCTGCTTCCTGAGAAATCTGTATGCAGGTCAAGAAGCAACAGTTAGAAGCAGACATGGAAAAACAGACTGGTGCTAAATTGGGAAAGGAGTATGTCAAGGCCATATACTGTCACCCTGCTTATTTAATGTACATGCAGAGTACATCATGTGAAATGCTGGGCTGGATGAAGAGCAAGATGAAATTAATATTGCTGGGAGAAATGTCAGTAATCTCACATATGCAAATAACACCACCCGTATGGTAGAAAGTGAAGAGGAATTGAAGATCCTCTTGGTGAAAGTGAAAAAGGAAAGTGAAAACCCCGTCTTAAAACTCAACATTTAAAATACTAAGATCATGGCATCTGGTTCAATCACTTAATGACAGATAAATGGAGAGGCAAAGGAAACAGTGGCAGACTTTATTTTCTTGGGCTCTAAAATCACTGCGGATGGTGACTGAAGCCATGAAATTAAAAGAGGCTTGCTCCTTGGAAGAAAAGCTACGACCAACCTAGACAGCATATTAAAAAGGAGAGACATTGCTTGCTGACAAATGTCCATGTAGTCAAAGTTATGGTATTTCCAGTAGTCATGTATGGATGTGAGAGTTGGACCATAAAGAAAGCTGAGTGCTGAAGAATTGATGTTTCTGAAGTGTGGTATTGGAGAAGACTCTTGAGCATTCTTGGACTGCAAGGAGATCAGACCACTCAATTCTAAAGGAAATCAGTTCTGAATATTCATTAGAAGGACTGATGCTGAAGCTGAAGCTCCAAAACTTTGGCTACCTGATGGGAAGAACTGACTCATATGAAAACATCCTGTTGCTGGTAAAGATTGAAGGCAGGAGGAGAAGGGGATGACAGAGGATGAGATGGTTGGATGGCATCAGCAAGTCGATGGGCATGAGCTTGAGCAAGCTCTGGGTGTTAGTAATGGACAGGGAAGCCTGGTGTGTTGCTGTCCATGGGGTTGCAAAGAGTTGGCCACGAATAAGTTACTGAACCTCATTGGATTGATCACTGGTATCAGTGATACCATAGGAGCAGAAAGCTCCCAATACAGAAGGGGAAAAGAAAATCTAAACTGACACTTCTGACTGTGTGCTCTCCCACATTGAGGGGATCCATGAATTGATTCAGAATAGCAAAAACTACTCAGTTGAGGAGACATATGGTATAATACAAAGCATAGTAACATTCATATCATAAGGATCTCAGAAGGAGAAGGGGAAGACAAAATGGCAGATTGAAAGAAATAATAGCTAAAATATTTTCTAACCTGGTAAAGGAATTGGAATACAGGTATGGGAAATAAAGACACAGTCACAAACTAGTTAAGCATAAAATGATCAGCAAAAAGACACAGTAGAGTTAGAATTAGAAAGCTTTTAAATATAAAGGGAAAATTATTTAAAGGAGCAAGAGGAAAGCAAGGGAACTCTTGTAATAATATCAGCTAACTTTTTCACAAAAAAGTTTTCAGGCCAAAGGGGAGTGTCATGATATATTTCAAGTAATTAAAGAGAAGAATTAGAACAAAGAATGCTCAGCAAGTTTACTATTCAGATTTGAAGGACACATCAATAGGTTTACAGACAAGCACCACTAACTTCTGTTTTAAAAAGTGATGAATCGTCTTCCCTTAGGGGAAAAGAAAAGGCCACAATTAGAAATATAAAAATTGCAAACTTGGAAAATACTACTGGGAAACGCAAATATATTGTAAAGGTAGTAGATCAACCACCTATATATTAGTAGAAAGTTTAAAATACAAATGTAGTAGAGTTATAAGTGTTCATATGACATGTAGTAGTCTTACTGCAGCTTTGTAACAGAGTCTAAAGTCTGGGACTTGTGGTTGCCAGTAGGGAGAATGGGGGAAGTAATAGGAAGTTTGGGATAGACATGTACACATTGCTATATCTAACATGTATAACCCACAAGAACCTACTGTAATAGCACATGGAACTCTGCTCAATATTATGTGGCAACCTGGACAGGAGGTTGCCAGGTTGAGGTGAGATGCCAGGATGAGAATGGATATATATCCCTTTGCTATTCACCTGAAACTATCACAACATTGGTAATCAGCTAGACCTGAATACAAAATAAAAGGTTTGAAAAATTTTAAATACAAGTTTGGGAGCACTATACCTCAAAACTTTGTTCTTTTATCTCAAGAATGCATTGGTATTTTGTCATTTTGTGGTTAAAGATGAATTTTAAGATGGTTTGTTATAGTTCTGTGAAAGATGGCATGGGTAAATCTATAAACTGCTTCGGGTAATATGGCCATGCTATGGATAAGAATTCTCCCTATCTAGGAAAATGAGATAACTTTCGTTTTTTGTGTCATTTCAAAAGTTTGAATTTTCTTGATTTCTCCAGTGATCCACTGATTGTGTAAATTAGTCTTTACCTCCCATGGGTTTAGGAATTTCATAGTTTTTCTTTATATTTGGTTTTTAGTCACATGTTCTTATGGTAAGAACAGATGTTTAATAAGGGTTCATTCTTTTTAACACTGCTGAGATTTTTGTAACTTAGCCTGTGATCTAGCCAGGAGAATAGACCAAGTGTGCATTAGAGAAATCTGTATTCTCTAATGGAATTTTTATATGCATTTATTAAGTCTATATGGTGTGTGGTGTGTGTGTGTGTGTGTGTGTGTGTGTGTCCCTAAGTCGTGTCTAACTCTTTGCAAACCCATGGAGCCTGTCAGGCTCCTCTATCCATTGGATTCTCCAGGCAAGAATACTGGAGTGGATTGCCATTCCCTTCTCCAGGGGATTTTTCTGACCTGGGTCTCCCACATTGCAGGTATATTCTTTACCATCTGAGTGACAGGAAAGTCCTATATGGTAGTGCCTGAAAATAACCACATAGTATAATGAAACTAGAAATCAACTACAAAAAATGATCACATTCTAGGTCATAAAGAAACCTCAGTAATTTTAAGAAATTTTTAATCGTATCAATATCGTTTCTGACTACAAAGCTATGAGTCCAGAAATCAACTAAAAAAAGAAAAACTGGAAAAAGTCCAACACAAACACGTGGAGGCTAAAAATATGTTACCAAAACCAGTGTACCACTGAAGAAATCAAAGAGCAAATTAAAAGATACCTAGAGACAACTGAAAATGAAAACAAGGCAATCAAAAACTTAAGGAACATGGAAGAGACACTTCTAATAAGGAAGTTTATAGTGACACACTTACCTCAGGAGACAGAATATCTCACATAAACAACCAAACCTTACACCTAAAGCTCAACTAGAGGAAGAAACAAACAAAACACAAAGGTAATAGAAAGAAATAAATCATAAGGATCAGAACAGAAATAAATGAAATAGAAACTAAAAGAAGAAACCAGTAGAAAAGGTCAATAACACTAAAAGTTGGTTCTTTGAAAACATGAATAAAATTGATGAAAGTTTATTTATTGATAAATAGTCAGACACATCAAGAAAAAAGAGGAAAAGAGGGAGAGGGACCAAATCAATAAATGTAAATGGAATCAATAAATTAGAAATGGAAAAGGAGAAGTTACAATCAAAGCTACAAAATACAAAGAATCATAAGAGACTGCAATGAGTAACTGTATACCAATAAGATGGACAACATAGAAGAAGTAGACAAATTCTTAGAAAGTTAGTCTCCCAGGACTGAACCATAAAGAAATAGAAAATAAAAACACACAAATTACCAATACGGAAATTTAATTAGTAATTTAAAAACTCCCAACAAAGGCCCAGGCTTCAAAGGTGAATTCAGCCAAGTCTTCAGAGAAGACTTGACACTGATCCATCTGAAATCATTCCTAAAAAAATGCAGAAAAAGAAATCCTCAACAGAATACTAGCCAGCCAAATCCAATAATGCATTAAAAAGATCACACATCAAGATCACATAAGATTTTCCTAGGGTTGCAAGGAATTTTAAATATCCATGAAAAATAAAAGCCCTATGGTCATCTCAGTAGATTCAGGGGGAAAAAGAAGACAAAATTCAAAAACCATTTACAATAAAAACTCTCATTAAAAAGATCATACACCATGATCAAGTGGGATTTATCCCAGGGATTCAAGGATTCTTCAATATATGCATATCAAACAATGTGATACACCACATTAACAAAATGAAGAACAAACACCATATGATCATCTGAATAGATGTACAAGAAGCTTTCAACAAAATTCAGCACCATTTATGAGAAAAAACTCTCCATAAGTTGGGAACAGAGGGAACCTACCTCAACATGATGAAGGCCATAAAAGACAACAAACAACAAGCATCACTCTCAACAGTGAAAAACTGAAAGCATTTCCTATAAGATCAGGAACAAGACAGGAATGACCTCACTCAGCACTACTATTTGACATAGTTTTGGAAGTCTATCCATGGAAATCAGAGAAGAAAAATAAATGAAAGGAATCAAAATTGGAAAAAAAAATAAAACTGCCACTGTTCACAGATGTCATGATATTAACAAAAAAAAATCATAAAAATGCTACCAGAAAACTACTACAGCTTATCACTGAATTTGGTAAAGTTGCAGGATATAAAATTAATATATAGAAATCTCATGCACTCTTATAAACTAACAATGAAAGATCAAGAAGATAAATTAAGGGAATAATATAATTTACCATCACATAAAAAATAATAAAATGCCTAAGAACAAACATACTTAAGGAGACAAAAGATCTTTATTCAGAAACCATAGGATTGATGAACAAAATCAAACTGATGGAGAGATATACTATTTTCTTAGATTGGATGAATTAATAATGGGAAAATGACAATACTGCCCAAAGCAGTTGACAAATACAATGCAATTTCTACAAACTACCAACTGTATTTTTTCACAGAAATAGAGCAAATTTTTTTTATGAATTATGTGGAAGCAAAAAGCCTCTAAATAGCCAAAGGAAATTTTAGTAAGAAAATTGGAGCTGAGGAGTCAGGCTTCCTAACTTCAGAAAGCTACAGTAATGAAACAGTATGATACTTGCACTAAAACAGAAAGACAGACCACTTGAACACAACAGAAATCCCAGAGATAAATATAATCACCTGTGTCAACAACCTCAGCTACACAGATGACACCACTCTAATAGCAGAAAGTGAAGAGAAACTAAAGGGATTCTTGCTAAGAGTGAAAGAGGAGAGTGAAAAAGCTGGCTTAAAGTTCATCATTGAAAAATCTAAGATCATGGCATCCAGTCCCATCACTTTGTGTCAAATAGAAGGGGGAAAAGTGGAAGTACTGGCAGATTTTCTTTTCTTGGGCTCCAAAAGTACTGTGGACAGTGACTGCAGCCATGAAATTAAAAGATGCTTGACCTTTGGGAAGAAAGCTATGACAAACCTAGTCAGTGGATTACAAAGCAGAGACATCACTTTGCCAAGAATCATCCATATAATCAAAGCTATGCCTTTCCAGTAGTCATGTATAGATGTGCAAATTGTACCATAAAGAATGCTGAGCACCAAAGAATTGATGCTTTCGATTGTGGTGCTGGAGGAGACTCTTGAGAGTCCTTTGGACTGCAAGGAAATCAAACCAGTCAACCTTAAAGGAAATCAAACCTGAATATTCATTGGAAGGACTGATGCTGAAGTTGAAGCTCCAAAGCTTTGCCAGTTGATGAAAGGAGCTGACTCTTTGGTAAAGACCCTGATGCTGGGAAAGCTAGAAAGCAAAAGGAGACAGGATGGCAGAGAAAGAGATGGTTAAATAGCATCATAGACACAATGGGCATGAATTTTCCCATACTGTAGAAATAGTGAAGGACAGGGAATCCTGATGTACTGCAGTTCATGGATCACAAATAGCTGGACATGACTTAGTGACTCAAGAACAACAAATGGTCAATAAATCTATGATGAAGGAGGCAAGACTATACAATTAATAGACAGTCACTTTCAGTAAGTTGTGCTGGGAAAATTGGACAGCTATTGTACTGCAAGGAAATCAAACCAGTCAACCTTAAAAGAAACCAGTCTTGAATATTCATTAGAAGGACTGATGCTTACCTGAAGTGCCAAAACTTTGGCCACAGGATGCAAAGAGCTGACTCATTATACAGGACCCTGATGCTGCGAAAGATTGAAGGCCGGAGGAGAAGGGGACGACAGAAGATAAGAGGGTTGGATGATATCACCAACTCAATAGACATGTGTCTGAGCAAGCTCCAGGAGATGGTGAAGGACAGGGGCATTTGGCGTGCTGCAGTCCATGGGTTCACAGAGTCAGACACTACTGAGAGACTGAACAACAACATATAAAATAATCAAATTAGAACATTCTCTAACACCATGTCCAAAAATAAACTCAAAATGGATTACAAACCTAAGTGAAAGATGAGATACATTAAAAGTACTCGAAGAAAACGGGCAGAACACTCTCTGACATAAACTGCAACAATCATATTTTTTTTTTAGGGGGGGAATCTCTCTCTTAAAGCAAGAAAAAGCAAAGCAAAAATAGGCACATGGAACCTGATTAAACTTAGAAGAGTTCACACAGCAAAGAAAATCATCAAGGAAAATACATCACATTGTATAGTCTTGCCTACTTCGTCGTAGATTAACTGACCACTTTTTGTTGTTGAGTCGCGAAGTTGTGCCTGACTCTTTTTGACCCCATAGACTGCAGCAGGCCAGGCTTCCCTGTCCTTTACTATCTCCCAGAGCTTGTTCAAATTCCTGTCCAAAATGAAAAGACAACCTATATAATGGGAGAAAATATAAATAATGCCAGTGACAAGGGATTAATATCTACAATATACAAACAGCTCATACAGTTCAATATTTAACTAAAGAACAACTCAATAAAAAATGGGAAGAAGACCTAAATAGACGTTTTTCCTAAGAAGACCTAGAGAAGACCAACATGAACCTGAAAAGTTGGTTCACCTAGCTAAGTTTTAGAGAAATTCAAATAAAAATTACAACAAGGTATCAACTCACACAAGTCAGAATGATCATCATCAAAAAGTCTACAAATAATAAATAGTAAAGAAGGTGTGGAGGAAAAGGAACTCTGCTACTGTTAGTGAAAATGTACATTGGTGTAACCATGAAGGAGAACACTAGAGTGTCCTGACAAAGTTTAAAATAGAATTCCCATGTAATCCAACAATTCCACTCCTGGGAAAATATCCGGAAAAGATTAAAACTCTAACTTGAAAAGATAAATGCACCCTAATGTTCATAGCAGCACTATTTATGATAGCCAGGCTATGTAAGCAATCTAAACGTCCATTGAAAGGTGAGTGGATAAAGAATATATCATGTATATAAATATGTGTGTGTATGATATTCCTCAGTCATATAAAATAATGAAATGATGCTATTTGCAGCAACATGGATGGCCCTAGACCTTATCACACTAAGTGAAGTTATGTAAGTCAGAAAAGGGCAAGTATCATATAATATCACATGTATGGAATCTTTAAAAATTATCTGAAATGAACTTATTTACAAAAGAGAAATATACCCACAGGTTTCATAGATAGAAAGGAGGGGGGATTTATGAATTTCAGATTAATAGATACACACTACTATATATAAAACAAGCAAAAGGAACCTATTTTGAAATAACCTATACTAGAAAAGATTTCAAGAAAAAAATCTATATGTGTATGCATACACACATATATATGCAGTTATATATGTATATATAGTTATATATAGAGTGCTGTATATATATATGTGTGCGTGTGTGTGTATGTATGTATGTATAAATAATAAAACTAAATCACTTTCCTATACACTGAAAATAACACAACATTAAGAATCAACTACAGTTTAATGAAAACAAAATTCTGGTATGTCTGAAAAGTCAAAACAGTCTTGAGAAAGAACACTGTCGGAGGGTTATCATTTTGGCTTCATACTACACTTGTAAGCTACTGTAATCAAAACAGTATTTGACTAACAAAAAACCAGACATATCCATCAATAAAACAGAATAGAGAGCCCAGGAATAAATACACACTCTTTTATGGTCAATTAATACATGAAAAAGGAGGCAAGAATACACAATGGACCAAAGAGTTTCTTCAATAAATGGTGCTGGGAAAACTGTATTGCTGCTGCTGCTGCTGCTAAGTCGCTTCAGTTGTGTTCGACTCTGTGTGGCCCCATAGACGGCAGCCCACCAGGCTCCTCCATCCTTGACTCTCCAGGCAGGAATACTGGAGTGGGTTGCCATTTCCTTCTCTAATGCATGCATACATGCTAAGTCACTTCAGTTGTGCCAGACTCTCTGTGACCCCGTGGACTGCAGCCCACCAGGCTCCTCTGTCCACAGGATTCTCCAGGCAAGAATACTGGAGTGGGTTGCCATTTCCTTCCCTGGGAAAACTGTACAGTAACGTGTAAAAGAGTCAGACTAGAATAGAACATTCTCTAACACCATATCCAAAAATAAACTCAAGGTAGATTAAAGACCTAAATGAAACTAAACACTATAACACTCCTGGAGGAAAACAAAGGCAGAAACCTCTTTGAAATAAATCGCAGCAATAATATTTTGGATCCCTCTTCTAAAGCAAAGGAAACTAAAGCAAAAAGGAACAAAGGGGGCCTAATTAAACTTAAACATTTTTGCACAACAAAGGAAACTATCAACAATTAAAACAAAAACGACCTACTGAATGTAAGAAGATATTGGCAAATGACACAACCAATAAAGGGTTGATACACAACATATATAACCAGCTCAAACAACTTAACATCAAAACAAACAAACTCGCCTTGATTTAAGAATGCAAATAAGAACTAAATAGACATGCTTCCAAAAATGGAAAGCATACAGCCAACAGACACATGTAAACATGCTCAGCATCACTAGTCACCAGGGAAATGCAAATCAAAACCACAATGAGATATTACCTCACATCTGTGAGAATGGCTATCATCAAAAAGAACAAAAATAACAAATATTGGCAAGGATATGGTGAAAAGGGAACCCTCATACTCTTGGTGGGAATGTAAATTGGTGCAGCCATATAGAAAACCATATGGAGGTTTCCCGAAGAATTAAAAATAGAACTATTATATGACCGAGCAATTCTACTCCTGAATATATATCTTAGCAAGACAAAAACAGTAACCCAGAAAGATAAATGCACCCCAATGTTCACAGCAGCATTATTTACAATTGCCAACAAAGGTCTGCCTAGTCAAAGCTATGGCTTTTCCAGTAGTCATGTATGGATGTGAGAATTGGACTATAAAGAAAGCTGAGCGCCAAAGAGCTAATGGTTTTGAACTGTGGTGTTCGAGAAGACTCTTGAAAGTCCCTTGGACAATAAGGAGACCCAATCAGTGCATCCTAAAGGAAATAAGTCCTGAATATTCATTGGAAGGACTGAGGCTGAAGCTGAAACTCCAATACTTTGGCCACCTGATGTGAAGAACTGACTCATTTGAAAAGATCCTGATGCTGGGAAAGATTGAAGACAGGAGGAGAAGGGGACGACAGAGGATGAGATGGTTGGATGGCATCACCCACTCAATGGACATGAGTTTGAGTATACTCCGGAGGTTGGTGATGGACAGGAAGGCCTGGCATGCTGCAGTCCACAGGGTCACAAAGAGTTGGACATGACTGAGAGACTGAACTGAACTGAAGGTGTGGAAGCAACCTAAGTGTCCATCCATGAATAAATGGATAAAGATGTGGCATACGCACCCACACACACACACATGCAATGGAATATTACTCAGTCATAAAAATGAATGAATTTTGCCATTTGAAGCAACATGGGTGGACTTGGAGGACGTAATGTTAAGTGAAATAAGTCAGACAGAGAAAGACAAATACTATATGATATTACTTACCTGTGGAATCTAAAATCTACAGCAAGCTAGTGAATAAAACACCGAAGAAGTAGATTCTCAGATTTGGAGAAAAAATTAGTGGTACCATTGGGGAGAGGGAAAGTGGGAGGGGCAATGTAGGGGGAAAGGGCAATAAAAGGTTATTATGGGAGTATATGGAGAAGGAAATGTCAACCAACTACAGTATTCTTGCCTGGAGAATCCCATGGACAGAGGGGCCTGGTGGGCTGCTGTCTATAGAGTCACACAGAGTCGGACATTACTGACGCAACTTAGCATGCATGCATGCACTGGAGAAGGAAATGACAACCCACTACATTATTCTTGCCTGGAGAATCCCATGGACAGAAGAGCCTGGTGGGCTGCCGCCTGTTGTGTCACACAGAGTCGGGCACGACTGAAGCGACTTAGCAGCAACAGCAGCAGCAGCATGGGAGTATATGAAATCATGTGTGTGAAACATTTTTGTGTGTGTAAGAAACTTTTGAAAATTTGAAACACTATAGAATTTTTATAAGGAAATTAGTGTATAAAATATATTGTATGTGTATATGTAAGCACAAAGTGTGATTAAAAATTGGATCATAATAAAATATTATCCTTCAAAAATGGATCCACACCTTTAATAAAAACAAAATATATTAAAAGAGTAAAAGAGAAGTTATCCATCTTATCTATATATCTACATCTATATAATGGCATATTACTCAGAAATTTTAAAAAGTATGAAATACTGCCTTTTGTAGCAATATAGATGGATCTAGAGTATATTAATGGTTAGTGAAATATCAGACAGAAGAAGACTGATACTGTACACCACTACTTGTGCAATCTGAAAAATAGTACAAATGTATGTATATGCGAAGCTGAAACAGACCCACAGATATAGAAAGCAAACTTGTGGTTACAAACAGGGAGTGGAAAGGGGAAAGAGAAAAATTAGTAAAATGGGATTAACAGATACAAACTACTATGTCTGAACTAGATAAGCAACCATGTATGCTGTATAGCAAAGGGAATTATAGCCATTATCTTGTAATAACTTACAATAGAGTGTAATCTGAAAAAATACTGAATCTCTATGATGTACAACCAAAACTACCATAATATCATAAATGTTCTCAGTCACTTCAGTCATGTCTGACTCTTTGTGACCATGGACTGTAGCACACCAGGCTTCCTTGTCCTTCATCTCCCAGAGTTCGCTCAAACTCACGTCCATTGAGTCGATTATGCCATCCAACCTTCTCGTCCTCTGTCGTCCCTTTCTCCTTCTGCCTTCAATCTTTCCCAGCATCAGAGTGTTTTCCAATGAGCTGGCTCTTCTCATCAGGTGGCCAAAGTACTGGAGCTTCAGCATCAGTCCTTCCAATGAATATTCAGGGTTGATTTCTTTTAGGATTGACTGGTTTGATCTCCTCACAGTCCAAGGGACTCTCAAGAGTCTTCTTCAACACCACAGTTCAAAAGCATCAATTCTTTTGGGCCCAGTCTTCCTTATAGTCTGATTCTCACATCCATATATGACTTCTGGAAAAACCATAGCTTTGACTATATGGATCTTTGTTGGAAAAGTGATGTCTCTTATTTTTAATATGCTAACTAGATTTTTTTCTTCCAAGGAGTAAGTGTTGTGTCTTTTTATTTGATGGCTGCAGTTACCATCTGCAGTGATTTTGGAACTCAAGAAAGTAAAGTCTGTCACTGTTTCCATTGTTTCCCCATTCATTTGCCATGAAGTGGATGCCATGATATTAATTTTTTGAATATTGAGTTTTATGCCAGCTTTTTCACTCTCCTCTTTCATTTTCATCAAGAGGCTCTTGATTTCCTCTTTGCTTTCTGCCATAAGCCATAAGGGTGGTGTCATCTGCATATCTGAGGTTATTGATATTTCTCCCAGTTATCTTGATTCCAGCTGTGATTCATCCAGCCCATCATTTTTCGTGATGCACTCTGCATATAAGTTAAATAATCAGAGTGACAATATACAGCCTTGATATACTCCTTTCCCAATGTTGAACCAGTCTGGTATTCCACGCCAGGTTCTAAGTGCTGCTTCTTGACCTGCATACAGGTTTCTCAGGAGGCAGGTGAAGTGGTTTAGTATTCCTGTTTCTTCAAGAATTTTCCAGAGACTCAGATGTATAGAACAGACTTGTGGACTCTGTGGGAGAAGGCCAGGGCGGGATGTTCAAGAGAACAGCATCAAAACATGCATATCTAGGGTGAAACAGATGACCAGCCCAGGTTGGATGCATGAGACAAGTGCTCAGGCCTGGTGCACTGGGAAGACCCAGAGGGATGGGGTGGAGAGGGAGGTGGGAGGGGGGACCGGGATGGGGAATACATGTAAATCCATGGCTAATTCATTTCACTGTATGACAAAAACCACTGCAATGTTGTAAAGTAATTAGCCTCCAACAAATAAAAATAAATGGAAGAGAAAAAAAAAAGAATTTTCCAGTTTTTTGCGATCCACGCAGTCAAAGGCTTTAGTGTAGTCAATGAAACAGAAGTCGATGTTTTTCTGGAATATTTCTAAATCCTGGAGCAGTTGAGAAACAGCAAAACGTTCATGCAGCCAGTTTAATATAGTCACCCCTAGACATGTATTAATACCACTTTGACTAACCTCTGTATCCTTCATTTCTCCACTGCTCCACTCCTAGTCAGCAATCACCAGGTCGACTTCTGCTAATGTATCCTGTCAGGCACCTTTGTGAGCAGGGAAATTTCAAGATTCCTTAGTCTGTCCCTTAATGTCCTCCACTCCCCTAAAGTGAAGCCTCCATGGCCAGGCTGAGCAATCCACTGTCTCCTGATGCATATACCTCACATAGCAGGGAGAAACCTATAAATCCAACCTTGTGTATATAGAAGGCATTTCCCAGTACACTATCCATGTCTGTTATTTGGCATAAAAAGGCATCCTGGAGGGACTTGAGTTCTTTCCTAATCATAGCAGATTTAGTGTCACTTTGAGTCATCTCCTATTCTCACTTGGTGCTGTGCATCAGTAAAAATTTTTAGGCTTATTTACTTTTGATGCACTCGGCTAGTCTCTGAAGAGGTCAGTTGATATACTGAGAAGCGCACAGAGCTAAGAGTCTGGATGAACAACTTCTAGCTCTATGTTAAAGTGACTTTATAAAATCTGAGGTTTGTGGTTATTGCTAGGCATAATTTTAAATTCAAGTGTCCAAATAGTGGTTCCTTCAGTCTGGAACTAACCCTGCCACCATCTGCCTCATCTGTGCTTCCTCTCACATTCCTGGGCTAACTCTACCAGAACACTCACTCCACTGTGTAGCCACTGTCAGTTTTGTCTCTGTCTCCACTAGGTTGTGGGCTCCTTGAGATCAGGAGCCATCTTATTCATTATGATGTAGTTCTTAGTGCCTGGCAGTGTGTCTGGCACAAGTGGGCACTCAAATATTCTCTAAATGAAGAATCTCTACTGTTTCTGTGTGAATGGATTTGGACATATAGCCATAATGAATGATTGAATACTCACTCTCCAAATACATTATACTAGCTTATAATATGGTACAAAATGCCTCAGCATTTAAATGAGAAAAGTATTTTGATCTTGCTACTTATAATCCAATTTCCTTAATCTATAAATGAGGTTTGAGAGACCTCTGTTGGTTTCAAGTGTCTATGGCTTATTTCCCCCACCTCCAAACCCAACTCCTGCCTCCCATCCATCAGCTCCTCCACAGGTTCAAAAAAAGACCAGGATAGAGATGGCATTCCCAATCAGATCTTATATGTTTGATGGGATTGAGGTGGGCTGAACTGCACCTGCTCAGCCTTCCAGGAATCCTCCACAGGCCCCACTGGATGAACTCAACCAGGAAGCATGAAATGAAGACTATGGACTATATGTTTCTCTTCAGCTCCAGAGGTATGCACAACAAAAATTATAATTGCTTCCTTGCTCACTTTCTTCTTTTCCTTCAGTTTTCCTCCACAGATTTATTGAGATATAGTGTGAGTTTAAGATGTACAATGTGATAATTTTATACAGGTACATATTATAAATTTTTTCCACAATAAGATCAATCAGCGCATTTGTCTCCTCACATAATTAGCATTTTGTTGTTGTTGTCATGGTGAGAACATTAATGCTCTACTTTCATAGCAACTTTCAAGTATATAATACAATATTTTTAACCATAGTCTCCATGTTGTACGTTAAGTCCTCAGAACTTACACATCTTACAACTAAAAGTTTGCACCCTTTGATAAGTATCTCCCTATTTTCCACCACCCCCAGCCCCTCATCGCCATTTTCTTTTATACACTTATACGGTATTAGATTAAATCCATTAAAAGGAAAAAAAAAAAAAGAGGTGAATTCTGCTCCCAGAGAGCCACATATTTTACTTGTCATGATGTTTTGCTCAGTTTTTTTTTTTTTTATTTTTGCTTCATAGAGTACTACCTAAGCAATAAGTGTGGGTAGTTGGACCCACCTTCTCGATTTATTGCTCCAATTCCAGGGCAAGGGAAGAGAATGAAAATAAAAGAGATAGGGATACTTCTGTCTTCATGAATTCTTACCCTTTAGAACACCCTGAGACATTCAACCTGTAACTCCAGAATGAGTCTTAAATTCATGACTTGTAAAGAGATCAATATATATGATCTTTGCTAAAACTCATGCTAAAAAAAGATTGAAAGGACCGTCTTAATACACTTATGGACCACTAGGCTTTAAAACATTTCAGACAACAGTGATAAGAGATAAAAGCAACACAAAATGTTGTATTGAGAAAATGACCACTCAGGTGAGTAATATCACAACAGCAATGCCAGATCATCTTCACATCAGATAATCTTGCTTTTGTATTAAAAGTAAATATATATATATATATATTTAAAGTTACTTCACCTAATTCACTTGGGAATGCAGAATAATAGCTGTGGTCCTGGGAAGATCTTTAAAAATAATAGATTCAGAAGTGTGTGTGTGTGTGTGTGTGTGTATGTGTGTGTGTGTACAGAAACTACCAAGGTGGATGGTATGAGGGAATTTAGAAGTAGGTAGATCTTGTAATTTATCCTCCAACTTTGGGTAAAGGGAATGTATTTTTTTTAGGGCAAAAATCTGTCAGTTTGGATGTTTGGACTGACCTGAAACAAAGGGAATCATCTCAAGGAGACATCACCTGTAGCCCAGGCCAGGGAGTCCCTGGGGAGGGAGCCAAGCTGTTACTCAGTCTGGGGAGGCAGAGGGCTCATCCAAGAAAAAGGTGTTCTCCTCAGGGGCATCGTTCTTCTTGGCCACAGTGACAGAAGCAGTTGTTTCAGTGGGACTCCTTGAACTTGCCCTCACCTCCCTCGGAATCCTGGCCCTGGGTTCCAGGCGCTTGCTGAGGGTGGCTGCGTGGGCTATTCGGCTGGCAGAATCCATAGCTAGCAGGGGGCCTCTGTTGCAGATAGCTGCATGAATCACGCCCGCTCTCCCTGTGCTTTGTCTCCGGCTCTTCAGAGATGCCTGGTCAGCGTCTTGAACCAAGAGTGGTGCCTTGGCCCCTAGGGCAACTCAGCTGGTAGCTGGGGCACAGACCCTGCCAAGGATGGCCCTCCAGCCTTGGGATGGGGGCACACCCAAGCAGGTGGTTGGACTGGGGGCTGCTCATGGTAGCCAGGATCGATGGATAGCAGGTCACAACTGGGGCTCTGTGGAAGGGCGGGAGGTGCCTCAGTTGTTGGTCTTAGGGATGGCCAAGCAGACAGATGGAGTCTGAGGCCCTGGGCCACAGTGAAGCCTTCATTGTTGCCCTTGCATTCAGTAACATCTTCCTTGGCGCCCTTGGGAAAGCGAGGTGGTGACTGACGTCAGCAGATGTAGAAGCCCTGGTGGAGACTGGGGTGGTTGGCAGCATAGTGGCTTTTCTTCACTGGTGCACCCACTGGCTTGGTCACGTTTGCGGCCTCAGTGCCCCTCTCACCCTGCACCACGTTGAACTCCACCGTCTCTCCCTCCCCCACTCTGCGTAGGTACTTGCCGGGGTTGTTCCCGTTGATGGCCGTATGGTGAACAAACACATCTTCCTGGGTATGGTGCCTGCTGATGAAGCCGTACCCATGCTTAATGTTAAACCACTTGGCAGAGCCTTTCACCCTCTTAGCCATGACCTTCTTCGGCGCCTTTCCCTTGGCGCCCACGGCAGTGGCCTTGGGGATCGCATCCCCGAAAAGGTTGCCAGCATCTAGGGCTTGGGGCAGATCTCCACCTCCCAAGGATGCCAGGTGTTTCTGCAAAGTTTGAGGGGAGATGGAAGCAGTTACCCTGGTGAGGATGGCCTCTCCCAACGCACTCAAGAGGCTATCCTTGTCCTCCTTTCTCACAGAATCTGAGGGAAATTTGTCACTCTGAGGTTGGAATGAGGAGGAGGGGGGCTCAGGCTGGAGGCAGGATCCTCTCTCTGGGAGGTTTGTGGGTCTTGGAGAGTTCTGTGATGTCTCCTGGGACAAGGTGATATGGACAGAACAATGGCTACCACGGGTGATAGTGATGTCTCAAGAGGTGGGGGTGAGTCCTAGGCAGGGCTTGAGCTAGAGGGCAGGGCAAATGAACTCCTGCCACCACATCACAGTACTTCCTGATCCATGGTCCAGAGGAGGCACACTTGAAGCTCTAGGGAGGGGTCCTGAGAACCTTCTTGTTTGCTTGAGTGGATGTGAGGCGAGGACTCACTTTCCACCCCTTCTCCTTGGTTGGGGAGATTCACAGCCTTCCAAGGGAACTCGCTCAATACTCTCTCACAAATTTGTGGTCCTCTTCCGACCCCTGGTGTGCCCTCTATTTTAGTCAGTCATTTTGTGTGACTTGAGTCAAGATGACAAACTCATGGTTTTAAGACCCAACCAAAGAAACCTGCTGTGGTTTTTGTTTGCTTTGTTTTTGTTTTCCTTCAGAGAGACAAAGGAAGTATTCCAGGCCTAGAATGTTAGTACTGAGAGGACAGTAAACTAGCACAGGTTTATCCAGACTAGCGTTAAGATTGTGCTGACCTAAAACAAATAAACTGTCACGTATTGCTCCAACAAAAAGTGAATTTATTCCAAATCAGCAAAGAATTGAAATTCAGGGTCTGCAACCATGGTGAGCCATATGCAAGTCTCCCTAACAGGGAGAAGATAACTCTTTTAAAGAAAGAGGAATTTAGGAAGGTTACACTAAGTAATGTGTCCATGGGAGGCTTAGAGTTTGTAGTGTGGTGGCTTTTCATTGGTTGAGTTCTCTCCAGATAAGAAGAGGAAGTCTTTCTTCTTCCTGTTTGGCTCTCCTGTCATCTCTGAGAGCTCTCCTTCTGGCCTCCTAACTCTATTTTATCAGAAGGTTCTGTTTATTCATTTTTACACTCTCCCCTTTGATCGAGATCTTTCTCTGAAAGCACTGCTGATTAAGAGTCAGATTTTCATTAGAACTGATTCAAATGAATTCTTTTTAATGGCTGAGTAATATTCCATGGTGTATATGTACTACAGCTTCCTTATCCATTCATCTGCTGATGGGCATCTAGGTTGCTTCCATGTCCTGGCTATTATAAACAGTGCTGCGATGAACATTGGTGTGCACATGTCTCTTTCAGATCTGGTTTCCTCAGTGTGTATGCCCAGAAGTGGTATTGCTGGGTCATATGGCAGTTCTTTTCAGGAGTTTTTGCCAACACCTTTCACCCCACAGTGCCAGAAAGGTCCTTTCCTGGGTGTAGTATCCCATGTTAGAGTGAAAGTACATAGTTTGGAAGTATATTGAAGTAACACTAGAGTAACAAGGAGGGATATGAGGGAGAACCCTCAGGCACTTTTTATGTAAAGTTCATGTTATCAAGATCATAGACATTAGAGTTCATCTACAGTATCATGCTACCATCAGAAGTTTGGCAGACAAACTTTCAACTAACTTAATCTGAATATCTTGTGCAAGCTCTCTTATCAGATATCATCTGCTTCAATTTCAGAAAATCTTTACTTTCAGAACACCAGATAATGTGCAGGTCTGTGCACCAGGATCTGTGCTTTCTTTAGGTGTGTCATGTGAGTCCAAGATTCTGTTCCCTGCAGCTTGGTGGCACAAGTATTTGTTAGCAGTACCTGATAGGGGCTTTTTTTAGCAAGGATGAAGAGAGTCCTTCTGGAAGTGTTTCTTCCAATAGATGAAATATCCAGGTTACAAGGTGGGTTGAAATATCAGAGCATCTCTTCTTTTATCAGTTGTAAGTCAAAGAGGCAAAAGCCAAGTGACTGTCCTGTGACTATTTCAAAGGGTGAGTGTTTATACATTCCAAAAGGGGTGGATCTGAAAGATTGTTGTTGAATCACGAAAAGACTCTGGGATTCTTGGCCTCTGTAGGAGAAGAATTCAATCTGGGGCCAGAGACGAGCCTTGATCACTCAGAGCTTTTGTGTAATAAAGTTTGATTAAAGTATAAAGGAGATAGAGAAAACTTCTGACATAGGCATCAGAAGGGGGCAGAAAGAGTTTCCCCTTATTAGTATTAGCAATGGAGTTATATACTCTCCAATTAGTCATTACAATGAATCAAAAGAATGTCTGGAGGTTGTAAAGACCTCAAAAGGCCTACTTCCACAATTTACATTTTAAGATAACAGGATTAGCCAGAAGGTTTAATCCAGAGACTGTCCTTAGGCAGGATACATTATTGTTATATAATCCTAAGGAATGTAGAGGAAAAAATAAATCTGTCCTTTCTTCCTCCTTGAGAATTCCAGACCCCTCTTTCCTTGAGGACCCCTAGACTTCTTATCAACTTGCTTAGGAAATGAATCTCAGATCTGTGATTCAGAAGGACCAATGACAATGTTTTTGGCCAAGATAATTGAAGGGCCTCTACAAATCTCGCCAAATGACTCTTAATAATGTTGTTAATGCATTTGACTAAACCAGAGGATTGAAGGTGGTAAGCGCAGTGAAAGTGTTGTAAATCTAGCCAAACGGTGCAGACTTGTTGAAGTAACTGACAAGTAAAATGGGTGCCTTGATCATTATGAAGTTTGAGGTGAGTTCCCCAGATAGGAAAAACCTTTTCCAAAAGGACTTTAGCCACAGAAGTGGCAGTAGCCTGTCTGCAAGGGGAGGCTTTAGTCCAATGTGAAATCATACTAACCATGACTAAAACATATAAATGAGGTGGAGGAAATTTTAATAAATCCAATTTCCAGTGTCTGAATACCCCACAGTTTAAAACGTCCAGGAGTATAGACAGTCTTCTCTTGGGTGTATATTGGACAAGTGGGGCAAGTGGTTTCAAAGAATATATACAGGTAATAGATAAGTTAACACGAGCACAATACACAACATATACCATTAGGGAATTACAAAAGAAAACAGTAAGATAGCACCACTCACCTATTGGAAAAGACCCTGGTGCCAGGAAAGATTGAAGGCAAAAGGATAAAGAGGGTGAAAGAGAATAAGATGGTTAGATAGCATGATCGACTCAGTGGACATGAATCTGAGCAAACTCTGGGAGATAGTGAAGGACAGGAAAGACTGGCATGCTGCAGTCCATGGGGTCACAAAGAGTCAGACACGATTTAGTGACTCAGCAACAAGAACAAACACCTATTAGAACAGCTACCTCCTCCAAAAGTGAAAACACCAAGTACTGGAGGATGGGAAACAAGAGCAACATTTAACTCATTACTGAAAGAAAGCATTTAATGCCTCCAAGGCAAAGAATAGCAGCTGCACTTTCCTGGAGCAGCCATGAAGAGATATCCCATGTCCAAAGGTAATAGAAACCCAAGTAAGAGGGTAGGTGTTGCGAGAGGGCATCAGAGGGCAGACACACTAAAACCATAATCAGAAAACTAGCCAATCTGATCACATGGACCACAGCCTTGTCTAATTCAATGAAACTAAGCCAGGCCGTGTGGGGCCACGCAAGACAGTTGGGTCATGGTGGAGAGGTCTGACAGAATGTGGTCCCCTGGAAAAGAGAATGGCAAACCACTTCAGTATTTTTGCCTTGAGAACCCCATGAACAGTATGGAAAGGAAAAATTATAGGATACTGAAAGAGGAACTCCCCACGTCAGTAGGTGCCTAATATGCTACAGGAGATCAGTGGAGAAATAACTCCAGAAAGAATGAAGGGATAGAGCCAAAGCAAAAACAATACCCAGTTGTGGATGTGACTGGTGAAAGAAGCAAGGTCCGATGCTGTAAAGAGCAATATTGCACAGGAACCTGGAATGTTAGTTCTGTGAACCAAGGCAAATTGGAAATGGTCAAACAAGAGATGGCAAGAGTGAACGTCAACATTCTAGAAATCAGCAAACTAAAAGGGACTGGAATGGGTGAATTTAACTCAGATGATTATTACATCTACTACTGTGGGCAAAAATCCCTTAGAAGAAATGCAGTAGTCATCATGGTCAACAAAAGAGTCTGAAAAGCAGTACTTGGATGCAATCTCAAAAATGACAGAATGATCTCTGTTCGTTTCCAAGGCAAACCATTCAATGTCACGGTAATCCAAGCTTATGCTCCAACCAGTAATGCTGAGGAAGGTAAAGTTGAAAGGTTCTATGAAGACATACAAGACCTTTTAGAACTAGAACCCAAAAAGGATGTCCTTTTCATTATAGAGGACTGGAATGCAAAAGTAGGAAGTCAAGAAACACCTGGCATAACAGGTGAGTTTGGCCTTAGAATATGGAATGAAGGAGGGCAAAGGCTAATAGAGTTTTGCACTGGTCATAGTAAACACCCTCTTCCAACAACACAAGAGAAAACTTTACACATGGGTATCACCAGATGGTCAACACCGAAATCAGACTGATTATATTCTTTGCAATCAATGATGGAGAAGCTCTATACAGTCAGCAAAACAAGACCGGGAGCTGACTGAGGCTTGGATCATGAAAACCTTATTGCCAAATTCAGACTTAAATTGAAGAAAGTGGGGGAAACCACTAGACCATTCAGGTATGACGTAAATCAAATCCCTTATGATTTTACAGTGCATGTGAGAAATAGATTTAAGGGACTGCATCTGATAGACAGAGTGCCTGATGAACTATGGAGGGAGGTTCCTTGCACTGTACAGGAGACAGGGATTAAGACTATCTTCATGGGAAAAAAATGCAAAAAAGCAAAATAGCTGTCTGAGGAGGCCTTACAAATAGCTGTCAAAAGAAGAGAAGTGAAAAGCAAATGAGAAATGGAAAGATATTCCCATTTGAATGCAGAGTTCCGAAGAATATCAAGGAGAGAAAAGAAAGCCTTCCTCAGTGATCCATGCAAAGAAGAAGAGGAAAACAACAGAATGGGGAAGACTAGAGATCTCTTCAAGAAAATTGGAGATACAAAGGGAATATTTCATGCAAAAACGGGTTCAGAAAAGGACAGAAAAGGTATGGACCTAGCAAAAGCAGAATATATTAAGAAGAGGTGGCAAGAATACACAGAAGAACTGCACAAAAAAGATCTTCATGACCCAGATAATCACGATGCTGTGATCACTCACCTAGAGCCAGCCATCCTGGAATGTGAAGTCAAGTGGGCCTTAGAAAGTATCATTATGAACAAAGCTAGTGGAGGTGATGGAATTCCAGTTGAGTTATTTCAAATCCTGAAACATGATGCTGTGAAAGTGCTGCACTCAATATGCCAGCAAATTTGGAAAACTCAGCAGTGGCCACAGGACTGGAAAAGGTCAGTTTTCATTCCAGTCCCAAAGAGAGGCAATGCCAAAGAATGTTCAAACTACTACACAATTGCACTCATCTCACACGCTAGTAAGGTAATGCTCAAAATTCTCCAAGACAGTCTTCAGCAATACGTGAACCATGAACTTCCAGGTGTTCAAGCTGGTTTTAGAAAAGGCAGAGGAACCAGAGATCAAATTGCCAACATCCAATGGATCATCAAAAAAGCAAGAGAGTTCCAGAAAAACATCTATTTCTACTTTATTGACTATGCCAAAGCCTTTGACTGTGTGGATCACAGTAAACTGTGGAAAATTCTGAAAGAGATGGGCATACCAGATCACCTGCCTCTTGAGAAAAGTGTATGCAGTTCAGGAAGCAACAGTTAGAACTGGACATGGAACAACAGACTTGTTCCAAATAGGAAAAGGAATCCATGAAGGCTGTATGTTGTCACCCTGCTTGTTTAACTTATATGCAGACAGCATCATGAGAAACTCTGGGCTGGAAGCAGCAGAAGCTGGAATCAAGATTGCCGGGAAAAATATCAATAACCTCAGATATGAAGATGACACCACCCTTATGGCAGAAAGTGAAGAGGAACTAAAGAGCCTCTTCATGAAAGTGAAAGAGGAGAGTGAAAAAGTTGGCTTAAAGCTCAACATTCAGAAAACTAAGATCATGGCATCTGGTCCCATCACTTCATGGGAAATAGATGGGAAAGCAGTGGAAACAGTGTCAGATTTTATTTTGGGGGGGCTCCAAAATCACTGTAGATGGTGATTGCAGTAATGAAATTAAAATACACTTACTCCTTGGAAGGAAAGTTACGACCAACCTAGATAGCATATTAAAAAGCAGAGACATTACTTTGCCAAAAATGGTCCATCTAGTCAATGCTATGGTTTTTCCAGTGGTCATGTGTGGATGTGAGAGTTGGACTGTGAAGAAAGCTGAGCGCTGAAGAATTGATGCTTTTGAAGTGTGGTGTTGGAGAAGACTCTTGAGAGTCCCTTGGCCTGCAAGGAGATCCAACCAGTCCATCCTAAAGGAGATCAGTCCTGGGTGTTCAGTGAAAGGACTGATGCTAAAGCTGAAACTCCAATACTTTGGCCACCTGATGTGAAGAGTTGACTCATTGGAAAAGACCCTGGTGCTGTGAGGGATTGGGGGCAGGAGGAGAAGGGTACGACAGAGGATGAGATGGCTGGATGGCATCACTGACTCGATGGAAATGAGTTTGAGTAGACTCCGGGAGTTGGTGATGGCCAGGGAGGCCTGGCGTTCTGCAATTCATGGGGTCGCAAAGAGTCAGACACGACTGAGTGACTGAACTGAACTGAAAAATCGATTGTCAGTATTTTCCAAAGCTAAACAAGTCTCATACCTCGAGATCCATTGAAGTAAGCACCTTTTGCCACCACGTTAGTGTTATTACACCAATATTGACTCACACATGCTGTCATTTTGCCACTAGGCCAGTAGTTCAATGCATGTGCACTGGTTATTAGTGGGAATTTTAGAGTCTCCAGTCAAAGTGGGCTGCTATTTGGTCTGACTTGGATCTTTCTCTTTTAATCAAACCAACAATTATTTCATTTCCAATCTTGATTTCCATATTCTGAGGCTAAGTGTGGGGCTTCTCTAGCCAGTTTCCCCAAGTTATAATTTGTGGAAATATCCCTGTGGGCCATGATAGAGGTTTGGCTATTTTTGGCTATTTTAAGAGCAGCATTTCTTGCAGAAATGTCAGCAAGGTCATTTGATTTCTCTTAGAAACAAAAGCAGCAAGTTTAGAATGCCTCAGTAAGTATTGCATCCACTAATTCCTGAATCAAAGCCATCTTGAATTTTATTGCCACTGGAAGTTAGTAAGTAATGTTGCTTCTACAACGTTCCAAAATCATGAGCTACTCTGAAAGCATATCTACTATCAATAAATAGTTAGTTAGTTAGTTTCACCCTTAAGAAGCCTCTTGAGAGTCCCTTGGACTGCAAGGAGCTCAAAACAATCAGTCTTAAAGGAAATCAACCCTGAATACTCAATGGGAAGGGTTGATGCTGAAGCTGAAGCTCCAGTACTTTGGCCACCTGATGCAAAAAGACCCTGATTCTGGGAAAGATTGAAGCAAAAAAAGAAAGGGGTGGCACAGGATGAGATGGTTAGATAGCATCAATGACTCAATGGATAAGAACTTGAGCAAACTCCAAGAGATAGTGAAGAACAGGGAAGCCTGTCGTTCTGGTGTCCGTGGGGTTGGAAAGAGCTGGACATGTCTTAGTGACTGAACAGAACAGAATGTTCAAGCCTGTGTAAGAATATACAATTGATGCTTCTCACTCAAGATGGTAAAGTAGAAGGACATGTGTTCCTCTCCTCCTGTGAGAGCACCAAAATTGCAACCAGCTATTGAACACCCATTGACCATGTCCAAAGACAAAGAAGAAGTCTAAATGTGATAGTAAAATCAAAACATGATAAAATCAAATCCCAAACTTGCCAGTTGGGTGACCCACAAACTGAAGACCAATAAGATCAAAGATGTTCTTCCACTTTTGTGAAGGATCAGAGGTCCACATCAAGATCCCCAGTCTTGGAGTCTGTCAAAGGGACTGAGAATCCCCAGGGAATCTGACTTTGAAGGCCAGGGGCATTTGATTACAAGACTTCCACAGCAGTGGGGAAAACAAAGATATCACTCTTAGAGGGCACAAGCAAAATCTTACATGCCACAAGCCTTGGAGGAAAAGAGCAGTGACACAACAGGAGACTGAAGCAGACAGACCTACCTGCTAGTGTTAGAGAGTCTTCTGTGGAGGTGTGGGTTGGCAGTGGCTCACTGCAGGGACTGGAGAACTGGCAACAGCAGTCCTGGAAAGGTTTCTTTAGCATAAGTTCTCTTGGAGGTTGCCATTAACACTACCATAAAGCCCATAGGATCCCACCAAAAGAAGATACCCCACATCCAAGGGCAGAGGAGAAGAGCCAGAAGGATGGTAGGAGAGGTGAGATTGCATTTAGAATCAAACCCCACACCCTCCAGAGATGCTTGGAGGACTCAAACAAAACCTTCTGCACCCCGCTACCCAGAGGCACCACAGAGACTGAGCCAGACCTGTCTTTGAGTGTTTGAAGGTCTCCTGCAAAGCTACAGATCAACAGTGCCCTGTTGCATGGGCAGGGGCTCTGAGTTCAGCAGACCTGAGTCACGTAGCCTGTGGCATAAGCCTTCTTGGAGGAGGTCGCCATTAACCCCAACATAGAGCCATTGAGAAGACAAACCACAAACAGCAGAACAATTATGACAAATAAATTCTTGCACTGTTAGGAAAGTTCTAGGACCCACAACAGATTTCCCAACCTGGGGATCTGGCAAAGGGACTGAGAACCCCAGGTAATTTGACTTTGGAGCCCCGTAGGATTTGATTACAGAACTTACACAGGACTGGGGAAACAGACTCATGGAGAGCACAAACAAAACATTGTGTACAACAGGATTTAGGAGAAAGGAGCATTGACCCCACGAGCGACTGACCCAGATTTGCCTGTGAGTGTTCAGGAGACTCTGGCAGAGGCGTGGGTCGGCAGTGGCCTGCTGCAAGGCTGGGGACACTGAGTGTGGCAGTGTGTGCAAAGGACATTTTGAGGGAGGTCAACATTATTTTATCTACCTCCACCATAGTTTGGTATCAGGTCAAACAGAGAAGGAACACAGCCCCACCCATCAACAGAAAATTATTTTAAAGATTTACTAAGC
The DNA here is from genome assembly GCF_023699985.2 of Odocoileus virginianus. NCBI lineage: Eukaryota > Metazoa > Chordata > Mammalia > Artiodactyla > Cervidae > Odocoileus > Odocoileus virginianus. Next base: position 33,035,851 of record NC_069708.1, on the reverse strand, counting down.
ATGGCCTTGCCCATCAGAACAAGACTCAGTTTGCCCCACAGTCAGTCTCTCCCATCAGGAAGCTACCATAAGCTTCTTACTCTTATCCCTTACAGGGCAGTTCAGTTCAGTTCAGTCGCTCAATAGTATCTGACTCTTTGCAACCGCATGGACTACAGCATGCCAGGCTTCCATGTTCATCAACAACTCCCAGAGCTTACTCAAACTCATGTCCATCAAGTCGGTGATGCCATCCAACCATCTCATCCTCTGTCATCCCCTTCTCCTCCCGCTTTAAATCTTCCCCAGCATCAGAGTCTTTTCAAATGAGTCAGTTCTTTGCAACAGGTTGTCAAAGTATTTGAGTTTCAGCTTCAGCATCAGTCCTTCCAATGAATATTCAGGACTGATTTCCTTTAGGATGGACTGGTTGGATCTCCTTTCAGTCCAAAGGACTCTCAAGCATCTTCTCCAACACCACAGTTCAAAAGCATCAATTTTTTGGCCCTCAGCTTTTCTTATGGTTCAGCTCTCACATCCATACATAACCACTGGAAAAACCATAGCCTTTACCAGATGGACCTTTGTTGGCAAAGTAATGTCTCTGCTTTTTAATATGCTATCTAGGTTGGTCATAACGTTCCTTCCAAGGAGTAAGCGTGTTTTAATTTCATGGGTGTGGTCACCATCTGCAGTGATTTTGGAGCCCCTGAAAATAAAGTATGTTACTGTTCTCATAGTTTCCCCAATCAATTTGCCATGAAGTGATGGAACCAAATGCCATGATCTTAGCTTTCTGAATGTTGAGTTTTAAGCCAACTTTTTCACCTTCTTCTTTCACTTTAATCAAGAGGCTCTTTATCTTTGCTTTCTGCCATAAAGGTGGTGTCATCTGCATATCTAAGGTTATTGATATTTCTCCCACCAATCTTGATTCCAGCTTGTGCTTCACCCAGTCTAGCATTTCACATGATGTACTCTGTATATAAGTTAATTAATTATGGTGATAATAAACAGCCTTGATGTACTCCTTTCCCGATTTAGAATGAATCTGTTGTTCCATGTCCAGTTCTAACACCTGTCCAGTTCTGTTGCTTCTTGACCTACATACAGATGTCTCAGGAGGCAGGTACAGTGGTCTCTTATTCCCATCTCTGTAAGAAATTTTCACAGTTTGTTGTGATCCACACAGTCAAAGTCTTTGGTATAGTCAAGAAAGCAGAAGTAGATGGCTTTCTGGAACTTTCTTTTTTTTCGAGATCCAATGGATGTTGACAATTTCATCTCTGGTTCTTCTGCCTTTTCTAAATCCATCTTGAATGTGTGGAAGTTCATGGTTCAGATTCTTGAAGCCTGACTTGGATAATTTTGAGCATAACTTTACTAGTGTGTGAGATGTGTGCAATTGTGTTTGAATATTCTTTGGCATTTCCTTTCTTTGGGATTGGAATGAAACTGAACTTTTCCCATCCTGTGGCCACTTTTGAGTTTTCCAAACTTGCTGGCATATTGAGTGCAGCTATTTCACAGCATCATCTTTTAGGATTTGAAATAGATCAACTGGAAATTCATCACCGCCACTGGCTTTATTCATAGTGAAACTTCCTAAGATCTACTTGACTTTGCATTCCAGGATGTCTGGTTCTAGGTAAGTGATCACACCATCATGGTTAGTTGGGTCGTGAAGACCTTTTTTGTATAGTTCTTCTGTGTATTCTTGCCACCTCTTCTTAATATCTTCTGCCTCTGTTAGGTCAATTCAATTACTTTCCTTTATTGTGCCCATATTTGCATTGAATATTCCCTTGGTATCTCTAATTTTCTTGGAGAGATCTCTAGTCTTTCCCATTCTATTGTTTTCTTCTTCTTCTTCTTCTTCTTCTTCTTCTTCTTCTTCTTGCTTCTTCTTCTTCTTCTTCTTCTTCTTTTTTTGTATTGATCACTGAAAAATGTTTTCTTATGTTTCCTTGCTATTCTTCAGAACTCTGGATTCAAATGGGTATATCTTTCGTTTTCTCCTTTGCCTTCTGCTTCTCTTCTTTTCTCAGCTATTTGTAAAGCCTCCTCAGACAACCATTTTGCCCTTTTGCATTTATTTTTCTTGGAGATGGTCTTGATCACTGCCTGCTGTACAATGTCATGAACCTCTGTTCATGTTTCTTCAGGCACTTTGTGTATCAGATTTAATCTCTTGAATCTTCGTCACTTCCACTGTATAATCATAAGGGATTTGCTTTAGGTCATACCAGAATGGTTTAGTGTTTGTTTTTTTTCCCCTAATTTGAGGGTGATTTTGCAAGAAGGAGTTCATGATCTGAGCCACAGTGAGCTCTTCGTCTTGTTTTTTGCTGACTATATAAAGCTTCTCCATCTTTGGCTGCAAAGAATATATTCAGTCTGATTTCGGTAATGACAATCTGGTAATGTCCATGTGTAGAATCTTCTCTTGTTTTGTTGGAAGAGTGTGTTTGCTATGACCAGTGCAAAATAATTTTGCTCTTGGTGAAACTCTATTAGTCTTTACTAGCCTTGACTTTGTACTCCAAGGCCAAACTTGCCTGTTACTCCAGGCATCTCTTGACTTCCTTCTTTTGCTTTCCAGTTCCCTATAATGAAAAGGACATCATTTGGGCTGTTAGTTCTAGAAGGCCTTGTAGGTCTTCATAAAACCATTCAACTTCAGTTTCTTCAGCATTACTGTTTGGGCCATAGACTTGTATTATTGTGGTATTGAATGGTTTGCCTTGGAAATTAGCAGAGATCATTCTCTTGATTTTGAGATTGCATCCAAATAACATATTTAGGCCACTTTTCATTCCAGTCCCAAAGAACAATGCCAAAGAATGTTCAAACAACCACACAGTTGCACTTCTCTTACAGGCTAGCAAATTATTCCTCAAAATTCCCAAGCCAGGCTTCAACAGCCTGGCAGACAGGAACTTCCAGATGTTCAAGTTGGATTTAGAAAAAGCAGAGGAACCATAGATCAAATTGCTAACATCTGCTGGATCACAGAACAAGCAAGAGAGTTCCAGATAATTGTCTCCTTCTGCTTTCTTGACTACACCAAAGCCTTTGGCTGTGTGAATCACAACAAACTGTGGAAAACTCTTAAAGAGATGGGGATACCATATCACCTTACCTGACTCCTGAGAACTCTGTATTCAGTCAAGAAGCAACAGTTATAAAGCACAGAAAGTGAAGAAGAACTAAAGAGCCTCTTGATGAAAGTTAAAGAGGAGAGTGAAAAAGTTGCCTTAAAACTCAACATTCAGAAAACTAAGATCATGGCAATTGGTTCCATCACTTCATGGCAAATAGATGGGGGAAACTACGGAAACAGTAACAGACTATTTTTATGGGTTCTAAAATCACTGCAAATGATGACTGCAGCCATGAAATTAAAAGGTACTTGTTTCTTGGTAGAAAAGTTATGACCACCTTAGAATGCATATTAAAAAGTAGAGACATCACTTTCCAGACAAAGTTCGATCTAATCAAAGCTATGATTTTTCCTGTCGTCGTGTATGGTTGTGAGATTTGGACTATAAAGAAAGTTGAGCGCTGAAGAATTGATGCTTTTGAACTGTGGTGTTGAAGACTCTTCAGAGTCCCTCGGAGTGCAAGGACATCAACCCAGTGAATCTTAAATGAAATCAGTCATGAATATTCATTGGAAGGACTGACGCTGAAACTGAAACTCCAATACTATGGCCGCCTTATATGAAGAACTGACTCATTGGAAAAGACCCTGATGCTGGGAAAGATTGATGGCATGAGGAGTAGAGGAAGACAGAGTATGAGATGGTTGGATGGCATCACCGACTTGGTGGGCATGGGTTTGAGCAAGCTCTGGGATTTGGTGATGGAAAGGGAAGCCTAGCATGCTGTATTCTTTCGGATCAGAAAGAGTCAGATACACCTGAGCGACTGAACTGAAATAGAGCCCATAGACCCCCCAGGGCTGGGTTGCCTTAGACCAAACAATTAACAGGGAGGAAGCACCACCCCACTAATCAGCAGATAGTTAGAGTTATACTGAGCAGAGCCCTGCTCACCAGAGCAAGAATGAATTTTTGATACCTTCAGTCCTTTCCATCAGTAAGCTTACACAAGCCTCTTAGCCTCATCCACCAGAGGAAAGTCAGAAGAAGCAGGAAGAACCACATCACCACAGCAGTCAGAACTAAAACCACATTAAAGAAAGCTAATCAATGAAAAAGCAGAGAGTTACATCCCAGATGAAGGGACAAGATTAACCCCCAGTAAAACAACTAAATGAAGTGGAGATGGGCAACCTTCCAGAAAAAGAATTCAGAAAATTGGTACTGAAGATGATCCAGTATCTTGGAAACAGAATGTGAAAAATTCAGAAGAATGGAAAAGTTACCTGGAGGACAGAATGGTGGAAATCACTGCCACAGAACAAAATATTGAAAAACGAATGGAAAAAAAAAGCATGAAGACAGCCTAACAGACCCCTGGGACAACATTAAATGCACCAATATCCATTCATATTAGGGACATGCCAGAAGGAGAAGAAAGAGAAAGGATTCAAGAAAATATTTTAAGGGAAAATGCTGAAAACTTCCCTAATATGGGAAAGGAAATAGGCAGCCAGTTTCAAGATAGACAGAGTCCCAGGCAGGGCAAATCCAGGGAGGAATACATCAAGACACATACTAATGAAAAATATGAAAATTAAAGACAAGGATAAAATATGAAAAGCAACAAGGGGAGAATTACAAATAACCTACAAGAGAACCCCCACAAGATTATCAGCTGATTGCTCAATAGAAACTAGCCAAAAGGGAACGTCATGAGATATTTAAAGTAATGAAAGGGAAGAATTTACAACCAGAAAGACTCCCTTTCAAATTTGACAGAGAAATCAAAGCTTTTCAGAACAGCAAAAGTTAATAGAATTCAGCATCATCAAACCGGCATTGCAACAAATGGTAAAGGAATTTCTCAAGGTAGGAAGCACAAGAGAAGGAAAAACCTTACACAAAGCAAAGCCAAAACAATTAAGAAAATGGAAATAGGATTATGCATATTGATAATTACCTTTAATATAAATGGGTTATATGCAACAATGAAAAAGACAGAATGGTTGGAAAGAGGAAAACCTGTACATTTATGCACTTCCATCACTCTGCTTGACCTCTCAAATTATGTGTGTGTGTTAGTCACTCAGTCATATATGATTCTTTGCAACCCCATAGACTGTAGCCTGCCAGGCTCCTCTGTCCATGAAATTCTCCAGGCAAAAATATTTGAGTGGGTTGCCGTTTCTTTCTCCAGGGGATCTTCCCAACTCAGGGATTGAACCCAGGTCTCCTGCACTGCAGTGGATTCTTTACCATCTGAGTGCCCAGGGAGGCTCCCATGGAAACACGAATTACCTAATAAGATAATTGTCTTATTGTTAGGTTAATCGTGTTTCCATCAAGGCTTGCCATTTTATTTATTTATTTATTTTTATTTTTTGTCTGGCTATTGATTGTGAAAACTAATAAACATCTTGTACTGTTGTGATGGATTTGAGAGTTGAACTATAAAGAAGGCTGAGTGCCAAAGAACTGATGCTTTCAAACTTTGGTGCTGGCCAAGACTCTTGAGAGTACCATGGACAGCAGGGAGATCAAACCAGTCAATCCTAAAGGGAATCACCCTGTGTATCTATTGGAAGGACTAGTGCTGAAGCTGAAGCACTAATATTTTGGCTACATGATACAGAGAGCTGACTCATTAGAAAAGACCCTGAAGCTGGGGAAAATAGAGGGCAAGAGGCGAAGGGGCGACAGAGAATGAGAGTCACCTTGTTCATAATTTATATTTCTTAGTTCAGTTTTGGAATGCTGAATTTTCTAAGAATCTTTCCATTTTCTAGGTTGTACAATTTATTAGCATATTATTAGCTTGTAATAGTCTCTTATGAGACTTTGTATTTCTGTGTTTTTTCTTGTAACCTTTCCTTTGTCATTCCTAATTTTGTTGATTTGATTTTTCTCCCTTTTTTTCTTGATGCTGGTTAATGGCTTGTCAACTTTTTTTTTAATCTTCTCAAAGAATCAGCTTTTAGTTTTATTAGTTTTTTAAAAAAAATTCTGTTTCATTTATTTCTTCTCTGATTTTTATGATTTCTTTCCTTCTACTGACCTTGGTTGTCTTTTGTTGTTGTTCTTTTTCCAGCTGTTTTAGGTATAGGGTTTGTTTGTCTATTCCATGTTTCTTGTGGTAGGATTGTATTGGTATAAACTTCCCTCTTAGAGTTGTTTTTGTTGCATCAAATAGGTTTTGGGTCATTGTGATTTCATTGTCAGTTTTTTTCTAAGAAGTTTTTTTTTTTTTTTTTAATTTCCCTTTTCTTCAGTAACCTCTTCATTACTTAGAAAGGTACTGTCTAATCTCTATATATTTATTTTTCTTCCCTGTAATTTATATTTAGTCTCATAGTGTTGTGGTCTGAGAATATGCTTGATATTATTACAATTTTCTTAAGTTACTGAAGCTTGATTTGTGACACAAGATGTGATCTATCTTGGGGAATGTTTCATATGTACTTGAGAAAAAAGTGTATTCTTCATTTGGATGGAATGTTCTGAATATATTAATTAGGCCCACTTAGTCTAATGTTTTATTTACGGCTGTGTTTCCTTATTAATTTTCTGTTTTGATAATCTGTCCATTGGTGTAATTGGGGTGTTACAGTCCCCTATTATTATTGTGTTACTGTCAATTTCCCCTTTTATGTCTGTTAGTGTTTTCCTGATGTATTGAGGTGCTCCCAGGCTGGGTGCATGAATACTTACAATTGCTATGTTTTCTTCTTAGATTGATCCCTTGATTATTATGCATGGTCCTTCTTTATCTCTTATAATATTCTTTAAAGTCTATTTTTCCTCAAATGAGAATTGACACTCTGGATTTCTTTTGATGTCCATTTTTGAGGATTATTTTTTCCCATCCTTTTACTGTCAGCCTGTATGTGTCTCTAGGTCTGAAGTGGATTTCTTGTAGACAACATATGTGTGTCTTGTTTTTGTATTTATTCAGTAAGTCTGTGTGTTTTGGCTGGAATGCTTATTCCATTTACACATAAAGTAATTATTGACATATTTTTTTGCCATTGGCATTTTCTTAATTGTTTTGAGCTTGGTTTTGTAGGTCTTTTACTTCTCTTGTGTTTCCTGCCTATATATGTCCCATTAATGGGAATATGTCCCATTCCAAAGCTTTTGATTTCTCCTTCAATTTTTAATAAGATCCTTTCTGGGTAGAATAATCTTGGTTGTGGCTTTTTTTGTTGTTGTTTTTCTTTCAGTACTTTAAATGTGTCCTGCCATTACTTTCTGGCCTGCAGAGTTTCTGCCAAAAGATCAGCTGTTGATCATATAGGGTTTCCCTTGTATATTACTTGTTCCTTTTCCCTTGCTGCTTTTAACATTTTTCCTTTGTGTTTAATCTCTGTTAGCTTGACTAGTATGTTTCCTGATGTGTTTCTCCTTGAGTTTATCCTATATGGGACTCTCTGTGTTCTTTGACCTGCTTGATTATTTCCTTGCCCATGTTGGGGAAGTTTTTGACTATAATCTTTTCAAAAATTATTTCAGACCCTTTCTTCTTCTCTTTTCCCTCTGGGACCCCTATAATTCAAAGATTGGTACATTTAATATTGTCCCAGAGGTCTCTGAGGCTGTCTTTAGTTGATTCATTCCTTTTTCCTCTAATCAGCTCTTCAGCAGTAATTTCCAACATCTGTCTTTCAGCTCATTTGTCCATTTGTTGCCTGAGTTATTCTACTATTAGTTCCTTCTAGACTATTTTCAATTTCAGTAATTGTTTTATTCATCACTGTTTGTTTATTCTCTATGTCCTTGTTAATTGTGTTAATTGATTCTTCCATTTTCTCCATTCTATTTTTGAGATTTTCAAACATCTTTACTGTCATTAATTTACAGTTTTTTTTCAGGTGGTTTGCCTATTTCTTCTTCATTTTTGTGGTCTTGTAAGTTTAGTTTCTACCTTGTTCCTTCATTTGCAGTATATTTTTTGTCTTCTTTTTTCCCCCCAAATTGCTTCATTTGAGGCCTTCTTTTCCCAGACACTAGGGTATTATTTCTTCTTCCTTTTTGTTTTTGCCCTCAGTGGGTAAAGTTGGTGCAGTGGTTTGTGCTGGTTTCATGTTGGGGGTGAATTGTGACTTCATTCTAGTGTGAGGAGGTGACTTTATGTTTTTCTTTCTGATGGGCAAGGCTATGTGTTGCTGTTGTTGTTCAGTCACTCAGTCGTGTCCGACTCTTTGTGACTCCATGTGCTGCAGCACATTAGGCTTTCCTGTCCTTCACCATCTCCTGGAGTTTGCTCAAACTTATATCCATTGAATCAGGGATGCCATCCAACAATCACATCCTTTGTTGTCCCCTTATTTTCCTGCCTTCAATCTTTCCCAGTATTAGGGTCTTTGCCAACGAGTTGGCTCTTTACATCAGGTGCCAAAGTATTGGAGCTTCAGCATCAGTCCCCCCAATGAAAATTCAGGCTTGATTTCCTTGAGGATTGACTGGAGCGATCTCTTTGCTGTCCAAGAGACTCTCAGTCTCATCCAGCACCACAATTCAAAGGCATCAGTGCATCAGTGCTCCAATTTTTTATTGTTAGCTTTCACATTCATACATGACTACTGAAAAAACTATAGCTTTGACTGTACTGACCTTTGCAGGCAAAGTAATATCTCTGCTTTTTAATATGCTATCTAGGTTGGTCATTGTTCTTCATTCAAGGAGCAACTGTCATTTAATTTCATGGCTTCAGTCACCATCCACAGTGGTTTTGGATCCTAAGAAAATAAAGTCTGTCTCTGTATCCATTGTTTCCTCATCTATATGCCATGAAGTGATGGGACTGCTGATATGATCTTGTTTTTTGAGTTATTTGTTTTAAACCAGCTTTTTCACTCTCCTCTTTCACCTTCATCAAGAGGCTCTTTAATCCTCTTCACTTTCTGACACAAGGGTCATATCATCTGCATATCTGAGGTTACTAATATTTCTCCTAGCAATCTTGATTCCACCTTGTGCTTCATCAGCCCATCATTTCACATGATGTGCTCTGCATGTAAGTTAAATAAGCAGGCTGTCAATATACAGCTTTGATGTACTCTTTTCCCAATATTGAACCAGTCCATTGTTCCATGTCCATTTCTAACTGTTGCTTCTTAACCTGCAAACAAGTATTGCATGAAACCAGGGAGGTGGTCTGATATTTCCATCTCTTTAAGGATTTTCTGCAGTTTGTGGTGACACAGTCAAAGGCTTTCACATAGGCAATGAAGCAGAAGTAGATGTTTTTAATGTAGTCAATAGAGCAAAAGTAGATGCTTTAAAAAAAATTCAAGCTTTTTCTGTTACCAAACGGATGTTGGCAACTTGATCTCTGATTCCCCTGCCTTTTCTAAATCCAGGTTTTACATCTGGAAGATCACAGTTCACATACTAATTGAAACCTAGCTTGAAGGATTTTTAGTGTTATTTTGTTGGCATGTGAAATGAGTGCAATTGTGTGGTAGTTTGAGCATTCTTTGGCATTGCTCTTCTTTCAGGTTGGAGTGAAAACTGACCTTTTCTAGTCCTAGATCACTGCTGAGTTTTCCATATTTGGTGATCAATTGAATGCAGCACTTTACCAGCATTATCTTTTAGGATTTGAAATAGCTCAACTGGAATTCCATCACCTCCACTACCTTTGTACATAGTGATGCTTCCTAAGGCCCACTTGGATTCACAATCCATGATTTCTGGGTCTAGGTGAGTGATCACACCATCATGATTATCCAGGCCATTAAGTTCTTTTTTATATAGTTCCTCTGTGTATTCTTGCCAGAAGGTGTGTGAGGTGGTATCTTGGAGTGTGTTATTATCCTGCCTGCTATTGATTGGTTTTGTGTTTTTGTCTTGCTTGTAGTTTGGGTGAGGTGTTCTTCAATGGGTGCTGTCAGCAGCTTGGTAATACAAAGTGATTTCAGGCTTTGTATACAGGTGTAGGCCTTTGTGGGATTTTTCACTAATTAATGCACCCTGAGATTAAGCTTTCTTTGGCAGTCTGAAATCATGGTCTCAGCATCCCCAGGTGAATGGCTCAGAACTGACCACTGATCAGGAGTCCGAGACTCCACAAGTCATCTGTTATGGGACTACAGGGGATTACAAACATAGCAAGCCAAAAAACAAACAAACAAAAACACTACAAGAAACAAAAGACACATCCCGAAAAATCATAAATACAAGATCAGATAGATAATTAAAGAAACAATGGGACATATACACACACTTCAGTTCAGTTCAGTTCAGTCTCAGTCATGTCCAACTCTTTGGGACCCCATGAATTGCAGCACACCAGGCCTCCCTGTCCATCACCAACTCCCGGAGTCTACTGAAACTCATGTCCATCGAGTCGGTGATACCATCCAGCCATCTCATCCTCTGTCATTCCCTTCTCCTCCTGCCCCCAATCCCTCCCAGCATCAGGGTCTTTTCCAATGAGTCAACTCTTCACATGAGGTGGCCAAAGTACTGGAGTTTCAGCTTCAGCATCAGTCCTTCCAAAGAACACCCAGGACTGATCGCCTTTAGGATGGACTGGTTGGATCTCCTCACAGTCCAAGGGACTCTCAAGAGTATTCTCCAACACCACACTTCAAAAGCATCAATTTTTCAGCTCTCAGCTTTCTTCACAGTCCAACTCTCACATCCATACATGACCACTGGAAAAACCATAGCCTTGGCTAGACGGATGTTTGTTGGCAAAGTAATGTCTCTGCTTTTTAATATGCTATCTATGTTGGTCATAGTTTTTCTTCCAAGGAGTAAGTGTGTTTTAATTTCATGGCTGCAATCACCAACTGCAGTGATTTTGGAGCCCCCCAAAATAAAGTCTGACACTGTTTCCACTGCTTTCCCATCTATTTTCCCATGAAGTGATGGGACCAGATGCCATGATCTTAGTTTTATGAATACACATACTTACATACACACACAAATATAACCAAAATATTCCAAACAAAAGAAAGTACAAGAGATTGACTTGTTGAGCAAAGCAAACCAAAAATAATATAGACCAATTAAAAAGAACAGTAACTAAAATTTAAACCAGTAATCTGAGCCAAATCAGAGTGCCAACTGGGAAATAAAGCAAAGAAAACATAAAAATTAGCAAACATGGTGAAAAAAGAAAAGAAAAAAGAAAATAATAAGGAAAGAAGAGAAAGCAAAAGCAAAAAAGAGAAGAAAAAAAGGAAAAAATAGAAAAGTTAAATAGAAGTTTGTAAAAAAGGTTTACATATATTAAGGAATAACTACAGCAGGAAAATAACAATAATAAAAACAGTAAAACAGAAGAAAAAAACAGACAAAATCAAAAAGAGAAGAAAAAGAAAAAATAAAAAAAGAAAACTTCACAGTTCTACCATAGGCCAATGTTGAGGTAGAAGTGTTTTTTGTTTTTTTCCAGTTTGCTCTTTTTTTTTTTAAAGGTAAAAGTTTTCAATGTAGTAGTTCTTAGTTTTGGGGTCTACCCCCATGTGTGGGCTTGTACTATTACCCTAGAATCTACCTCCTGTGGGCAGGGTTGGACTAGTATCCTGTGATGCTTTCCTGGTTGTGTCTGTGTTCTGATGAATGAAGCTGGATCTTGTCTCTCTGAAAAGGACTACAGTGTCCAGTAGTAAGTTTTGAGGTGTTTATTGGTTTGGTACAGCTTTGGGGAGCCTGTCTACTAGTTTACAACTTTGTGTTTCTGTTTTGTTGGAGGATTGGCATGGGGCATCTGGGCACTCATGTTTGCTGACCTTTGGGTGGGCTTGGTTTTGTTGTTGAGATTGAGGCCTTTGGAAGGGCTCTTGTCTATTAATGTTCCCTGGAGTCAGGAGTTCTATGATGATTCAAAGTCTTGAGCTTGGGTCTCTCAACTCAGGGGTTCAGGCTCAATGCCTCTTGAAGCTCCAAGATCTCACAAGCCACATAGCACAAAAGAAAAGTTCCCCACACTCTTGGTGAAGGCAACACTTCAGAACACCCAGTGAGGCTCACACCAAAGTCTTCTAATATTTCTAGGAAGGCCTCTGGACTTATTTTGGGCAGCATGGGGTCAAACTAGCCTCAGATCTGGCCTTATCCCAGCTTGTAGTTGCTTCTAATGTTCACAGCTGCCCCTAGAATCCAGTCTGTTACCCACCTGAACATCAGGTGTCAAAGACCAAGGTTCATTAAGGCTCATTCACTCTCTTGGACTGGAGAGATGGGAGGATATGGCAGCCACATACATGTACCAGGGAGTTCCCACGTCAAGAGTGATCTGTTGGATGTTGTTACTGTCTGAGGTAGGTCGTGAGTTCCCCCAGAAGGAAAGGTTCTAGTTTGTGGGCCCTAGAAAGAACTCCCAGAAAGGTGTGAACAATAATCTGTGCCTGTTCACAGCCTGGTGGTAGTTACAACCTCTGGGATTGGGACTTCACTGGTGGTGTTTTATCTGTTGCCTCTGGCACCTCACCCAGCTTTGGCAGTGGTAGTCAGTCTATTTCTGCAGCCATGTCAAAGTAGCCCTCTCAGCACATCCTCATGGCCTCCAGCCCCCTACCTCTCCCTGGGATTTTTGCCAGAGCCTACATCCCCTTGTACCAACTTCTGCTGCAGGCTAAACCTTGTTAGCCACTTTTCTCAGTTCCTTGTCCCTCCTTCTGGGACAGGCTGAGGTTGCTTTCCTCAGCTCCAGGTTCCTGCCCTATTCTCATTAGAGAATTGTGTGTTGCTTTTCTTAGCTCCCTGCCCCCTTAGGAAAATCTTTGACAATGGCTTGCAGTGCAGCTTTAGTCCAGGGTATATTAAAAAAATAAAAAATAAAAGAATCTTCAGAACACTTAATTTTAAAGGGGTAGATTTTGATTTGATAGGTTCAAAGAAAAGTGGGGCAGGGACAGTTTCAGAGGAAAAGGGAAGTTTGGCAGGAAAATTTTTATGGGTGAACTGAGGGTATAGAGGTGGTATAGGCAGTAGAAAAAGGAAGGAGGAAAATGGTGTCTGAGGCAAGGCCTGAGCATGAGGAGCCAGAGAAGAGAAGCATAAGGCCTTATCTTTTCTTTCTTTAAACCTTTGTTTGCCTCTGTTAATCTTAAAATCTTATTTTGCAGAGAGGCAAATTTATGTTCCTGATAATATTTGGAAGCTTCAAGATACCAATGAAAATACATGTGTTCCGTTCACTTTTGGAAATTTTACAGTTAGGTTTGTCCATATTGACTAAAAAATGATGCACAACTTGAGAGTTTTGAATTAAGATTTCTCTGGGGTAAAATGAGGACTGTAGCCAAGAGACAACTCCCCAGATAGTTCTGAGAGACTGCTCCAAATACATAGTGGGGGAAGTTCAATATATAAGATTTTGTTGAAAAGGGAGTTCAATGCAATCAATCATCTACTTTATAAGAAGTTTTCTACTTTCACAAGGAGATGATGTTATCATTTATTTAGTGCCTTCCTAGATATGAAGAGATGCAAAGATTGGGATCATGAAATCGGTTCCTGAAACTATCTAATTATCTAAAGCCCTATTCCACCAGATTCCCTGGAGCACAGGGTACCTCACTCTACCCTGAAATCCCTCAGGGGAATGTTGAAGATAAACAGATGCAGCAGAGGGTTGATCCTCTGCAGAGGCAGATGGCAAATGGCCTTGTTGTTGTTCAGTCACTAGCAAATGCTCTTGGCAAGGGCCAATTCATAGTTGATAGGGACTCATAATGATCATAAATTCGACCATACTTTGGGAGGCATTTCATGACCTTTTGGTCCTACATTGTTAGGAAGGCTCATTCCTAGTACTGGAGAGAGTTTTTTCTGATAGGCCAATCAATGTGCTATTACTGGACTAGGTCTTAATAGTCAAAAGGCCCTGGACACCTGTCTTCTAGTTACAATCTAGGAAAATATTCCCTCTCATTATTGCCAAATTCAGATTTAAATTTAAGGAAGTAGGGAAATCAGCAAGGCCATTAAGGTATGACCTAGATCATATCCTTTATGATTATACAGTGGAAATGACAAATACATTCAAGGGATTAGATCTGATAGACAGAGTGCCTGAAGAACTATGGACAAGGGTTCATGACATTGTACTGGAAGCGAAGATCAAAAGCATTTCAAGAAAAAGAAATGTAGAAAAGGAAAATGGCTGTCTTAGGAGGCATACAAATAGGTGAGAAAAGAACAGAAGCCAAAGGCAAAGGAGAAAAGGAAAGATATATAACTGAATGCAGAGTTTCAAAGAATAGCAAGGAGAGAAAAAACAGCCTTTCTAAGTGTACATTGCAAAGGAATAGAGAAAAAAATAGAGGAAAACAATAGAATGGGAAAGACTAGAGGTCTCTTCAAGAAAATTAAAGATACCAAGGTAACATTTCATGCAAATTTTGGCACAATAAAGAACAGAAATAATATGAACCTAACAGAAGCAGAAAATATTAGGAAGAGGTGGCAAGAACACACAGAAAAACTATACAAAAGAGATCTTAATGACCCAGATAACCATGAGAGTGTGATCACTCACCTAGAGCCAGGCATCTTGGAGTATGAAGTTAAGTGGGCCTTAGGAAGCATAATTACAAACAAAGCTAGTGGACATGATGTAATCTCAGCTGAGCTATTTCAAATTCTATTAATGCTATTAAAGTGCTGCACTCAATATGCCAGCAAATATGGAAAACTCAGCAGTGGCCACAGGACTAGAAATGTTCAGTTTTCATTCCAGTTCCAAAGAAGGGCAATGCCAAAGAATGTTCAAACTACTGCTATGTTTTTTTTTTTTCAGTGATCATATACAGATGTGAGAGTTGAACCATAAAGAAGGCTGAACACAAAATAATCGATGCTTTTGAATTCTGGTGTTGGGGAAGACTCTTCAGAGTTCCTTAGACTACAAAGAGTTCAGACCAGTCAATCCTAAAGGAAATCAAACATTCAGTAGAAGGACTGATGCTAAAGCTAAAACTTCACTACTTTGTCCACTTGATGCAAAGAACTGATTGATTAAAAAAGACCCTGATGCTTGGAAAGACTGAAGGCAGGAAGAGAAGGAGATGACAGAGGATGAAGTGCTTGGATGGCATCACTGACTCAATGGAAATGAGTCTGAGAAAACTCTGGGAAATAGTGAAGGACAGGGAAGCCTGGCATGTTGCAGTTCATGAGGTCGCAAAGAGTTGAATGCGACTTAGTGACTGAACATCAACAACAACTTAATATGTTCAAGGAATTCGGTTAGGTCTGTGTAGAATACAAAGATGCAGAAGGCATACCTTTTGAAATTGAGACGTTTAACCTTTTAAAAGGAAGTTAAAGCCAAGGCAGAAATATATTATATGTATACCTCTTCATAACATGAATTTGGGTTAAAACCCAACTATCAGAAACCTAAGATCATGGCATCCATTCCCATCACTTCACAGCAATTAGGTGGGGAAACAATGGAAACAATGACAGAATTTACTTTCCTGGGCTCCAAAATCACTGCAGATGGTGACTGCAGCCAGGAAATTAAAATACACTTACTTCTTGAAAGGAAAGTTATGACCAACCTAGACAGCACATTAAGAAGCAGAGACATTACATTGCCAACAAAGGTCTGTCTGGTCAAAACTGTTTTTTTCCAGTAGTCATGTACGGATGTGAGAATTGGACTATAAAAAAGCTGAGTACCAAAGAATTTATGCTTTTGAACTGTGGTGTTAGATAAGACTCTTGAGAGTCCCTTGGACAGCAAGGAGATACAACCAGTCCATCCTGAACAAAATCAGTCCTGAATATTCATTGGAAGGACTGATTCTGAAGCTGAAACTCCAATACTTTGGCCACCTCGTGGTGGCCTCAATGAGTTGACTCATTGGAAAAGACCCTGATGCTGGGAAGGATTGGGGGCAGGAGGAGAAGGGGATGACAGGATGAGATGACTGGATGGCATCACCGACTCAATGGACATGAGTTTGAGTACACTCCGGAAGTTGGTGATGGACAGGGAAGCCTGGCGTGCTGCAGTCCATGGGTTCACAAAGAGTCAGACATGACTGTACGACTGAACTGAACTGATAATATGAAGAGAGCCAAGGGAAGGTACAAAATAATATGATTTATTTATTATGCAGTTTGTTATGTGCTTTAAAAAGTTGAATTGAATCTTAGTAGGTATAAATGGCAAGGAAAAGAATAGTAAAGAGGGAAGAGTACTAAACAAAGGCATTGAGACAGAAAAAATAAAGGTTGTGCTTAGTGAATTGGGAGTTATTTATTTAAGTTGGAACATTAGACAAGTGCATGAAAGCTGAGAAATAATTGTGGAAAGAAAGACTGAGGCCAAATTTTTGAAAACTCTGAATGTCAAGCTGAGCAGTTTGGACTTAATTGTAACAGTACTGATAATGTTTATGAACAGTGTCTTATTTATACCCGCACATTATAGAAGATGTCCCTTTTAGTTGTATATAACATAGTTTGGTTTCGGAGACAATTGGACATAGAGAGAAGTTGCAATATTCCAGGGGTGATAAACAATCACTTGAACTATTACAGTAGCAGAGATAATGGAGTTATTCATTGCAGAGATAAAATTTGTGTATCCTTGCAAATGATGCCATGTCAGAAATTAGTGAGAGGGAGGTGTGATATGAATCTATTGCTTTGTACTAAGGAGAATGGTGGTGCCATTATTAAAACTACAAATAAAGAGGCTTGCTTTCTTTGTTTGGTGCTTATCATACCTTCATGGTTAACTGGTTTCTTTTTTTTAATTAATTAATTAATTAATTTATTTTACTTTAAAACATTGTATTGGTTTTGCCATACAATGACATGAACCCGCCATGGGTGTACATGTGTTCCCCATCCTGAATCCCCCTCCCACCTCCCTCCCCATCCCATCCCTCTGGGTCATCCCAGTGCACCAGCCCCAAGCATTCTGTATCATGCATAGATAACTGGTTTCTTAATAAATAGAGAAGCCTCATAGGATAGTGATTAGGACCCTAGACTAGACTCCAAAGTTAGATTGTCTGGGTTTAAATCCTGGTTCCACTGCTTCTAATTTTGAGATCCTAAAAAATCTGTGTGAACTCTTCAAGGTCAAGTTTCTTCAGGCTGAAGAATGAGAGTGTTGATGATCATAGTACCTATCTCAGAATGTGGCTATGAGAATTAATTTATAATCCACAAATTGCTCATGATATTAATTTTTAAATAATAATTTTAAGAAAACAACATTTGAAGAAGTATATTTATGTGCTGCATTTGAACCAATAACATGGATATGTGTTCATATAGCAAGATACTTGGAAGACACTATAAATCAACACTTTACTGCATAATGGGGACTAGCAAGCACAATATATACACTAAAAATTATTTTGATGAAAAAAAATAAAAAGGAAAATAAAGAACTATAAAAAATTATTTTAATGCTGAGCCATTAGTGCTGTCCTTGAAATTCCTAAAACTCAAACTCTTTCTCCTGTATATGATTTTATAAGCACTTACTGACCACTTTGCATATTAAAAAGTCACCAACAAATTTTTTTCCACCCTGACACTAAACTTCAAAAAATGTGAAGTGCAAGGATTAACAAACTTAAACATTTTAAGAGTCATGAAAGGGACTCTTTCCACTTCCATCTGGCTTTTATCAATTGTGATTCAGTTTCAGAAGAACTGCTACACAATCAAAACACACAGTCTCCCTAGTCAGATAATTCAATTTTATAAATGAATTACTTATGTGTCTATAAGTAAATACATTCCTATGCATGAAGATATTGACTGCTGTCAATGAGATAATCAAATCCAGGGAAAAGGCTATTTTTTTAAACCCTTGAAACACAATAAGGACTCATATTTCTGGACTATGGTAAATTCAATCAAGATCATTTCACTCTTACAGAAAGGGCAAGTTAACAAAACTCTTTTTTTTTAACACAAAGATACAAGGTCAACATAATAGACATCAAAAGAAAGTCATTTATTTTGTTAGAGAATGTTAGTCACACACACAAAAAAATATTGCTATTTTGTACCACTTCCATGTCTGGAAAACACACAAACATGCCAAAAGAAGGTGAATATGTCCCAAACAGGTGACTATGATCTCTGAAAGAGAGCACAGAGTAAACGAAATGACTTTGGAGTCTCAAAAACCTGGATGTGAACCTTGAATCTGCGACTTACCAGCTGTGTGACCTTGAGTGTATGACCTTGAGCAATTTATTTTCTTCTGGCCTTTGATTTATATATATTAAAAACTACAGAATTAGATCACATGGAGAATAGAAGACACGCAAAGAATAATAAGTCTTAACATCTGTATTTGCTATAGAATTTAGCACAAGTAATTTAACTTCTTGGATTTGCTCTGTGTTCTGTGAAATGAAAAAAAAATATAGCAAGCTATGGAGTAGGGCAAATGTTAATGTATGTTCACAGATGCATATAAAAATATTAGTTAATGTAAGTTAGCACACAAAATCATACCTTAAATTTACAATTTTCATATCCCCAAGAACTTCTACATGGATTGAATGTAGAAGTAATTCACACAACAAGCCTGTGATATTGACAGTGTGGTATTTTATCCCTATTTGATAGATGAAAAAATATCTTGGAGTGATTACTTCATGCTTACCCAAATTCACACATCTAAGATAATCATCCTCTTGAGAAACCTATATGCAGGTCAGGAAGCAACAGTTAGAACTGGACAGGGAACAACAGACTGGTTCCAAATAGGAAAAGGAGTACGTCAAGGCTGTATATTGTCACCCTGCTTACTTAACTTATATGCAGATAACATCATGAGAAATGCTGGGCTGGAAGAAGCACAAGCTGGAATCAAGATGGCTGGGAGAAATATCAATAACCTCAGATATGCACATAACACCACCCTCATGGCAGAAAGTGAAGAGGCACTAAAAAGCCTCTTGATGAAAGTGAAAGAGGAGAGTGAAAAAGTTGGCTTAAAGCTCAATATTCAGAAAATTAAGATCATGGCATCTGGTCCCATCACTTCATGAGAAACAGACGGGAAAACAGTGGAAACAGTGTCAGACTTTATTTTTTGGGGCTCCAAAATCACTGCAGATGGTGATTGCAGCCATGAAATTAAAAGACGCTTACTCCTTGGAAGGAAAGTTATGACCAACCTAGATAGCATATTAAAAAGTAGAGACATCACTTTGCCAACAAAGGTCTGTCTAGTCAAGGCTATGATTTTTCCAGTGGTCATGTATGGATGTGAGAGTTGGACTGTGAAGAAAGCTGAGTGCTGAAGAACTGATGCTTTTGAAATATGGTGTTGGAGAAGACTCTTGAGAGTCCCTTGGGCTGCAAGGAGATCCAACCAGTCCATCCTAAAGGAGATCAGTCCTGGGTGTTCATTGGAAGGACTGATGCTGAAGCTGAAACTCCAGTACTTTGGCCATCTCATGCGAAGGGTTGACTCATTGGAAAAGACCCTGGTGCTGGGAGGGATTGGGGGCAGGAGGAGAAGGGGAAGACAGAAGGTGAGATGGCTGGATGGCATCACCAACTCAATGGGCATGAGTTTGAGTAAACTCCGGGAGTTGGTGATGGACAGGGAAGCCTGGCATGCTGCAATTCATGGGGTCACAAAGAGTCGGACATGACTGAGTGACTGAGCTGAACTGAACGGAAGATAATAATTCAGATCTTTCAGTGTTCTGTTGTAACAATGTGACACGTCTCAAATGCCCATTTTTCTCCCTAAAACTCCTCACAGCTTGTATTCATGACATTGCATGAAATTATTATTTTTATTCTTCCTAGTCATAAAAATATATTGAAATCACTAGACAATTTTTTAAACAAATACAAACTATTAATATGTTTTTAAATCTTGTGAAAATTTTAAATTAATTATAGAAGCAATCCACCCTCATTGTTTAATGGTAGTCAGATAATTCAAATGTCAAATGATACAAAGATATATTTAAAATTAGCTATAGCACTCCAGTAAACATACACATTATTAGCTAATAATGCAAATATTCTACATAGGTTTCATTATCTGTTGTCTTTCTATGCTTGAGTAGATCCTTAGCTAATTCCTTGGTAATCAATGAATTTAAAATATAATTATTCTAAGCTATGATTTATAAATATGTTAATAGAATATGTTACCTTACATAATATAAACATAGTGCTTTGAAAGAGTTTGGTTTTAACTTTCTGTAAGTTTTTATGAATATGACTATTTTAAATAAGCCTAGGCTGAATATCTGAGGAGGCCTACATTCTTAGCTTTGCCTCTAACTATTTGCCTAACTATGAATAAATAACTTATCTTAACTCTTTATTTCCTCATTGATGAAGTGGAGGAGGTTGTTTCAACCCTCAAATTAAGTGAGTCTGTAAGATACTGCTGCTGCTGCTAAGTCACTTCAGTCATGTCCAACTCTTTGTGACCCCGTGGACTGTAGCCTGCCAGGCTCCTCTGTCCGCGGAATTCTTTATGTAAGAATACTGGAATGAATTGTCATACCCACCTCCAAAGAATCTTCCTAGCCCAGGGATCAAACCAGTGTTTCTTAAGTCTCCTGCATCGGGGGGCAGGTTCTTTACCACTAGCACCATCTGGGAAGCCTCTCTGTAAGACACTAGTCAGATACTATTTAGTAAAAATGTGTCTATTAAACTAATATTTCCACATTAGCTGATGTTTCACAAGTGTTTTGAATTACATTTTGTAAAAATTATATTAAATTTTAAGAAATGATATTATAATTTCCAGATAATTGAGTTATGAGGTAACAAGGCTATCTAAAAAGTTTCATTTTAATAATTTTTGTGAAAAATTATCATTCTATATCTACCTAAGCTGAACTCTCTTTAATTTCAGATATAAACAGGTGACTTTAGTTGTAAATACCTATTAAATGAAACATCTCAGAACAAGAACGTTTTAAATTATAGTGACCATCATTGGGCCCTTTTTACAGAGAACATACAAGGCAGATAACAAACATTGCTTTATATATAGGAAGTTGTAATAAGGGCGATGATTGGTATGTACTGGAGCAAGAGTAAACAGGCTCAAACAATTAACTATGCTTGCTGGTTAGTTTCTATGACCTTCAATACAAGAGAAAGAACTATTGTTAGAAAGGAGTAAAAATTTGAGAAGAGGAGTCTCTATCATTTATTCATCTAGTTTCTCTGATTCTTCATACAGTTAGAAGAAAAATAAAAGGGAAAACAGGAGTAAGGTATGGGAGGAAACAGGTGAAAATTTGCTCACCTAAATAAAGGCTTTAAGAGGGAAGATAGGGCTTCCCTGGTAGCTCAACTGGTAAAGAATCCGCCTGCAATGCAGAAGACCCCAGTTCTATTCCTGGGTTGGGAAGACCACCTGGAGAAAGGATAGGCTATCCACTCCAGTATTCTGGCCTGGAGAATTCCATGGACAGGGGAGCCTGTCAGGCTATAGTCCATGCAGTTGCAAAGACATGACTGAGAGACTTTCACTTTCAAAGGGAAGATATATGAAAATTAATTGGATTTGAATAAACTAGCTTGGTGTTGGTTCTAGAATCAGAATGATCTAGATTTGAACCCTGGTTAAGCAAGTTACTGTCTGTGAATCCTTGTGCAGATTGTCATTCTCAAATCTGATTCTATCATCAGTGTAATGGTCATAATTATAGTACAGGAACTCTAGTAAGAATTAAGTGAGACAATGACACCATGTGTTTAGCACAGTGCCTGGCACATACTAAGAATTCAATAAATGTTAATGATAATGGGAGAGATATTTAATGCTAACCAGAAATCCATATACTTTACATTTCCCAGTCTTTGTAGCTGGGTGAGACTGTGTTGTATTACAAGTTCCGTCCCATAAGTTACAGGTGGAACTAATGTCTGTCACTTCTGGATCAAAACCTTGAAAGGTGGATGTTAATTATTCAAGTTTTCCTGCTTCTCTGCCCTGTTGACCAAGTGGACGATATGTTCCAGATGGTTTAGTTACAAGATGGTAGAGCCTCTGCTAGTCTGGTCACTGAGTTAACTAAATAAGAATAAGAACCTCTATGCAGATACATGTTAGAAATGTACCATGATTGAGATATAAACTTCTGTTGTTTTAAGCCACTGAAATTTGGGATTTTTGTTGGGCAGCATAGCATAGCCTATCCTGACTGATTTAGTTACACCACCAATGGTGGCATTATCACTTATCAAGGCTGGGCCGATGATACAGTGAAAAGTACAAAGACGGAAATGACCAAAAATAGGCTTCAGACTTGTTTCATCAACAATATGATTGGAAAAAAAAATTAAACTGCTTTATGGTTTAATTCATACACTTTTCAAGTGGAGATATTAATAGTCTTCCTAGCAAGATTGATGGCTGTTCAGTTAGACAGTTCAGTCGCTCAGTCGTGTCCAACTCTTTGTGACCCATGAACTGCACCACGCCAGGCATCCCTGTCCATCACCAACTCCTGGAGCTTGCTCAAACCCATGGACATTTAGTCAGTGATGTAATCCAACCTTCTCATCCTCTGTCACTCCCTTCTCCTCCTGACTTCAATCTTTCCCAGTGTCAGTGTCATTTCCAGTGAGTCAGCTCTTCGCATCAGGTGGCCGAAATTTTGGAGCTTCAGCTTCAGCATCAGTCTTTCCAATGAATATTCAGGATTGATTTCCTTTAGGATTGAATGGTTTGATCTCCTTGATGTCCAAGGAACTCTCAAGATTGTTGTTAGAATATCATATAGGTAATACATGAAATTGTGTGGAAAAACAAAGGATTGTTATTGCTGTGTAGCCTGAGGGAAGTAATTGTTTACATGAACTCTTAGAGGAAAGTAGCTCTTAGAGGAGTTAAAGGAAAACAGAACCATAGTATATATAGTATATATAGATATACACACACACACACATAGTATATATATATATATATATAAATTCTTTGGTTCTCAGCTTTCTTTATAGTCCAACTCTCACAACCATACATGACTACTGGAAAAATCACGGTTTTGACTAGACAGACCGTTGTTAGCAAAGTAATGTCTCTGCTTTTTAATATGCTGTCTAGGTTGGTTGTAACTTTCCTTCCAAGGAGTAAGGGTCTTTTAATTTCATGACTACAGTCACCATCTGCAGTGATTTTGGAGCCCCCAAAAATAAACTCAGCCACTGTTTCCCCATCTATTTGCCATGAAGTGATGGGACTGGATGCCATTATCTTAGTTTTCTAAATGTTGAGCTTTAAGCCAACGTTTTCACTCTCCTCTTTCACTTTTATCAAGAGGCTCTTTAGTTCTTCACTTTCTGCCATAAGGGTGGTGTCATCTGCATATCTGAGGTTATTGATATTTCTCCTGGCAATCTTGATTCCAGCTTGTGCTTCATCCAGGCCAGTGTTTCTCATGATGTACTCTGCATGTAAGTTAAATAAGCAGGGTGACAATATACAGCCTTGACATACTCCTCTTATTTAGAACCAGTCTGTTGTTCCATGTCCACTTCTAACTGTTGCTTCCTGACCTGCATACAGGGTTCTCAAGAGGCAGGTCAGGTGGTCTGGTATTCCCATCTCTTGAAGAATTTTCCACAGTTTATTGTGATCTCCACAGTCAAAGAATTTGGCATAGTCAATAAAGCAGAAATAGATGTTTCTCTGGAACTCTCTTGCTTTTTCAATGATCCATTGGATGTTAACAATTTGATCTCTGGTTCCTCTGCCTTTTCTAAAACCAGCTTGAATATATATATATATATATATATATATATATATATATATATAAATTCTGTTCTATCCTTGATCAAGGTGAACACGGTTCATGGACAGGAGGTTTACCCTTTTACAGCACAAATGAATTATTTTAGCCATAAAAGACCACGGCAAGAGTTGACACAGTATTCTTGGACTTCCCTTGTGTCTCAGCTAGTAAAGAATCTGCCTGCAATGCGGACACCTGGGTTTGATCCCTGGGTTGGACAGATCCCCGGGAGAAGGAAAAGGCTACTGACTGCAGTATTTTCACCTAGAGAATTCCATGGACTGAATAGACCCTGGCATCACAGAGTTGGACACTACTGAGTGACTTTCACTAAATTTAAGGCCTTCCCTTAAAGGCTTGGAGAGTAAAGATCCGGCCTGCAATGGAGGAGACCCAGATTCTATCCCTGGGTCGGGAAGATCCCCTGAAGAAGGAAATGACAACCAACTCCAGTACTCTTGCTGGAGAATTCCACAGACAGAGGAGCCTGGTGGACTACAGTCCATGGGGTCATAAAGAGTCGGACAAGACTGAGCGACTTTCACTTTCAGGAAGAGAAATATAACCTTGCATAACATTTTAATTCACCTAATTGTTTTTTAGTATCATAGCCTTCCACAAATGGAAATTACTTTAGATATTTTCTAATCTAGCATACTAACCTGAAATTTATAGCTGACTGAATTTTGGCAAAATGGCAAATGGTAGTTTTATTTTTAATAACTACTAGATAATACTCTTTCTGTTCCAATGCCATGATCATTTAATTGCTTCCAAATTTAAATTTCAGAGTTACATTTTGTTGTTGTTTGGTCACTAAGTTGTGTCTGACTCTTTGCCACCCAGTGGACTATAAACTGCCAGGATCCTCTGTCCATGGGATTTTCCAGGCAAGAACACTGGAGTGGGTTGCCTTTTTTTCCTCAAAGGGATCTTCCTGATCCAGGGATCGACCCGTGTCTCATGCTTGCAACATGGATTCTTTATCACTGATTCACCTGGGAAGCATTATTTTTACATTACCTACCTTTTATTTCAGATAAATTGTCTACTACTTGAATTGGTTGGAAAATACAAGTTATATTTATGGGAATTAATTCATTGATGCAAAACATTCAGTATTTAAAAGACAAACCAGATGATGTGCAGTAGTTTGAGCATTCTTTGATATTGCCTTTCTTTGGAATTGGAAAGAAAACTGAACTTTTCCAATCCTGTAGCCACTGCTTGAGTTTTCCAAATTTGAAGACATAATGAGTGCAGCACTTTCACAGCATCTTTCAGGATTTGAAATAGCTCAACTGGAATTCCATCAATTCCACTAGCTTTGTTCATAGTGGTGCTTCCTAAGGCCCACTTGACTTCACATTCCAGGATGTCTGGCTCTAGGTCGGAGATCATGCCATCATGATTATCTGGATCATGAAGTTCTTTGTTGTATAGTTCTTCTGTGTATTCTTGCCATCTCTTCTTAATATCTTATGCCTCTGTTAAGTCCATACCATTTCTATCCTTTATTGAACTCATCTTTGCATGAAATGCAAAAAGGTGCCTTGGTATCTCTAATGTTCTTGAACAGATCTCTAATCTTTCCCATTCTATTGTTTTCCTATATTTCTTTTCATTGATCACTGAGGAAAGCTTTCTTATCTCTCCTTGCAATTCTTTGGAACTCTGAATTCGAATGGGTATATCTTTCCTTTTCTCCTTTGCCTTTTGCTTCTCTTCTTTTCACAGCTATTCTTAAGGCCTCCTCAGACAACCATTTTGCCTTTTTGCATTTCTTTTTTGAGGGGGATAGTCTTGATCCCTGTTTCCTGTACAATGTCACAAAACTCCGTCCATAGTTCTTCACGCAGTCTGTCTATCAGATCTAGTCCCTTAAATCTATTTCTCACTTCTACTGTATAATTGTAAAGGGTTTTATTTAGTTCATATCTGAATGGTCTAGTGGTTTTCCCCACTTTCTTCAGTTTAAGTCTAAATTTGGCAATAACGAGTTCATGATCTGATCCACAGTCAGCTCCTGGTTTTTATTTTTTTTTCCCCTGACATATAGGGCTTCTCCATTTTTGGTTGCAAATAATGTAATCAGTCTGATTTCGCTATTGACCATGTCCATGTGTAGAGTCTTCTCTTGTGTTGTTGGAAGAGGGTGTTTGCTATGACCAATGTGTTCTCTTGGCAAAACTCTGTAGTATCACTACTGCCCCAAATAGTAGCCATGGTCTCTAAAAAATGTTTTTCATCAGCTTCATTTAATACTATATTGCTTAGAACAAAGTCATGGCAAAAGAGTTATAAATAAACCCAGGGTTGCCCCTGCCTTGAAAAACAAATGTGGTTGACATATACTTTAATACAATGACCATTAAAGGTTACCTTTTAAAATCAACTTGAAAATGAGTTGTAACTACGCTTAATGATTTGTCATTTAAATTTGTCATTAGAAAAACATAGCCAAAGGCTATGTTCATATGTATATTTACCAGCTTATTCACAAGACAACTCTTTGCAACCCCATGAACTGCAGCACTCCAGGACTTCCTGTCCTTCCCTATCCCCTGGTGCTTGCTCAAACTCATGTCCATTAAGGTGGTGGTGCCATTCAACCAGCTCCTCTATTATCTGTCTATCTATCTATCTGTCTATCTATCTATCTATCTATCTATCTATCTATCTATATCATCCTCTATCACCCCTTTCTCCTGCTATTCCCAAAACCTAGGGTGGCTTCCCATTCTAATATCATTTTTCCTTTAGGCTTAAAGCTAAGGAAGGTTTAGAAGAAATCAATTTCTATTAAACTCTGCTTGAATTTGCCCTTCTTCCCTGAATTTTTGTTTTCTGCATATACTTTCACTATATTAAAATAAAAAGATAGGAAGCTGTCTGCTTTTCAGAAATCTTCTTTGACTTCAGTTATTTTATCTGTAAATACAGAAAATCTGAATCATGTGATTTTAACCAAGTTAGCATTATTGAATATCATGAGATTGTTGGAAACAATGTCACATAATAACTACTGACCATATGGACTATAATAGAATGATACCTTGGCAGTCCAGTTTGACATTGAAACATACTGACTACAAAATCCATAATGTATTGTCCATATTAAGGGAAAGATTTTTATTTATTTACTTATTTTTTTGGCTTCCCTTGTGGCTCAGCTGGTAAAGAATCTACATGCAATGTGGGGGACCTGGGTTCAATCCCTGGGTTGGGAATATACCATGGAGGAGGGAAAGGCTACTCACTCCAACATTTTGGCCTGGAGAATTCCAAGGACTATATAGTCCATGGGGTGGTTGCAAAGAGTCAGAGACAACTGAGTAATTTTCACTTTCACTTTATTTAGTTATTAGGACATATTTTAAAAGCTTCATTGGGAAGTAAGTCCATCTTAGGGTATGATTATGATCATAAATAGTATAGAATTAGGGCTTCCCAGGTGGAACGAGTGGTAAAGAACATTCCTGCCAATGAAAGAGACATAAGAGATGTGTTTTTGGTCCCTGAGTCAGGAAGATCCCCTGCAGGAGGGCATAGCAACCCGCTCCAGTATTCTTGCCTGAAGAATCCCCATAGAAAGAGGAGCCTGGTGGACTACAGTCCATAGGGTCTCAAAGAGTTGAACTGAAGCTAACTAGCACCCACACAAGCAGTCAAGAATTAAAGTCATATGAGGAAAATACAAAGGGATATGTGATATATAAATTTGAGAAGGATGAATTTTTAAAGAAATTAATTGTTTCCAAACGTTTAAAGAGCTATGATGTAGAAGAGGAAAGGTTTTTCTAGGTCTAACCATTAGAATCAGGTTGAAGTTACCAGGAAACAAAATTTAGTTTAAGAGGAACTTCTGAGTAAAGATGCCATCAAATTAAATAGATTGCTTTAGGGCATGGATTCTTCTCAAAGGTAAAGTTCAAGTAGAGTTATGATCATTTGTTAGAGGTGTCATTTATGAAAAATAAGAACTTAGATTCTACTTCTAGATCCCCTTTCAAATTTAAGGCTCTATGAATATAAGCCTTTCTTGTTACTGTTCTGCAGAGGCACAGACTTTCTAATCCTTGTGATAGAGGGAAAGAACTCCATGATTCTTCTTTAATTTTCCTGTAGGATCATGCTTGTTTGCTCAGTTAGCTCTAGTAGCATTGTGTACACTATTAGTTACATGTTCCTATGTAACTATGAAAGAATGAAACAGTGAAAGAAAATCTGGGTTCTACAGCCATGCCTGCAAGTGCATTGCCCAACAAGAATGGATTTACACAAGAAAACAAGGGACTTCCCTGGTGGTCCTGTGGTTAAGAATCCACCTTGCAATGTAGAGAACATGGATTCAATCCCTGGTCAGGGATATAAGATTCCATATGCCATGGACCAACTAAGCCCATGTACCACAACCACTGAAGCCACATCACAAGTAGAGAGAGTCTGTGCACCACAGTGAAAAATCCCTTATGACACAACGAAAATCCCACATGCTGTAACTAAGACCCAATGTAGCCAAAAAAAAAAAAAAAAAAAACTTTCAAAGATGGTGGAGGAATAGGACAGAGAGACAACTTTCTCCTCCACAAATTCATTGAAAGATCATTTGAACGCTGAGCAAATTCCACAAAACAACTTTTGAATGCTGGCAGAGGACACCAGGCACCCAGAAAGGCAGTCCATTGTCTTCAAAAGGAAGTAGGAGAAAAGATAAAAATCAAAAGAGACAAAAGAGTTAGGGATGGAGACCTGTCCTGGGATGGGAGTCATGAAAGAGAAGTTTTCAAACACCAGGAAACCCTCTCACCGGCAGGTCTGTGGGGAGTTTTAGAATCTCAGAGGGCAACATAAGTGGGAGGAAAATAAATAAATAAATAAATAAATAAAACCCACACATAACGTGCCTAACCACAACTTCCAGTGGAAAACTAGCTCAGACACTTGCATCTACCACCAGCAAGCAGGGGCTGAATAGGGAGGTGCTCTCTGCATTGCTTAGGGTAAGGACCGGGCCTGAATGCCCTAAGAACAATCTGAGGGAGCAACTGTGGGATGGCCAAAGAGAGAAAATATAAATAAATAAAAGAGAGAGAGAGAACTTTCCTGTGAAGAACTCTAACCTAAGGCACTGTTGAGCCTGCCTACAGAACAAAGGACTAGGAAAAAAACCAGAGGAGAACTAGCCAGCTGCAGACTGGCCCATCCCCCACAGAGAGGCAGGCGGGGGACAGCCAGAGGTGGAAAGGGGCAATCTTGGCCCCAGAAATGGCATCTTCTACCAAACTGCGAGCAGGCTCCCAGTTGCTAACCAAGTCTTCCTGGATCCTGGATGGTTAACATCTGCCAGAAGCATTGTGGCCAGAGATTAGCTCCCCAGAGGAGACACACGGCACACATAGGACAGCACTCCCACTGTGCACACAGGAAAGTGAGCGTCTAGGAACAGTGAGGTGATAAGACACACTGCACACCTGGAGAGAGTGCACTCACCAAGCACCTGAGGTGCTCATACCTGGGAAGGGCACAAAACGCAGGCCCAACTGAGTCTGTGCCTTTGTGGAGTACTGAAGAAACTGAACCTTAGCGGCTTAGACCTGGGAAGTGTATGCAACCCAGGGCCTGATTTATAGAGTTCCCCTGCAGAGCAACCTGGAGCCTGAGCAGTGTAGACCGGGAAAGCACACACACTGTAAGCAGGGGCAAATTCAGTGTGGCCTACAGACTGTAAGCACTCCCCACTCGCCAGTGATATTTATTTCCAGTGTTCCTCCCTCCCCACAGAACAACTGTACAAGTGAGCCTAAATAAGTGACCACCTTCGCCCCCTTGTGTCAACGTGGAAATTATATACTGAATAAAATTCCAAACAGAAGAAGCCAAAATAAACAGTGGGGACCGCTTTGGAAGTGACAGGTGCAACAGATTAAAACCCTGTAATTAGCAATGACTACATTGGAAGGGGCTTATAGTCTTTGAGAAGAAGTATAAGCTGGAACAAGGAACTATCTGAAACTGAACTGACCCCACACTGCCCGCAAAGCTCCAGAGAAATTCCTAGATATATTTTACAATTACCTTTTTAAAAAATTTTTCTATTTTTTAATTTTAAATCCTTTATTACTCCTTTAATTTTCATTTTTATAACCTACCATTACCTTGAAGAAAATCTATTTTTAAAGCAAATTTCATATGTATATTTTATAATTTTGTGGTTTTGTTTTGTTTTGTTTTAATATTGTATTTTTGAGAGTCTAACCATGTGGAAAATTCTTCAAGAGATGGGAATACCAGACCACCTGACCTGCCTCTATGTAGGTCAGGAAGCAACAGTTAGAGCTGGACATGGAACAACAGGCTGGTTCCAAATAGGAAAAGGAGTACGTCAAGGCTGTATATTGTCACCCTGTTTAATTAACTTGTATGCAGAGTTTATCATGAGAAACGCTTGGCTGGAAGAAGCACAAGCTGGAATCAAGATGGCTGGGAGAAATATCAATAACCTCAGATATACAGATGACACCACCCTTACGGCAGAAAGTGAAGAGGAACTAAAGAGCCTCTTGATGAAAGTGAAAGAGGAGAGTGAAAAAGTTGGCTTAAAGCTCAACATTCAGAAAACTAAGATCATGGCATCTGGTCCCATCACTTCATGGGAAATAGATGGGGAAACAGTGGAAACAGTGTCAGACTATTTTGGGGGGGTCCAAAATCACTGCAGATGGTGATTGCAACCATGAAAGTAAAAGACACTTACTCCTTGGAAGGAAAGTTATGACCAACCTAGATAGCATATTAGAAAGCAGAGACATCACTTTGCTAACAAAGGTCCATCTAGTCAAGACTATTGTTTTTCCAGTGGTCATATATGGATGTGAGAGTTGAACTGTGAAGAAAGCTGAGAGCTGAAAAATTGATGCTTTTGAAGTGTGGTGTTGGAGAAGACTCTTGAGAGTCCCTTGGACTGCAAGGAGATCCAACCAGTCCATCCTAAATGAGATCAGTCCTAGGTGTTCATTGGAAGGACTGATGCTGAAGTTGAAACTCCAGTACTTTGGCCACCTCATGTGAAGAGTTGACTCATTGGAAAAGACCCTGATGCTGGGAGGGATTGGGGGCAGGAGGAGAAGGGGACAACAGAGGATGAGATGGCTGAATGGCATCACCAACTCAATGGACATGAGTTTGAGTAAACTCTGTGAGCTCTTGATGGACAGGGAGGCCTGGCATGCTGTGATTCATGGGGTCGCAAAGAGTCGGACACGACTGAGAGACTGAACTGAACTGAACCTCTACTCTCGATTTTTAATCTTTGCTTTTTCGTATTTTGTATCAAATTTGTACCTTTAAGAATCCAAATGCCAATACCCATTTTTACTTTGGAGTGTGATTACTGGCTTCATCGCCCTCTCACACTTTTTATTCTCCTTTTTCTCTCCCAGGTCAGCTCTATCTCCTCCCTCCCCCTTCTCTTCTTTACCCAATTTTGTGAATCTCTTTGTGTATTCCAGGCTGTGGAGAACACTTAAGTAACTGATTACTGGCTAGATCTGTCTCTCTCCTTTTGACTCCTACTATTCTCCTCCTCAGAGAAGGCAATGGCACCCCACTCCAGTAGTCTTGCTTGGAAAATCCCATGGACAGAGGAGCCTGGTAGGCTGCAGTCCATGGGGTCGTGAAGAGTCAGACACGACTGAACGACTTCACTTTCACTTTTCACTTTCACTTTTCACTTTCATGCATTGGAGAAGGAAATGGTAACCCACTCCAGTGTTCTTGCCTTGAGAATCCCAGGGACAGGGGAGCCTGGTGGGGTGCCGTCTATAAGTTCATGCAGAGTCAGACACAACTGGAGCGACTTAGCAGCAGCATTTTCCTCCTGGTAACCTCCATCTCCTTCCTCCCTCTTCTCTTCTCTATGTAATTCTTGGAACTTCTCTAGGTGTTCCAGACAGTGGAGAGCACATAAGAATTTGATCACTGGCTAGATTGCTCTCTCCCCTTTTGATTACCCCTGTTCTCCTCGTGTTCTCTTCTATCTCCCTCATCTCTCTTCTCTTCTCCACGTAACTCTGCGAACTTCTCTGTGTGTCCCTCACTGTGGAAAATCTCCTCTCAATTAACCTAGATGTTTTTTTCATCAGTGCTGTGTGGATGGAGAAGTCTTGAGGCTACTATGAGAATAAGACTGAAAACCAGAGGCAGGAAGCTTAAATCTAAAACCTGGGAACACGAGAAAACTCCTGACTCCAGGGAAGATTAATCAACAAGAGCTAATCTAAAAACCTCCATACCTACACTGAAACCAAGCTCCACCTAAGACACAACAAGTTCCAGAGCAAGACATACCACGCTAATCCCCAGCAATGTAGGAACTTAGCCCTGAGCATTAATATCCAGGATGCCCAAATTCACACCAAACCCATATACACGTCAAAACTCACTACTGGAAACTTCATTGCATTCCAGAGAGAAGAGGTCCAGTTCTACCCACCAGAACACCGATGCAAGCTTCCCTAACCAGGAAACCCTGACAAGCAACTCGTCCAACCCCACCCACAGGGAGGAACCTCCACAATAAAGAGGAACCAAAAGTAGTTAGTAGAAGGAAAGAAATCATAAAAATTAGGGCAGAAATACATGCAAAGGAAACAAAGGAGACCATAGCAAAAATCACTAAAGCTAAAAGCTATTTATTTGAGAAGATAAATAAAGTAGACAAACCATTAGCCAGACTCATCAAGAAAAAAATGTGAGAAGAATCAAGTCAACAAAATTAGAAATGAAAATGGAGAAATCACAACAGACAACACAGAAATACAAAAGATCATAAGAGACTACTACCACCAACTATATGCCAATACAGTGGACAACTTGGAAGAAATGGACACATTCCTAAAAGAGTATAATTTTCCAAAAATGGACCAGGTAGAATTAGAAAATCTTAACAGTCCTATCACAAGCTCAGAAATAAAAAAATGTAATCAGAAATCTTCCAACAAACAAAAGTCCAGGACCAGATGGCTTCACAGATTAATACTACAAAAATTTAGAGAAGAGCTAACACCTATCCTACTCAAACTGTTCCAGAAAATTGCAGAGGCAGGTAAACCTCCAAACTCATTTTGTGAGGCCACCATCAACCTAATACCAAAATCAGACAAAGATGTCACAAAAAAAAAAAAAAAGAAAGAAAGAAAGAAAAAGAAAACTACAGAGCAGTATCACTGATGAACATAGATACAAAAATTCTTAACAAAATTCTAGCAAACCGAATCCAGCAACCTATGAAAAAGATCATACATCATGACCAAGTGGGCTTTATCCCAGAGATGCAAGGATTCTTTAATATCCGCAAATAAAACAATATAATACATCACATTAAAAAATTGAAACATAAAAAACATATGATTATCTCAATAGAAGCAGAGAAAGCTTTTGACAAAATTCAACATCAATTTATGATAAAACTCTCCAGAAAGAAGACATAGGAGGAACATACCTCACCATAATAAAAGCCTTATATGATAAACCCACAGCAAACATTATCCTCAATGGTAAAATTTTGAAAGCATTTCCCCTAAAGTCAGGAACAAGATAAGGGTGCCCACTCTCACCACTACTTTTCAGCATAGTTTGGGAAGTATT
Organism: Odocoileus virginianus; assembly: GCF_023699985.2. NCBI lineage: Eukaryota > Metazoa > Chordata > Mammalia > Artiodactyla > Cervidae > Odocoileus > Odocoileus virginianus. Next base: position 33,002,388 of record NC_069708.1, on the reverse strand, counting down.
AGCCACAGCAGTCGGAGAAGAAATAAACATAAAAGGAATCCAGATTTTAAAAGAAGAAGTAAAACACTCAGTGTTTACAGATGGCATGATCCTTTACATAGAAAACCCTAAAGACTCCACCAGAAAATTACTAGAACTAATCAATGAATATAGTAAAGTTGCAGGATATAAAATTAGCACACAGAAATCCCTTGCATTCCTATACACTAACAATGAGAAAACAGAAAGAGAAATTAAGGAAACAATTCCATTCACAATTGCAACGAAAAGAATAAAATACTTAGGAATAAATCTACCTAAAGAAACAATAGACCTATATATATAAAACTACATAACACGGATGAAAGAGATCAAAGATGACACAAATAGATGGAGAAATACACCACGTTCAGAGATCAGAAGAATCAGTATAGTGAAAATAAGTATACTACCAAAAGCAATCTATAGATTCAAAGCAATTCCCATCAAGCTACCAGTGGTATTTTTCACAGAACTAGAACAAATAATTTCACAATTTGTATGGAACTACAAAAAACCCCGAATAGTTAAAGCAATCTTGAGAAAGAATAATGGAACTTGATTAATCAACCTGCCTGACTTCAGGCTCTACTACAAAGCTACAGTCATCAAGACAGTATGGTACTGGCACAAAGACAGAAATATAGATCAATGGAACAGAATTGAAAGCCCAGATATAAATCCACATACCTATGGACACCTTATCTTTGACAAAGGAAGCAAGAATATACAATGGAGAAAAGACAATCTCTTTAAAAAGTGGTGCTAAGAAAACTGGTCAGCCACTTCTAAAAGAATTAAACTAGAACACTTTCTAACACCATACACAAAAATAAACTCAAAATGGATTAAAGATCTAAATGTAAGTTCAGAAACTATAAAACTCCTAGAGGAAAACATAGGAAAAAAAAATGTCTGACATAAATCACAGTAGGATCCTCCATGACCCACCTCCCAGAGCAATGGAAATAAAAGCAAGAATTAAAAGAAAAAAGGCCTAATTAAACTAAAAAGCTTTTGCACAATGAAGGAAACTATAAGCAAGGTGAAAAGACAGCCCTCAGATTGGGAGAAATAATAGCAAATGAAGCAACGGACAAATAATTAATCTCAAAAATATACAAGCAGCTCCTACAGCTCAATTCCAGAAAAATAAACAACCCAATCAAAAAATGGGCTGAAGAACTAAGCAGATATTTCTCCAAAGAAGACAAACAGATGGCTAACAAATACAAGAAAAGCTGCTCAACATCACTCATTATCAGAGAAATGCAAATCAAAACCACAATGAGGTACCATCTCACGCCAGTCAGAATGGCTGCCATCAAAATGTCTACAAATAATAAATGCTGGATAGTGTGGGAAGAAAAGGGAACCCTCTTACACTGTTGTCCCAAATGCAAACTAGTACAGCCACTATGGAAAACATTGTGGAGATCCCTTAAAAAAACTGGAAATAGAACTGCCATATGACCCAGCAACCACACTGCGGGCCATATACACCAAGGAAACTGGAATTGAAAGAGACACGTGTATACAAATGTACAACACAACACTGTTTATAATAACCAGGACATGGAAACAACCTACATATCCATTGGCAAACAAATGGATAAGAAATCTGTGGTATGTATACACAATGGAATATTAGTCATTAGAAAGAATGCGTTTGAATCAGTTTTAATGAGGTGGATGAAACTGGAGTCTATTATACAGAGTGAAGTAAGTCAGAAAGAAAAACATCAATACAATATACTAATGTATATATATATATATATATATATATATATATATAATTTAGAAAGATGATAACAATGACCCTATATGCAAGATAGCAAAAGAGACAGATGTATAGAATAGTCTTTTGGACTCTGTGGGAGAAGGTGAGGGTGCAATGATTTGATAGAATAACACTGAAATATATATATTATCATATGTGAAACAGCTCGCCAGTCCAATTTTGATGCATGAGACGGGATGCTCAAGGCTGGTGCAATGGGATGACCCTGAGGAATGGGATGGGGGTTCAGGATGGGGAACACATGTACACCCATGGCTGATTCATGTCAATGTATGGCAAAACCACTACAATATTGTAAAGTAATTAGCCTCCAATTTTAAAAAAAAATCTATACAAAAAAAGAATACTTTTAAATTATGAAAGAATATGAAGTTGATATGGAGAAGGAAATGGCAACCCACTTCAGTGTTCTTGCCTGGACAATCCCAGGGATGGGGGAGCCTGATGGGCTGCCATCTATGGTGTTGCACAAAGTCGGACACGACTGAAGCGACATAGCAGCAGCAGCAGCATGAAGTTGATAGCAACTGCAGTATATTCAAACAGTATTATAGTGCCTATACATTATATACCAAAAGTTTACAATGTAAGAAGTTAATATTTATATTTATTAATTAAACTTGATGAAGGTAATGTAGAGCCTCTGATTTTCTAGAAAGAATATGGTGGGAAATGGTATAATTAGTCCTGAAATAGAAAATTTCCCTGTCATTCATGCCAGGTGCCAAAATAAAAGAATATAATGCAAACACACCTTTGAACCAGGGCAGAATAATTTTAAATAATTCCAGATGTTACAAATGTTTATTTTCTGTGTTTCCATTGCCCCATAAAGCAATATGAGGCATTTGCAATCAAATAAAATCAATGCAATTCATTTCAGGATCAAGGACTGCAATGGATTAATATTTTTGTTGCATGGAAATAATGGATATAATACTTGGTTAACATGTTAAGACATTTGAAGCTGCATTTACTTATTATGTAGTAAAGATGATTGTTATGAGAAAAAAAAGTTGCATGTAATAAAATCTTTGAAAATTCTTCCTAATTGTTATGTGTGAAATTATTAAATATATCAAATAAACACACCAGATTCTTAATGATGAATATAGAGTATGCCTTTAAAAAAGTAAACGTTAAGTCTCCTATGATCTGCCAGGTTCATTTTTTTTTTTTTTTATTGGTTATGGCAGCTGACAGATATTCCTTACAAACATCATGGGTTTGGAAAATAATTTGCATATTTTGGCATTTTATTTTAGAGAGGAACAGAATTAAATTGCTGCCAATACTACAGTAAATTTCACCTTTAAAAGTCTTTTTTGATGTCTCCACTATTTCAGTTTAATATTCCTGGAAAATCCTAGAATAAGTACTGCTATGCATTCTTTCAAAAATAGTGTCCTATAATCATCCCTTACAAAGTTCAGGAGGTCTTATTTTCATGGGGAAGTGCTTTAATCAAGATTAATTTTTTCCAGTTTTCAGTAATCAGAGCTCTTCCTGGCTTTCCTTCAAACCTCCTTTAGGATGAAATTATCAAATTTCCATGACAATTAAATGAAAAATTTGTATGTATGGATCATTCTGTATAACAGTTCCAAAGTACAAGTGAAATTAAGTAAAGGAAAAAAAGTGCAGGATTTAGCTGAAAGCCATAGGCTCATAAAATTCAGGTCTCTTTTGTTGTGAAAGAGTTTTGCTTTCTCGCCAGATGCATTTCTCTGGTCCTGTTTTATCTGTAGCTCCAATAAGACAAAATTGACTCTGATCAAAATTCTGTAATTGAGACAAAAAACAGCAGCATAAAATTATTTTTCTGTTTTATAGAAAAATTTAGACCATGCAGAAAACAATTGCTAACTTGGGGGGCTTTTACTAAGTTGTATCCCCTACATGTTGCTTTCCAACCATTGTTTGAAAAAACTATGAAGTCATTTTATATAATAAGATAATTATTTAAGTATGTTTATTATTGACTATGCCAAAGCCTTTGACTGTGTGGATCACAATAAACTGTGGGAAATTCTTCAAGAGATGGGAATACCAGACCACCCGACCTGCCTCTTGAGAAGCCTATATGCAGGTCAGGAAGCAACAGTTAGAACTGGACAGGGAACAACAGACTGGTTCCAAATAGGAAAAGGAGTACGTCAAGGCTGTATATTGTCACCCTGCTTATTTAACTTGTATGCAGAGTATACCATGAGAAACGCTGGGCTGGAAGAAGCACAAGCTGGAATCAAGATGGCCAGGAGAAATATCAATAACCTCAGATATGCAGATGACACCACCCTTATGGCAGAAAGTGAAGAGGAATGAAAAAGCTTGATAAAAGTGAAAGAGGAGAGTGAAAAAGTTGGCTTAAAGCTCAACATTCAGAAAACTAAGATCATGGCATCTGGTCCCATCACTTTATGGGAAATAGATGGGGAAACAGTGGAAACAGTGTCAGACTTTATTTTGGGGGGGCTCCAAAATCACTGTAAATGGTGATTGCAGTCATGAAATTATAAGATACTTGCTCCTTGGAAGGATAGTTATGACCAACCTAGATAGCATATTAAAAAGCAGAGACATCACTTTGACAACAAAGGTCTGTCTAGTCAAGGCTAGGGTTTTTCCAGTGGTCATATATGGATGTGAGAGGTGGACTGTGAAGAAAGTTGAGCACCGAAAAATCGATGCTTTTCAACTGTGGTGTTGGAGAAGACTATTGAGAATCCCTTGGCCTGCAAGGAGATTCAACCAGTCCATCCTAAAGGAGATCATCCCTGGGTGTTCATTGGAGGGACTAATGCTGAAGCTGAAACTCCAATACTTTGGCCACCTCATGGTGGCCTCAATGAGTTGACTCATTGGAAAAGACCCTGATGCTGGGAGGGATTGGGGGCAGGAGGAGAAGGGGATGACAGAGGATGAGATGACTGGATGGCATCACCGACTCAATGGACATGAGTTTGAGTACACTGTGGAAGTTGGTGATGGACAGGGAGGCCTGGCGTGCTGTGATTCATGGGGTCGCAAAGAGTTAGACACGACTGAGCTACTGAACTGAACTGAACTGTTACATCTTCCAGGATGGTGCTTGAGACAGGAAAATAACCTACATTGTTAAGTAGTATTTAATGGCATTAACTGTTCTCTACTTGAATAACCATGAAGGCAATGGCACCCCACTCCAGTACTGCTGCCTGGAAAATCCCATGGATCGAGGAGCCTGGCGGGCTGCAGTCCATGGGGTCGCCTAGAGTTGAACACGACTGAGCGACTTCACTTTCATTTTTCACTTTCATGCATTGGAGAAGGAAATGGCAACCCACTCCAGTACTCTTGCCTGGAGAATCCCAGGGACGGGGAAGCCTGGTGGGCTGCCGTCTATGGGGTCACAGAGAGTTGGACACGACTGAAGTGACTTAGCAGTAGCAGTAAAGTCTTCCCTAGTGACTCAGATGGTAAAGAGTCTACCTGCTGTTTGGAAGACGTGTTCTATCCCTGGGTCAGGAAGATGCTTTGCATTAGGGAATGGCAAACCACTCCAGGATTCTGGCTTGGAAAATCCCATGGTCAAAGGAGCCTGGCAGGCCCCAAACCAAGGGGTCGCAGAGTCGGACACGACTGAGCAACTGACACACTCAATCCACTGTTCTCTTCTTGAATAACCATGTACTCCTGAGGCAAATGAATGTTCCTACCTTTCAACAGGATTGTATTTTCCCTTAGCATGTTAGCATCCAGTAAACACTTTAAGAATGTGGGGGAGTACTCATGAGAGGAACAAATAAAATGTGGAGGTGACCCTGAATCAGTGCTCCTCTGTTATACCTATGTCAGAATCACCTTACCAAAAATGGAGCTTGCAAATATATTCTTGATCTTACTTACATTTCAATTCACTTATCATATAGTATATGTCTGAGTCAGCTTGTCTGCAAACTATGTGGCCCAAATAACTTTTATTTCCCTTATATTTTCACTAATCTATGTTTAATTTTATCCCCAACAGCTCCCAGTATGTGCAGGCATACAGCAGCATATAGTCTCTAGAATTTTTAGCATGCAGATAAACTCAGCTGATACAAAAGCTCTTGATTTGGCCCCTGCCTACGTCTCTAATTTAATATCTCACCCCTTTCCTTCTCACTGCTTCCATTGTTTCTCCATCTAATTGCCATGAAGTGATGGGACTGGATGCCATGACCTTAGCTGGTGCAGATGGTAACCGCCACCATGAAATTAAAAGACACTTGCTCCTTGGAAGGAAAGTTATGACCAACCTAGACAGCATATTAAAAAACAGAGACATTAATTTGCCAACAAAGGTCCGTCTAGTCAAGGTTATGGTTTTTTCAGTGGTCATGTATGGATGTGAGTGTTGGACTATAAAGAAAGCTTAACACTGAAGAATTGATGCTTTTGAACTGTGGTGTTGGAGAAGACTCTTAGTCCCTTGGACAGCAAGGAGATCAAACCAGTCAATCCTAGAGGAAATCAGTCCTGAATATTCATTGGAAAGACTGATGCTGAAACTGAAACTCCAGTATTTTGGCCACCTGATGTGAAGAGCTGACTCACTGGAAAAGACCCTGATGCTGGGAAAGATTGAAAGCGGGAGGAGAAGGGGATGACAGAGGATGAGATGGTTGGATGGCATCACCGACTTGATGGACATGAATTTGAGTACAATCCGGGAGTTTGTGATGGACAGGGAAGCCTGGCATGCTGCACTCCATGGGGTCGCAAAGAGTTAGACATGACTAATCAACTGAACTGACTGAACTGACTTTCCTTCTCAATTTACAGTGTTCCAGTTACACTGGATTTCTTTAATTTCCTCATTTGTGCTAAGGTCCTTCTTGCCTTAGTAGCCTCGGAGAGTTCCTATCTAACTTCATTAAAAAAGAAATTACTAATTGAGTTATTATTTTTTTTTCTAAATTGAAGCGTAGTTGCTTTACAATATTGTGCTAGTTTCAGATGCAGTGCTATTTATAATAGTCAAGACATGGAAGCAACCTGAATTAATTTTTTTAGCTCAATAAATGAAGCTGTGAAATCATTACAATGAAATACAGGGAGATGTATTTATAACCAGGAGATGTATTTATAACCCCATAATGCAGAAGACAGTTAAACATGTTGAAGCACCAAATGTATTAGACAAATCTTAATTAATTTAGATATATTAAAATAAAAGTAAATATATAACTTAATAAACCATAAAATACAAATTCAAAAACAAGAGACATTTTGTAGAAAGTATAGAGAAAAATTTTCTTTCCAGAATATAATATAATAAATAGAGCAATTAATCAGCTCTGTCCATTGACATAGAGAAATAATTCACAAAGAAGAAAATAACAGTGTTCAGTGAGAAGTGTAAAGATCATAATCACTAGTAATTAATAACAAGATAAGAGATAAAGAAAATCTTTACTTTTCGTTATCAGATGGCCAAACATATAAAATGTTAATGTTCTCAAGTGCTGGCTTTTCAGAAGAGAATTCAAGAACCTAAGTACAATCTTGCAATTCTGCTATCCTCTAGAGGGTTGTATTTTCTGAATTATATTTTCTGTATTTTCTGAATTGTATTTTCTGAATATGAAGCCAGATCACTGCCATATCCATATACTAGCCTGTAGAAGAAAGAAAATGCTAGAGTCAGCAACTCTATTTTTTATATTTAGTAAGCATTTAATTTAAGGATAGTTTTACATATGCAAAATGTTTACTAATATACTACAGAAATTTTCATATATCCCACAAACTGATTTCCTGAATAATGAAATCTTATATTAGTACATTTGTTACAACTAGGAAACCAATATTAATATAATTAAATGAAGTCAATTATTTTCTTCTATGATCTGACAGGTGTTAGCAATTTGATCCCTAGTTCCTCTGCCTTTTCTAAATCCAGCTTGTACATCTGAAAGCTCTCAGTTCATATACTGCTGAGATGGAGCTTGAAGGACTTTCAGAAATACCTTTATAGAATGTGAAATGAATGCAATGGGATGGTAGTTTGAACATTCTTTAGCACTGACTCTCTTTGGGATTGGAATGAAAACTGACCTTTTCCAGTCCTGTGGCCACTGCTGACTTTTCCAAATTTGCTGGCATATGGAGCACAGCACTTCCACAGCATCATCTTTTAAGATTTTCAATAGCTCAGCTGCAATTCCATTACCTCCTCAGGCTTTGTTCATAGTAATACCTTCTAATGCTCACTTCACTTCACATTCAAGGATGTCTGGGTCTAGGTAAGTGACCACACCATCGTGGAAATTCGGATCATTAAGATGCATTTTGTACAGTTCTTTTGTGCATTCTTGCCACCTCTTCTTAATACCTTCTGCTTCAGTTAGATCCTTACAATTTCTGTCCTTTATTGTGCCCATCTTTGCCTGAAATGTTCCCTTGGTATCTCTAATTTTCCTAAGGAGACCTCTAGTCTTTCCATTTATTGTTTTTCTTTACTTCTTTGTGCTGTTCACTTAAGAGGGCTTTCTTATCTCTCCTTGTTATTCTTTGGAACTCTGCATTCAGATAGGTATATTTTTTCCTTTTTTCCTTTGCCTTTCACTCCTCTTCTTTTCCCAGCTATTTGTAAGGCCTCCTCAGGCAGCTGTTTTGGCTTTTTTGCATTTCTTTTTCTTGTGGATGGTCTTGATCACTATTTCCTGTACAATGGCGTGAACCTCCATACATAGTTCTTCAGGTACACTGTCTATCAGATCTAATACCTTGAATCTATTTGTCACTTCCACTATATAATCATAAAGGATTTTATTTAGTTTATACCTGAATGGTCTAATGGATTCCATACTTTCTTCAATTCTGCAAGAAGAAGTTCATGATCTGAGCAACAGTTAATTCCTGATCTTGTTTTCACTGACTGTATAGAGCATCTCCATCTTTGCCTGCAATGAATATCATCAATCTGATTTTGGTGTTGATCATCTGGTGATGTCGATGTGTAGAGTCTTGTCTTGTGTTGTTGGAAAAGGGTGGTTGCTATGACCAGTGCATTCTCTTGGCAAAACTCTGCTAGCCTTTTCCCTGCTTGTTTGTACTCCAAGGTCAAACTCGCATGTTACTCCAGGTATTTCTTGACTTCCTACATTTACATTCTTTTTTTTTTTTTTTTTTTTTTTTTTTTTTTACTTAATGTTTTTAGTGTATTCCAAGATCCCATCCAGGATACTATACATTTTGTTTAGTCATCATATCTCATTAGACTGTTTGGCTATGACAGTTTCTCAGGCTTTCCTTTTTTTTTTTTTTTATGACTTTGACAGTTTGAAAACTGGTCAAATATTTTATAGAATGTTCCTCAACTGAGAACTGTTTGAAGTCATTTTTTTTTCTTTTCCTCATGATAAACTGAATCTATAACTTTTTATGGAGAAAGACCACAGAGATAAGAATCCATTCTCACTGTATTATTTCAAAGGTATGTACTATCAACATGACATAACTGATGATGTTAAACCTGACACCTGGCTTCTGGCTACGTTTTTCTATTATGAACTGACTTTTCTCCCTATAAGTCTCCCTCTCTCCTTCTTTCCTCCCTCACTTATTCCTCTTTCCTTCCTTCCTTTCCTTTTTTTGCCTATTCTTTGTCAACAAGTCAATAAGTATAACTCATACTTAAGGGGTTCAGAGTTATGCTCCACATTCTTGAGGGGAGTATATACATAAACTACAGGGATTCTGGTCAACTTTTTCCAACAACACAAGTGACGACTCTGAACATGGACATCACCAGAAGGTTAATACCAAAATCAGACTTATTTTATTTTTTGCAGCCAAAGATGGAGAAACTCTATACGGTGAAGAAAAAAAGACCAGGAGCTGACTGTGGTTCAGATTATGAATTCCTTATTGCCAAAGTCAAACTTAAATTGAAGAAAGCAGGGAAAACCACTAGACCATTCAGGTATGACCTAAATCAAATCCCTTATGACTATACAGTGGAAGTGAGAAATTGATTTAAGGGACTAGATCTGATAGACAGAAAGCCTGATGAACTATGGACGGAGGTTCATGTCATTGTACAGGAGACAGGGATCAAGACCTTCCCCATGGAAAAGAAATTCAAAAAGGCAAAATGGTTGTCTGAGGAGGCCTTACAAATAGCTGTGAAATGAAGAGAAGTGAAAAGCAAAGGAGAAAAGGAAAGATATTCCCATTTGAATGCAGAGTTCCAAAGAATAGCCAGGAGAGATAAGAAAGCCTTCCTCAGTGATCAAATCCCTTATGACTATACAGTGGAAGTGACAAATAGATTCAAAGGATTAGATCTGATAGACAGTGTACCTGAAGAACTATGGACAGAGGTTCGTAACACTGTACAGGAGGTCATGATCAAAACTACCCCTAAGAAAGAAGAAATGCAAAGACAAAATGGCTGCCTGAGGAGGCCTTATAAATAGCTGAGAAAAGAAGAGAAGCAAAAGGCAACAGAGAAAAGGAAAGAGCCATCTCAAAGCAGTGTTCCAAAGATTAGCAAGGAGAGATAAGAAAGTCTTCTTCAGTGACCAATACAAAGAAATAGAATGGGAAAGACTAGAGATCACTTCAAGAAAATTAGAGATACCAAGGGAACATTTCATGCAAAGATGGGCACAATAAAGGACAGAAATGGTATGGACATAACAGAAGCAAAATATATTCAGAGATGTCAAGAAAGCACAGAAGAACTATACCAAAAGTATTTGATTGACCCAGATAACCACGATGGTGTGATCACTCACCTAGAGCCAGACATCCTGGAATGCAAAGTCAAGTGGGCCTTAGAAAGCATCATATGAAGAGCTATTTCAAATTCTAAAAGATGATGCTGTTAAAATGCTGCAACCAATATGCCAAAAGTTTGGAAAACTCAATAGTGGCCAAAGGGCTGGAAAAGGTCAGTTTTCATTCCAATTCCAAAGAAGGGCAATGCCAAAGACTGTTCAAACTACCGGATAATTGACTCACCTCACATGCTAGCAAGGTAATGGTCAAAATCCTTCAAGCTAGGCTTCAACAATATGTGAATGGAGACCTTCCTTATATACAGGCTGCATTTAGAAAAGACAAAAGAACCAGAGATCAAATTGCCAACATCTGTTGGATCATCGAAAAAGCAAAAGAGTTTAAGAAAAATATCTACTTCTGCTTCATTGACTGCTAAAGACTTTGTGTGGATCACAACAAGCTCTGGAAAATTCTTAAAGAGATGAGAATAGCATGCCACCTTACTTGCCTCTTGAGAAACAGATATGCCAGTTAAGAAGCAATAGTTAGAAGCAAACATGGAACAGCAAACTGGTTCACAATTGGGGAAAAGGTACATCAAGGCTGTGTATTGTCACCTGTTTATTTAACTTATATGTGGAATACATCATGCGAAATGCCCTGCTGGATGAAGCATAAGCTGAAATCACGAGTTCTGGGAGAAATATCAATAAACTCGTATATGCAGATGACACGACCTGTATTGCAGAAAGTGAATAAGAACTAAAGAGCCTCTTGATGAAGGTTAAAAAAGAGAGAAAACAAAACAAAACAAAACTGGCTTAAAACTCAACATTCAAAAAACGATCATGGCATCCAGTCCCATCACTTCATGGCAAATAGATAAGAAACAATGGAAAGAGTGACAGACTTTATTTTTTGGACTCCAAAATTACTGTGGATGGAGAATGCAGCCATGGAAGAAAATAATGTTTGTTCCTTTGAAGAAAAGCTATGAGAAACTTAGACAGCCTATTAAAAAGCAGAGATATTGCTTTATTGACTAAGTTCCATATAGTCAAGGCTATGGTGTTTCCAGTAGTCATGTATGGATGTGAGGGTTGGGCCTTAAAGGAGGCTGAGAGCTGATGCTTCCTAACTGTATTGTTGAAGACTATTGAGAGTCCATTGGTTTGCAAGGAGATCAAACCAGCCAATCCTAAAGGAAACCATCACTGAATATTCTTTGGAAGGAGTGATGCTGAAGCTCCAATACTTTGGATGTGTGATGAGAAAGGCTGACTTATTAGAAAAGATCCTGAAACTGAGACAGATTGAAGGCAGGAGGGGAAAGAGATGACAGAGGATTTGATGGTTGGATGGCATCACTGACTCAATGGACATGAGTTTGAGCAGACTTCGAGAGATGATGCAGAACAGAGAAGCCTGGCCTGCTGCAGTCCATGGGTTCACAAAGAGTAGGACATGACTGATCAACATAACAAGATTGATTTGACAGTATTATGTTTACCAATTTTTTAGAATTATTTTTTATTCTATTCATTTGTTTCTGCACAATTTGGTGAGTAGTCTCCTATTCTAGACTTTCTAGGTTTGTTTTGGCAGAGATAGTTCTTCACCAGTCAACTCAGTTTGGGTTTCTGGGTATATCTGTTGTTAGCATCTTTGGGAAGGTGGATCTTGCTCTCAGTGTCTATTATGAGAGCTCTTATGTTGGGATTGGTGCCATTGACATTTTTATAGGGATTGTATCAATGTTGTGGATTGCTTTGGTAGATGGATAGGCTTTATAGTAAAATTTGGGTTATCTTTATGTTATCATTTCATGTTAGTCATGTCATTTTACCTTTTTTACATATCTAATAGCCTTTTTTGGGCAACATGGATAGACATTATTTGACATGGTAAACAAAAGAGAAAGTGAACTTTTTGTCTTGGATACAGACTGGACTTAAAATTAATTTAAATAATGTACTGTATTGACCATTTCAAATACCTCTGGTCCATACCCCATCAGTGATTCTAGAAGGATCAGTGGGCAGTGTTACAGCAGCAGCTTTACCAAGATGGGAGGATGACTAGCCCTGTAGACTGTTGATCTCCTCTCCTGGGTCAGGCTAGCCACAACTCTCTCGTGCAAAATATAGGCCTAATAGTTAACCTCAGCGGGTTAAAGGAGACAAAATATTGTGAAATTATGATGTAGGGGAAGTGCATTTGCAAGTCTTATATTTTTTTTTTCCATAAAGAAAAAGTATTACTAGTATAACACTCCTGTCCTTTGTTGCTTTTTTACTCCTTCCCAGAAGAGTGATTTAATCTGATTGGCAAATTTGAAAGTAGGAATTTGACATGCATAACTAAAGGACTTATCTCATTTTGCTTGTGGAAGATAACTTGCCAGCAGAAATCATCTTTTCTACTCTGCAACTCCATGTCATACATATTTTTTTAATTTATTTTAATCAAATACAGTTGATTTACAATGTTGTGTTGATTTCTGATGTATAGAAAGGAATTCAGTTAAATTAGCCAATTAAATTCAGCCAAAGAGTTCACTTGTGTTTTTCCATAAGTTATGGAATGAACTTTTTTGCCAACCCAATACATGTATACATTCTTTTTTACTTTCTTTTTCATTTTGATTTATCACAGGTTATTAAACATAGTTCCCTGTGCTATATGGTAGGGCTTTTTTTCTTCATCCATTCTATATGTAATATTTTGCATTTTCTAATCTCAAACTCCCACTCACGCTCTCCCTTGACAACTGCAAGTCTGTTCTCTAAGTTTGTGAGTCTGCTTCTGTTTTGTAGGTGTATTCACTTGCATTCTATTTTAGATCCAACATATAAGTGATATATGGCATTTATCTTTTCTTTATGACTTACCTCAGCTAGTATGATAATCTCTAGATCCATTCATGTGGCTGTAAATGCTGCTATTTCATTCTTTTCTATAGCTGAACAGTATTGTATTTCTGTATATGTACCACATCTTTATTCATTCATTTGTTGATGACATTAATTTTCTTTCCATTTCTTGACTGCTGTAAATGTAAATGAACATAAGGGTGCATGTATCTTTTCAAATTAGAGTGTTCTCTGGATATATGCCCAATAATGAGATTGTTGAATTATATGACAACTCTATTTTCAGCTTTTAGAGAAACTTCTCTCTATACTGTTTCCCATAGCTGACTGTACCAATTTACACTTCCACTGACAGTGTTAGAGGATTCCTTTTTTTCCAAACCCTCTCCAGCATTTATTTGTAGACTTTTTAATGATGGCCATTCTGACCTGTGTGAGGTGGTGCCTCATTGTAGTTTATTTATTTATTTTTAAATTGAAGGATAATTGCTTTATAGAATTCTGTTGTTTTCTGCCAAATATCAACATGAATCAGTCATAGGTGTACATATGCCCCACCCACTGTAGTTTTGATTTGCATTTCCCTACTAATTACTGATGTTGTTCATTTTTTCATGTGCCTGTTGGCCATATGTATGTCTCCTTTGAAGAAATGTCTATTGAAGTCTTTTGCCCGTTCACCCATCTTGCGAGTGGCATGTTTGTTATTGATTTGTATGAGTTATTTGCATATTTTGAAGAGTAAGCCCTTGTTGGTCACATCATTTACAATTATTTTCTCCTAGTCCATAGGTCGTCTTTTTGTTTTATTTATGGTTTCACTTCTGTGTAAAAGCTTCTAAGTTTGGTTAGGTCCCATTTGTTTCCATGCTCTAAGTTTTAACAGACTGTCCCCATAATGAAATTGTATGTTTGGCAGTAATACCTATCCCTAAATTGGTAAGTCAGTCTAAATCGTGATTGTACACATGTGAGTATTAAGTCACTTCAGTCATATACGACTCTTTGAGACCCCATGGACTGCAGCCCACCAGGCTCCTCTGAGGATGGGATTCTCCATGCAGGAATACCAGAGTGGACTGTCATGTCCTCCTCCAGGGGATCTTTCTGACTTAGGGAAGTTTCCTGCATTGGCAGCTGGGTTCTTTACCACTAGCACCACCCGGGAAGCCCGAATTGTGACTAATTATTAATAAAACAATATTCTCTATGACAGCTCTATTATCAAAAAACTATTTATTTATTTAAGATTAATTTTATCAGAGTATAATTACTTTAAAATGTTTTGTTAGTTTCCGCTGCACAGCAAAGTGAATCTGCTATGTGTATACATATATAAACTCTGTTTCGAATGTCTTTCCAATTTAGGTCATTACAGAGCCTTGAATAGAGTCCCCTGTACTGTACAGTAGATTCTCACTAGTTGTCTATTTTGTATATAATAGTATATATATGTCAATCCCATTAGTCTCTCATCTACCTGTCTCATGAAAGTTCAGTTCATATAACTTCTCCCTTGTGAAATATTTTTTCTAATAATCTTTTGCTCCTCTGAATTCCTACAAGATTTATTTCTGTTCAGAGTTGTTTTGGTATGTAATTATATTGTCTTACATTTACTCATTTAGTTTTTAAATATATATTGATAGCCATCTGTATGTCTTCTTTGAAGAAATGTCTGTTTAGTTCTTTGGCCCATTTTTTGATTGGGTCATTTATTTTTCTGGAATTGAGCTGCAGGAATTGCTTGTATATTTTTGAGATTAATCCTTTGGCTGTTGTTTCATTTGCTATTATTTTCTCCCAATCTGAGGGCTGTATTTTCACCTTGCTTATAATTTCCTTAACATTCCAGGATGTCTGGCTCTAGGTGAGTGATGATTATCTGGGTAGTGAAGATCTTTTTTGTATAGTTCTTCTATGTATTCTTGCCACCTCTTCTTAATATCTTCTGCGTCTGTTACATTCATACAATTTTTGTCCTTTATTGAGCCCATCTTTGCATGAAATATTCCCTTGGAATCTCTAATTTTCTTGAAGAGATCTCTAGTCTTTCCCATTCTACTGTTTTCCTCTATTTATTTGCATCGATCCCTGAGAAAGGCTTTCTTATCTCTCCTTGCTATTCATTGGAACTCTGCATTCAAATGGGTATCTTTCCTTTTCTGCTTTGTTTTTCACCTCTCTTCTTTTCACAGCTATTTGGAAGGCCTTCTTGGAATGTGGTCCACTGGAAAAGGGAATGGCAAAGCACTTCAGTGTTCTTGCTTTGAGAACCCCATGAGCAGTATGAAAAGGCAAAAAGATAGGACACTGAAAGATGAACTCCGCAGGTTGGTAGTTGCCCAATATGCTACTGGAGATCAATGGAGTAATAACTCCAGAAAGAATGAAGGGATGGAGCCAAAGCAACAACAACATCCAATTTTGGCTGTGACTGGTGATAGAGACAAAGTCTGATGCTGTAAAGAGCAATATTATATAGAAATCTGGAATGTTAGGTTCTTAATCAAGGCAAATTGGAAGTGGTCAAACAGGAGATGGCAAGGGTGAACGTCGACATTCTAGGAATCAGTGAGCTAAAATGGACTGGAATGGGTGAATTTAACTCAGATGACCATTATATCTACTACTGTGGGCAGGAATCCCTTAGAAGAAATGGAGTAGGAGGGAACTAAGATGGTGGAGGAATAGGATGGGAAAGACGACTTTCTCCCCTACAAATTCATCGAAATAACATTTGAACTCTGAGCAAACTCCACAAAACAACTTCAGATCGCTAACAGAAGACATCAAACACCCAGAAAAGCAGCCCATTGTCTTCAAAAGGGGGTAGGACAAAATATAAAAGATAAAAAGAGAGACAATAGAGTTAGGGATGGAGACCCATCCCTGGAAGGGAGTCATAATAGAGGAAGTTTCCAAACACCAGGAAACTCTCTCACTGATGGGTCTGGGGGAAGATTTAAAATCTCAGAGGGCACCTAACTGGGAGGAAAAATGAATAAAACCCACAGATTACATGCCAAAAAGCAACTCCCAGCAGAAAAGTACCCCAGATGCTCGCATCCGCCACCAGCAAGTGGGGATGGAACGGAGAGGAGCGGGCGACAGTGCTTAGGGTGAGGACCAGGCCTGAATGGTCAATCAGAAGGAGCAATCAGAAGGAGCTAACGTGAGATAGCAACTTAAACTGTGGGATAGCGAGAGAGAGAACTAAGTTGGGAAAAGCCCTAAACTTAGGCACTACCCACTGGTTCCCAGAATGAAGGACTGAGCGAATACCAGGGAAGAGCTAGGTGGTGGCAGACTGGCCCATCTCCCACCAGAGGCAGGAGGCAGGGGGTAGGGGGAAGGGGCAAACTTGGCCCTAGAGACGGCACCCCCTACCAAACTGCAAACAGGCTTCCAGCTTTTAACCAAAGACTTCCTGAGATTCTAGATGGTCGACATCCACCAGGAGGGTTGCAGCCAGAAATCAGCTTCCGAAAAGGGACACAAGGTGCACCCCACCAGCGCACCTGGAAACCGAGGCTGAGACCGAGGAGGGGAGAGTGCGTCCATCAAGCTCCTGGCTGCCTGAGCTGCTCCAACCAGGGAAGGCACAAAACGCAGGCCCAACAAAGTCTGTCCTTTTGTGGAATACCCGAAAACCTGAATCTGAGCAGCTTAGGCCTGGGAAGTCCACGCAACGCAGGGCCAGCTCCCTGGAGAGCAGCCTGGAGCCTGAGCAGTGTAGACGGTGGAAGCACACACACCCAAGTCCAAGAAACCCAGAGAGTCCCAAACAGGATAAACCCAAGGTGAAACACCCCAAGGCACATATTAATCAAATTAACAAAGATCAAACACAAAGAACAAATATTAAAAGCAGCAAGGGAGAAACAACAAATAACACACAAAGGGACTCCCATAAGGATAACAACTGATTTATCAATAGAAACCCTTCAGGCCAGAGGGAATGGCAGGACATACTTAAAGTTATGAAAGAGAATAACCTACAACCCAGATTACTGTACCCAGCAAATATTTCATTCAGGTATGAAGGAGAATTTAAAAGCTTTACAGACAAACAAAAGCTGAGAGAATTCAGCACCATCAAACCAGCTCTTCAGCAAATGCTAAAGGATCTTCTCTAGACAGGAAACACAGAAATGTTGTATGAACGTGAACCCAAAATAACAAAGCAAATGGCAATGGGGCCATTCTTATCAATAATTACCTTAAATGTAAATGGGTTGAATGCCCCAACAAAAAGACAAAGACTGGCTGAATGAATACAAAAGGAAGACCCTTATATATGCTGTCTACAAGAGACCCACCTCAAAGCAAGGGACACATACCGACTGAAAGTGAAGGGCTGGAAAAAAATATTCCATGCAAACGGAGACCAAACGAAAGCAGGAGTCGCAATACTTATCTCAGATAAAATAGGCTTCAAAATAAAGGCTGTGAAAAGAAACAAAGAAGGACACTACATAATGATCAAAGGATCAATCCAATAAGAAGATATAACAATTATAAATATATATGCACCCAAGATAGAAGGACAGTGATGTATAATGCAAATGCTAACAAGAATGAAGGGGGAGCCTGACTTCAGGCTGTACTACAAAGCCACAGTCATCAAGACAGTATGGTACTGGCACAAAGACAGAAATACAGATAAATGGAACAAAACAGAAAGCCCAGAGATAAATTCACGAACCTATGGACACCTTATCTTCGACAAAGGAGGCAAGGATATACAATGAAAAAAAGACAACCTCGTTAACAAGTGGTGCTGGGAAAACTGGTCAACCACCTGTAAAAGAATGAAACTAGAACACCTTCTAACACCATACACAAAAATAAACTCAAAATGGATTAAAGATCTAAATGTAAGACCAGAAACTTTAAAACTCCTAGAGGAGAACATAGGCAAAACCCTCTTCTACATAAATCACAGCAGGATTCTCTATGACCCACCTCCCAGAATATTGGAAATAAAAGCAAAAATAAACAAATGGGACCTAATGAAACTTAAAAGCTTTTGCACAACAAAGGAAACTATAAGCAAGGTGAAAAGACAGCCCTCAGATTGGGAGAACATAATAGCAAATGAAGCAACAGAAAAAGGACTAATCTCAAAAATATACAAGCAACTCGTGCAGCTCAAATCCAGGAAAATAAATCAACCAATCAAAAAATGTGCCAAAGAATTAAACAGACATTTCTCCAAAGATGGCATACAGATGGCCAACAAACACATGAAAAGATGCTCAACACCACTCATCATCAGAGAAATGCAAATCAAAACCACAATGAGGTACCATTACATGCCAGTCAGGATGGCTGCTATCCAAAAGTCTACAAGCAATAAATGCTGGAGAGGGTGTGGAGAAAAGGGAACCCTCTTACACTGTCGGTGGGAATGCAAACTAGTACAGCCACTATGGAGAACAGTGTGGAGATTCCTTAAAAAAACTGGAAATAGAACTGCCATATGACCCAGCAATCCCACTTATGGGCATACACACTGAGGAAACCATATCTGAAAGAGACATGTGCACCCCAATGTTCATCGCAGCACTGTTTATAATAGCCAGGACATGGAAGTAACCTAGATATCAGCAGACAAATGGATAAGGAAGCTGTGGTACATATACACCATGAAATATTACTCAGCCATTAAAAAGAATTCATTTGAATCAGTTCTAATGAGATGGATGAAACTGGAGCCCATTATACAGAGTGAAGTAAGCCAGAAAGTTAAAGACCATTACAGTACACTAACACATATATATGGAATTTAGAAAGATGGTAATGATAACCCAATATGCAAAACAGAAAAAGAGACACAGATGTACAGAGCAGACATTTGGACCCTGTGGGAGAAGGCAAGGGTGGGATGTTCTGAGAGACTAGCAGTGAAACAAGTATACTATCAAGGGTGGAACAGACCACCAGCCCAGGTTGGATGCATGAGACAAGTGCTTGGGCCTGGTGCACTGGGAAGACTCAGAGGGATTGGGTAGAGAGGGAGGTGGGAGGGGGGATCGGGATGGGGAATACATGGAAAACCATTGCTGCTTCATGTCAATGTATGACAAAACCCACTACAATATCTTAAAGTAATTAACCTCCAACTAATAAAAATAAATGAAAAAAAAAAAAAGAACGAAGGGGGAAATCAACAATAACACAATAATAGTCGGAGACTTTAATATCCAACTCACACCTATGAACAGATCAACTAAACAGAAAATTAACAATAAAACACAAACTTTAAATGACACAATGGTCCAGCTAGACCTAACTGATATCTATAGGACATTTCACCTCAAAACAATCAATTTCACCTTTTTCTCAAGTGCACATGGAACCTTCTCCAGAATAGATCATCCTGGGTCATACGTCTAGCCTTGGTAAATTAAAAAAAAATTTAATCACTCCAGTCATCTTTTCTGACCACAATGCAGTAAGATTAGATCTCAATTACAGGAAAAAAAAAACTATTAAAAATTCCAACATAGGGAGGCTAAATAACATGCTTCTGAATAATGAACAACTCATAGAAGAAATCAAAAAAGAAATCAAAATATGCATAGAAATGAATGAAAATGAAAGCACAACAACCCAAAACCTATGGGACACTGTAAAAGCAGTGCTAAGGGGAATGTTCGTAGCATTACAGGCTTACCTCAAGAAACAAGAAAAAAGTCAAATAAAGAACCTTACTCTACATCTAAAGCAACTAGAGAAGGAAGAAATGAAGAACCCCAGGGTTAGTAGAAGGAAAGAAATCTTAAAAATTAGGGCAGAAATAAATTCAAAAGAAACTAAAGAGACCATAGTAAAAATCAACAAAGCTAAAAGCTGGTTTTTTGAAAAGGTAAATAAAATTGACTAGCCGTTAGCCAGACTCATCAAGAAACAAAGGGAGAAGAACCAAATCAACAAAATTAGAAATGAAAATGGAGAGATCACAACAGACAACTCTGAAATCCAAAGGATCATAAGAGACTACTACCAGCAGCTTTATGCCAATAAAATGGACAACTTAGAAGAAATGGACAAATTATTTAAAAAACATAACTTTCCAAAACTGAACCAGGAAGAAATAGAAGATCTTAACAAACACATCACAAGCACGGAAATCGAAACTGTAATCAGAAATCTTCCAGCAAACAAAAGCCCAGGGCCAGATGGCTTCAAGCTGAGTTCTACCAAAAATTAAGAGAAGAGCTAACACCTATTTTACTCAAACTCTTCCAGAAAATTGCAGAAGAAGGTAAACTTCCAAACTCATTCTATGAGGCCACCATCACCCTAATTCCAAAACCAGACAAAGATGCCACCAAAAAAGAGAACTACAGGCCAATATCACTGATGAACATAGATGCAAAAATCCTTAACAAAATCCTAGCAAACAGAATCCAACAACATATTAAAAAAATCATACACCATGACCAAGTGGGCTTTATCCCAGGAATGCAAGGATTCTTTAATATCCGCAAATCAATCAATGTAATACACCACATTAACAAATTGAAAGATAAAAACCATATGATTATCTCAATAGATGCAGAAAAAGCCTTTGACAAAATTCAACATCCATTTATGATTAAAACTCTCCAGAAAGCAGGAATAGAAGGAACATACCTCAACATAATAAAAGCTATATACGACAAACCCACAGCAAGCATCACCCTCAATGGTGAAAAATTGAAAGCATTTCCCCTGAAATCAGGAACAAGACAAGGGTGCCCACTCTCACCACTACTATTCAACATAGTTTTGGAAGTGCTGGCCACAGCAATCAGGGCAGAAGAAGAAGTAAAAGGAATCCATATAGGAAAAGAAGAAGTGAAACTCTCGCTGTTTGCAGATGACATGATCCTCTACATAGAAAACCCTAAAGACTCCACCAGAAAATTACTAGAGCTAATCAATGAATACAGTAAAGTTGCAGGATATAAAATTAACACACAGAAATCTCTTGCATTCCTATACACTAACAATGAGAAAACAGAAAGAGAAATTAAGGAAACGATACCATTCACCATTGCAACAAAAAGAATAAAATACTTAGGAGTATATCTACCTAAAGAAACAAAAGACCTATACATAGAAAACTATAAAACACTGATGAAAGAAATCAAAGAGGACACAAACAGATGGAGAAATATACCGTGTTCATGGATTGGAAGAATCAATATTGTCAAAATGGCTATTCTACCCAAAGCAATCTATAGATTCAATGCAATCCCTATCAAACTACCAACGGTATTTTTCACAGAACTAGAACAAATAATTTCACAGTTTGTACGGAAATACAAAAAACCTCGAATAGCCAAAGTAACCTTGAGAAAGAAGAATGGAACTGGAGGAATCAACCTGCCTGACTTCGGACTATACTACAAAGCCACAGTCATCAAGACAGTATGGTACTGGCACGAAGACAGAAATATAGATCAATGGAACAGAATAGAAAGCCCAGAGATAAATCCAAGAACCTATGGTCACCTTATCTTCGACAAAGAAGGCAAGGATATACAATGGAAAAAAGACAACCTCTTTAACAAGTGGTGCTGGGAAAACTGGTCAACCACCTGTAAAAGAATGAAACTAGAACACTTTCTAACACCATACACAAAAATAAACTCAAAATGGATTAAAGATCTAAATGTAAGACCAGAAACTATAAAACTCCTAGAGGAGAACATAGGCAAAACACTCTCTGACATAAATCACAGCAGGATCCTCTATGACCCACACCCCAGAATTTTAGAAACAAAAGCAAAAATAAACAAATGGGACCTAATGAAACTTAAAAGCTTTTGCACAACAAAGGATACTGTAAGTAAGGTGAAAAGACAGCCCTCAGATTGGGAGAAAATAATAGCAAATGAAGCAACAGACAAAGGATTAATCTCAAATATATACAAGCAACTCCTCCAGCTCAACTCCAGAAAAATAAATGACCCAATCAAAAAATGGGCCAAAGAACTCAACAGACATTTCTCCAAGGAAGACATACGGATGGCAAAAAAACACATGAAAAGATGCTCAACATCACTCATTATCAGAGAAATGCAAATCAAAACCACAATGAGGTACCATTATACACCAGTCAGGATGGCTGCTATCCAAAAGTCTACAAGCAATAAATGCTGGAGAGGGTGTGGAGAAAAGGGAACCCTCTTACACTGTTGGTGGGAATGCAAATTAGTACAGACACTATGGAAAACAGTGTGGAGATTCCTTAAAAAGCTGGAAATAGATCTGCCATATGACCCAGCAATACCACTTCTAGGCATACACACTGAGGAAACCAGATCCGAAAGAGACACGTGCACCCCAATGTTCATCGCAGCACTGTTTATAATAGCCAGGTCAAGGAAGCAACCTAGATGCCCATCAGCAGACGAATGGATGAGGAAGCTGTGGTACATATACACCATGGAATATTACTCAGCCATCAAAAAGAATTCATTTGAATCAGTTCTAACGAGATGGGTGAAACTGGAACCCATTATACGGAGCGAAGTAAGCCAGAAAGATAAAGACCATTACAGTATCCTAACACATATATATGGAATCTAGAAAGATGGTAACGATAACCTTATATGCAAAAAAAAGAAAAAAGAGACTCAGATGTATAGAACAGACTTGTGGACTCTGTGGGAGAAGGCGAGGGCGGGATGTTTCAAGAGAACAGTATTGAAACATGTATATCTAGGGTGAAACAGATCACCAGCCCAGGTTGGATGCATGAGACAAGTGCTCAGGCCTGGTGCACTGGGAAGACCCAGAAGGATCAGGTGGGGAGGGAGGTGGGAGGGGGGCCCGGGATGGGGAATACATGTAAATCCATGGCTAATTCATTTCAATGTATGACAAAAACCACTGCAATGTTGTAAAGTAATTAGCCTCCAAAAAATAAAAATAAATAAAAAAAGAAAAAAGAAAAGAAAACTACAGGCCAATATCACTGATGAACATAAATGCAAAAATCCTTAACAAAATTCTAGCAAAGAGAATCCAACAACATATTAAAAAGATCATACATCATGACCAAGTGGGCTTTATCCCAGGAATGCAAGGATTCTTTAATATCCACAAATTAATCAATGTAATACCTCACATTAAGAAATTGAAAGATAAAAAACGTATGATTATCTCAATAAATGCAGAAAAAGCCTTTGACAAAATTCAACATCCATTTATGATAAAAACTCTCCAGAAAGCAGGAATAGAAGGAACATACCTCAACATAATAAAAGCTATGTATGACAAACCCACAGCAAACATTATCCTCAATGGTGAAATTTTGAAAGCATTTCCCTTAAAGTCAGGAACAAGACAAGGGTGTCCACTCTCATGACTACTATTCAACATAGTTTTGGGAGTGTTGGCCACAGCAATCAGGGCAGAAAAAGTAATAAAAGGAATGAAGATAGGAAAAGAAGTAAAACTCTCACTGTTTGCAGATGACATGATCCTTTATATAGAAAACCCTAAAGACTCTACCAGAAAATTACTACAGCTAATCAATGAATACAGTAATGTTGCAGGATATAAAATTAACACACAGAAATCCCTTGCATTCCTATAGGCTAACAATGAGAAAACAGAAAGAGAAATTAAGGAAACAATACCATTCACCATTGCAACAAAAAAATAAAATACTTAGGAGTATATCTAACTAAATAAACAAAAGACTTATACATAGAAAACTATAAACCACTGATGAAAGAAATCAAAGAGGACACAAACAGATGGAGAAATATACCGTGTTCATGGATTGGAAGAATCAATATTGTCAAAATGGCTATACTACCCAAAGCAATCTATAGATTCAATGCAATCCCTATTAAGCTACCAATGTATTTTTCACAGAACTAGAACAAATAATTTCACAATTTGTGTGGAACTACAAAAAACCTTGATAGTCAAAGAAATCTTGAGAAAGAATGGAACTGAAGGAATCAACCTGCCTGACTTAAGGGTCTACTACAAAGCCACAGTCATCAAGACAGTATGGTACTGGCACAAAGACAGAAATATAGATCAGTGGAACAGAATAGAAAGCCCAGAGATAAATTCACATACCTATGGACACCTTATCTTTGACAAAGGAGGCAAGGATATACAATGGAAAAAAGACAACCTCTTTAACAAGTGGTGCTGGGAAAACTGGTCAACCACTTGTAAAAGAATGAAACTAGAACACCTTCTAACACCATACACAAAAATAAACTCAAAATGGATTAAAGATCTCAATGTAAGACCAGAAACTATAAAACTCCTAGAGGAGAACATAGGCAAAACACTCTCCGAGATAAATCACAGCAGGATCCTCTATGACCCACATCCCAGAATTTCAGAAATAAAAGCAAAAATAAACAAATGGGACCTAATGAAACTTAAAAGCTTTTGCACAACAAAGGAAACTATAAGCAAGGTGAAAAGACAGCCCTCAGATTGGGAGAACATAATAGCAAATGAAGCAACAGACAAATGATTAATCTAAAAAATATACAAGCAGCTCCTCCAGCTCAATTCCAGAAAAATAAATGACCCAATCAAAAAATGTGCCAAAGAACTAAACAGACATTTCTCCAAAGAAGACATACTGATGGCTAACAAACACGTGAAAAGATGCTCAACAACACTCATTATCAGAGAAATGCAAATCCAAACCACAATGAGGTACCATTACACGCCAGTCAGGATGGCTGCTATCCAAAAGTCTACAAGTAATAAATGCTGGAGAGGTTGTGGAGAAAAGGGTACCCTCTTACACTGTTGTTGGGAATGCAATCTAGTACAGCCACTATGGAGAACAGTGTGGCGATTCCTTTAAAAACTGGAAATAGAACTGCCATATGACCCAGCAATCCCACTTCTGGGCATACACACTGAGGGAACCAGAACTGAAAAAGACACGTGTACCCCAATGTTCATCACAACACTGTTTATAATTTCCAGGACATGGAAGCAATCTAGATGCCCATCGGCCGACGAATGGATAAGGAAGCTATGGTACATATACACCATGGAATCTTAGTCATTAAAAAGAATTCATTTGAATCAGTTCTAATGAGATGGATGAAACTGGAGCCCATCATACAGAGTGAAGTAAGCCAGAAAGATAAAGTCCAATACAGTATACTAACACATATATATGGACTTTAAAAAGATGGTAATGATAACCCAATATGCAAAACAGAAAAAGAGACACAGATGTACAGAACAGACTTTGGGACTCTGTGGGAGAAGGCGAGAGTGGGATGTTCTGAGAGAATAGCATTGAAACAAGTATACTATGAAGGGTGGAACAGACCACCAGCCCAGGTTGGGTGCATGAGACAAGTGCTCAGGGCTGGTGCACTGGGAAGACCCAGAGGGATGGGATGGGGAGGGAGGCGGGAAGAGGGATCGGGATGGGGAACACATGTAATTCCATGGCTGATTCATGTCAATGTATGGCAAAAACGACTACAATATTGTAAAGCAATCAGCCTCCAACTAATAAAATTAAATGAAAAAGAAAAAAGAAAGAGAAATGGAGTAGCCATCATAGTCAATAGAAGAGCCCGAAATGCAGTACTTGGATGCAGTCTCAAAAACAACAGAATGATCTCTGTTCGTTTCCAAGGCAAACCATTCAATATCACGATAATCTAAGCCTATGTCCTGACCAGTAACATTGAAGAAGCTGAAGTTGAATGGTTCTATGAAGACCTACAAGACCTTTTAATGCTAACACCCAAGAAAGATGTCCTTTTCATTATAGGGGACTGGAATGCAAAAGTAGGAAGTCAAGAGATACCTGGAGTAACATGCAAATTTGTCGTTGGAGTACAGAATGAAGCAGAGAAAGGCTAACAGAGTTTTGCCAAGGAACTCATTGATCATAGCAAACACCCTCTTCCAATAACACAAGAAAAGACTCTACACATGGACATCACCAGATGGTTGACACTGAAATCAGATTGATTATATCTTTTGCAGCCAAAGATGGAGAAGCTCTATACAGTCAGCAAAAAGATGACTGGGATCTGACTATGACTCAGATCATGAACTCCTTATTGCCAAATTCAGACTTAAATTGAGTAAAGTGGGGAAAACCACTAGACCATTTGGGTATGCCCCAAATCAAATCCCTTATGATTATACAGTGGAAGTGAGAAATTGGTTTAAGGGGCTAGATCTGATAGAGTGCCTGATGAACTATGGATGGAGGTTTGTGACATTGTACAGGATACAACAATCAAGACTATCCCTAAGAAAAAGAAATGCAAATATAAAAAAAAAGAAGCAAACTGGATCGTACTAGCTAAGACAAATGTTGAATAGTTGACTAAATAATAGCAAATGAAAATTACCCTCCTTTTCATTGTGGTTCATGAAAGAGTTGCTAAATCCTGGCCACTGTGAAGGGCTAGGCTGAGAGGGGCCAGAGAAAAAATGAATGATTGTGCATATGTGCATAAATTATAATTTGAAATAATTAGTTTTTACACTGTGCTAGTCAAACTTCAGTTTTTTAAATTTGGTGTGATGTTGACAGTTGACTTTATTTTCTTGGTGTATATTACTCCTTATTCTATCAATCAGTATCCTGTCTTTTTATACTCATTTATTACTCAACTTTACCCTCTTGTTTATTTCTATGTACATCATCTTCTCTTTAAGATCAAGAGAGAGCATTCAGGGAGCAAGATGAAAATCTGTTTGTTTGTTCACATATATAAACAAACATCTTATGTTTTATTATGTCCCTGTGAACTCTTGCAGAAGGTTTAAAGATCCAGAAAAAAAGCAAATGAACAGTTTGATTCTAATTTAACCTTGAATTGTAATATGTATCAACAACGCCAATGGTGAGATTAGGGAGTCTTTTGTGGTGTTGGGAAGAGAGTGTCTTAGTTCATTTACCCACTACGTGTTCTGAATAGAGATCTCTGAGTTAATTTTTCTTATATATTTTTCTTTTTAAAACCTTTTTGTTTTGTACCGGAGGATAGTTGATTAACAATGTTGTGATAGTCTTAGATAGGCAGCAAAGCAGTTCAGTCATATATATACATATATCAATTCTCCCCCAAATTCTCCGCCTATCCAGGCTGCCACATAACATTGAGCAGTGTTCCCTGTGCTATACAGTTAATCCTTGTTGGTTACCCATTTTAAATACAGCAGTGTGTACCTCTCCATCCCAAACTCCCCAGCTATCCTTTGCCCCCATCCTTCTCGCAGCAACCACAAGTTCGTTCTCTGTTTCTATTTTGTAAATAAGTTCATTTGTGTCCTGTCATTTTATATTCCACATATATTTTCCATAAAGAAAAGATCACTGGGATTTGGTGGCAAATTCAAAGAATTCATCATCATATTTAGTCTTGCAAAGAACACCCATCTTGAAACCGGGGATGCTTAAAAGTGCATTTTACAACAAATAAAATGGACACCGTGAAACAAAATATGAGATAGCTTAGTTGTTTCTAGAAAACAATGTGTTTATTAGAAAACTGACTTTCTAAAAATGATTATAATAGTCCATAAATTTCTGTACAGGATTGCTACTATATTGCCAGTATTATTAAATATGCCATTATATTATTGCTGACAGCCTTTTGCACAGGAAATAAACAGCAAAAACTCGTCAGTCTCAGCAGTAAACTACAATGGCAGCAAACTTAATCTGGTGTTAATTATACCTGTGGAAAACTAAATCAAGCATCAAAAACCACAGATTATTCTAGGCTTCCTCTAGCATAAGCAGAAAGTCTTGAGGGCCCGTAACATATTATTTTTGTTGACAGTCTTCCATTTTGTGACCAATTGATTTCATGTTTCTGATATACTCTGTCTTGATTGCACTTAGCTCTATCTTTTCTTGGCCTCCAAGCAGCAAGTTTGTTAATCCTCCTATTTCTGTATATTTAAGCAGGATTACAAACTTCAAATACCTTGTAAAATGAACCTTTATACAATCATTCAAAACCATTTAAGTGATCCAGTGATGGAAGTATCAGCCTTGTAAGTAAATACAGAACATTTTGGAAATCATGCCAAGTGTTTATTTTATGACCTGTTTGTAGTTACTAAGAAAGGATAAATGAAAACTCTGGGAAATGTAAAATGGCAGAGCATTTTGCATTAAATTACTGTTTTCTCACAATGAGAAAAGGATAATACTATTTTTTAAAGTCTGTTCTGATTGAGGAATGTGATTATGGCAAGATCATTGACAAGTAAGTGAAGATTTTTAAACTCCTCAATCTTTGATACACTTGCAAAACAATGTTACTAAAATGAACAAGCAAACAGATATGAACAACGGACACATTTCACTACAAGAGTTTCTTAAAGTTTTATATAACTATGTGATGATTGATCAAGAAATAAAATTCTCCTCTGCTATTTTTCAAACAGGGTAGAAGCCCTCTATGCTTCTATACTTTCTTGAGAGTTACTGTCTATCTCCTTCCTCCCTTCTTTCATTCCTTCTGTCTCTTCCTCCCTTGTTTCTTTCTTTCCCTTTACCTGCTTTCCCATCTACCTTCCTGCCTTCTTCATCTCCATTTTTCTTACCTTTCAGATCTCCTTTTCTTGCTCTATCAATCTTATTTCTGTCTCCATCTCCATCTCTTTGCATTCCCATAAACATTTCTTAAGCAAGTACTCTATATGAGGTCTTGAAGTCACAATACCAAATAAGATAAAACCCTTGTCCTCAAGGAGTTAATAACTTAGAGAGAGAGAGAGAGAGATGGACATGAACATCAAAAAATGCAATGTAGAGACTTATCTGGTGGTCCAGTTTCTAAACATCTGCTTTGCTGAGTAATATTCCATGGTGTATATGTACCACAGCTTCCTTATCTATTCATCTGCCAATGGGCATCTAGGTTGCTTCCATGTCCTGGCTATTATAAAGAGTGCTGTGATGAACACTGGGGTGCATGTGTCTCTTTCAGATCTGGTTTCCCCGGTGTGTATTCCCAGAAGTGGAATTGCTGGATCATATGGCAGTTCTATTTCCAGTTTTTTTAAGAAATCTCCACATTGTTCTCCATAGTGGCTGTACTAGTTTGGATTCCCACCAACAGTGTAAGAGGGTTCCCTTTTCTCCACACCCTCTCCAGCATTTATTGCTTGTAGACTTTTGGATAGCAGCCATCCTGACTGGCGTGTGATGATATCTCATTGTGGTTTTGATTTGCATTTCTCTAATAATGAGTGATGTTGAATCAGTTCTAATGAGATGGATGAAACTGGAGCCCATTATACAGAGTGAAGTAAGCCAGAAAGATAAAGACCAATACAGTATACTAATGCATATATATGGAATTTAGAAAGATGGTAACAATAGCCCAATATGCAAAACAGAAAAAGAGACACAGATATACAGAACATACTTTTGGACTCTGTGGGAGAAGGCGAGGGTGGGATGTTTCCAGAGAACAGCATCGAAACATGTATATTATCTAGGGTGAAACAGATCACCAGCCCAGGTTGGATGCATGAAACAAGTGCTTGGGGCTGATGCACTGGGAAGACCCAGAGGGATAGAGTGGGGAGGGAGGTGGGAGGGGGGATCGGGATGGGGAATACATGTAAATCCAGGACTGATTCATGTCAATGTATGGCAAAAACCACTACAATATTTTAAAGTAATTAACCTCTAACCAATAAAAATAAATGGAAAAAAAAAAAAAAGAACCTGCTTTGCAATGTAGGGGAAGTGGATTTGATCCTTGACTGACTGGGAGCTAAGATCCCACATACTGCAGAGCAACTAAGATCACACCACAACTACTGAGCCTGCACACCACGTGAAAAGATCCCATGACTCAGTGAAGATCCCACATGCGGCAACTAAAACCCAACTTAGCCAAATAAATAAATATTTTTAATTATAAAAATACAATGTAGAGTTTACAATTAAAAAAACACAAAATAAATGCTATAGTAGAGATATTCACTGGTACTATGAAAAAAAAACAGAAAATGGGCATGTACATCAGACTGACTGGAGGAAGTGATCAAGAAGGATTCTTGGAGATTTGATGCTTATGGTGGAATTTAAAGGACAGATAAGAGTTCATTGCAGCAATATTCACAATAGCCAAGATATATTTATACACACAAATAGTGAAATAGTATTTACCCTTAAAAGAAGAAGGAAATTCTGCAATATGTGACAACATAGATGGAGTTAGAAGACATTATGTTAAGCAGAATAACTAAAACACAGAAAGGAAAATACTATGATACTATAGTATGTGAAGTCTAAAATATTCTGACTAATATAAAATAGTCAAAATCAAAGAAACTGAAAGTAAAGTGGTGTTTTCCAGGGGCTGAGGAGAAGGGAAAATTAGATGATTTTGGCCAAAATGCAAAAAATTTCAGCTATGCAAAATGTATAATTTTCAGAGTTCTAATGTACAGCATGGTGACATTTGCTAAGAAGATAGATTTTAAATCAAATCCTCTCACCTCTACCCTCCCCCTACACATGCACACACGAATGTAACTATGTAGACGTGACAGTTATAATAATTAACTGAATTGTAGTGATCATTTAAAATGAATATATATATCAAAACCTCATGTTGTACACTTGAAACATACAATTTTATACATTAATGTCTCAATAAAGAAGAATTAGTAGGAATTAGCTATAATGGATAAGCAAAGGGCATCATAAGCAGTAAAATGAAGATATACAATAACATAAAGTTATCAGTCATTCAAGATTCTTTCTAGAACTTATGTACAGCATACTGAGAGGAGAGCTCGCATGTGTAATATGCAGGAGGCAAGATCATAGAAACAGACATTAGTCAGAATATGAAATCCTCTATGTGCTAAATTTAAGAAACTGACTTTTTTTCTGGAAGATCTGGGAAAACTTTGAAATATTTTAAGCATGAAAATGGCATAATCATGTTATGGGTTTGTAAATGATCACTTCAGAATTAGTGTGTAGAAAAGGAGGATGAGATAACTTAAAGCAGGAGACCAGGCTAGGGACTGAGGCAACAAGTAGGCAATCATGAATGAGACTTATATGAGGAAATGACTTTTGAAGAACAAAGGAAGGAATAGATTTTGGAGTTTTTGAGGATGTGTCCTCCCAGGACTCAATTATATCCTATAATTGTCCTAATTTGATTATGTCCTATGCTTATTTCAAAACATTTATGATATATGGCATTGGTGGTATGGTGGTGAGCATAGCTATCTTCCAAAGCATTTATGACAGTTGTAGCTATTACTCAGTCACTCCACATCCAGTGACTTGTACAACACCTTTAACATAGAAAGTGCTCAATAAATATTTTTGAATAAATTAAAATGATCTAGAATTTTAGGAAATCCTGGTTCAGGAAATGAGGTACTTAACCTTGCTTTACAAAGATGACATTATTACAAAGTCCAAAGTGTATTCATGGAAGTGAGTAGCTGAAGTGAAAGGTGACTG
The DNA here is from genome assembly GCF_023699985.2 of Odocoileus virginianus. Lineage (NCBI taxonomy): Eukaryota > Metazoa > Chordata > Mammalia > Artiodactyla > Cervidae > Odocoileus > Odocoileus virginianus. The sequence goes on along the minus strand of NC_069708.1, from coordinate 32,970,455 downwards.
TAAAACGAGTGATCATGAGACAAATGTACTGAATTGGTTATCTAGATGAATATTTGTTTGCATCTCTTGAGAATGTATTAAGGAATTTGTGTTCATGGTAGCTTCTGAAGAGGAAAAATCTTGCTAAAATTTGGTTGCTGGCTGCTGCTACAAAATTGATTCCTATTGAGGTGCTCGCACATAGGCAATTGTGAATAACACACATCAGCATAAATGAATATCAATGTTGTTAAAAATGGGCTTCCTTGGTGGCTCGGACAGTAAAGAATCTGCCTGCAATGCAGGAAACCCTGGTTCAACCCCTGGATTGGTAAATGTGGCTGTGAGATGTGACAGGGCACTGAGATATTTGCTTATAATCAAAACAATAATAGTAAAGCAAACAGCCATATCATGATATTGGCCAGTTACAGCCCTTGGTTTATGAGATTTATCTAGACATATATGTGTGAGGAAAATAATCTTGTCACAAATAAACAATAACTTTAGTAGATTAAATGTACCTTTTAAAATAGAGTATTATTACATCCTATATCTACATGTTTTGGAGTCAAACCTCAGTGTATCAAATGACAGGAAATATATAATTAATGTCAAATTTTAAAATATTTTCTAGTATATTTATAAAGCCAAGTTTACTACGTGTTTTTCTTCAGAGCAGCAACCCAAAGCTTTGTGTGCGGCATATGTACAAAATAATGATATTTGGAACATTACATTTGAGGAAAATAGACCAGACTCTTCATGGTCACAAGGCCTGATGTTAGGCTGCCTGACTCTGTATTGCCATCCTCAAGAATGAGAGGATCAGTCATTGTCTAAGTATTCCTGTAACCCATTACTGGTTTATCAAGTGAGAAAAGCTGCATTAAAACGTCTGGTTTTAGAATGAACAAAATATTTGTGATTAACACATCAATTTAAGAACTACTAAAAGTTCAGCTCAATGAAGGAGGAGATATGATTCAGGCACTAAAAGGGTTAGTGCAAAGAGTGTTGGCCTCTGCTCCTGTGGTATTTATATTAGCTCTAGATAAAAGAGATGTCAGTTCAGTTCAGTTCAGTCACTCAGTCGTGTTGGACTCTTTCCTTCCTGTCCATCACCAACTACTGGTGTCCACCCAAACCCCTGTCCATTGTGTCAGTGATGCCATCCAACCATCTCATCCTCTGTCGTCCCCTTATAGCTGAAAGTTATTGAAACCAGTTATGTGAAAATTTCCATGTATACACTCTCAGTCTTCTTAGAAGGTACCTTTTCTCATGAATAGAACAGTTCTATCAAATTGTTCACATATGTAACATAAATTTGTTCTGAAGCAACAAAAGAAACCAAAAGAATTGCAGTATTTCTTTTAAGAGGCACCGATAGAAGGTTAACATCCTAAGTCACATAATTTTCTCTAATCACTACTGATTTCCAGTTTCCTTTATCCTTGAATAAGGGCTCTAACAATAAGGTCTCAGTTCTTTATTTTTGCCTTTGTTTCCTTTGCATGAGGATGAAGATAAAAAAGTACTACAATTTTGTAACAACAGTATTTTGCCTATATTTTGTTCTAGGAATTTTACTGTTTTCAGTGTTACATTTTGGTGTTCATTCCATTTTGGGTTTATTTTTGTATATGGTGTGAGAAAATGTTCTAATTTCATTCTTTTATATATAGCTACCTAGTCTCCCCAGCACCACTTGTTGAAGAAATTATCTTTTCTCCATTGCATACACTGGTCTACTTTGTAGTAGATTAATTGATCATAAGTGCAAGGATTTATTTCTAGGCTCTCTGTTCATTTTCTTTGAGTTGTGTATCTGTTTTTGTGCCAGTACCATACTGGTTTGATTACTATAGCTTTGTGATATATTCTGAAGTCAGAGAATGATACCTCCAGCTTCATTCTTTTTTCTCGCGATTGCTTTGACAATTCAGGGTTTTCGTGAATTCCTGTGAATTTTAGGATTATTTCTTACAGTTCAGTGAAAAATAGCATGGATATTTTGATAGGGATTGCATTAAATATGTAGATTGCTTTAACTAGAATTAGCTAACTAAAGATATTAATTCTGATTAATGAACATGGATATCTTTTCATTTCTTTGTATTATCCTTAATATCCTTCATCAATGTCTTATAATTCTCTGAGTATAAGACTTTTACTACCTTCATTAAGTTTATTCCTAGATACTTTAGTCTTTATGATGCAATTGTAAATAGGATTGTTTTCTTTCTTTTTCTTTCTGACATTGATACATAGAAAAGCAGCAGCTTTCTGTATATTCATCTTGTATCCTGAAATTTTGCTGAATTCATATACTCATTCTAACAGATTTTGGTGGAGAATTTTAGAATTTTCTAAATATAGTATCATGCCATCTGTAAATAGTGCCATTTTTATTTCTTTTCTTTCAATTTGGATGCACTTGTTTATTTTTCTTATCTGATTTCTGTGGCTAGAACTTATAATACTGTGTTCAATAAACGTATTGAGAGTGGTTTATCTTCCTTCTGACTTCAGAGGAAAGCTTTCAGCATTTCAGTATTGAGTATGATGTTTGCTGTGGGGTTGTTGTAAATGTACTTTATTCTGCTGAGATATGTTTTCTTGATACCAGGTTTGATGACAGTATTTTTATATTAAAAATAGATGTTGAACTTTCTCAAATCCATTTTCTGCTATTGAGATGATCATGTGATTTTTATTCTTCATTTTGTTTTTGTGATTTATCACATTGACCAATTTATAGATATTGAAACACCTTTACATCCTTGGAATAAATTCCACTTGGTCTTGGTATTTAATCTTTTTCAAAAAGTGAAGGTGTTAGTCAGTCAGTTTGGTCTGACTCTTTGTGACTTATTGGACTGTGTGTAGCCCACCAAGCTCCTTTGCCCATGAAATATTCAAGGCAAGGATGCTGGAGTGGGTAGCCATTCCCTTCTCCAGGGGATCTTCCCAACCCAAGGATTGAACTTTGGTCTCCTGCATTGCAGGCACATTCTTAATGGTCTGAGCCACTTTTTGTAATATAATGTTAAATTCATATTGCTGGCATTTTGTTAACAATATATATATATATATATATATATATATATATAGCTACAAGCTTGTAATTTTATTTTCCTTTGTAGTGTCTTTGTTTGGTTTTGATATTAGAGTAATGGTGACCTTGTACAGTATTTTTGGATGTGTTCCAATTTCTTTAATTTTTTGAATAGTTGGAGAAGTATTGGTGTTATCTCTTCCTTGGTAGAATTCTGGGTGAAGCCATCCAGTCCTAGATTTTATTTGCTGAAACACTTGTTTTTTATTACAAATTAAATTTCACTGTTAGTGATTGTTTTTTTTCAGACTATATATTTCTTCCTGATTCAGTATGGAAAGTCATATGTTTCTAGAAATTTTTGCATTTATTCTTGATTGTCTAATTTGTTCATAATTGTTCATAGTATTTTATGATTTTTTGTATTTCTGTAGTAGTAGTGGTGGTAATTTCTCTTCCTCCTGTTCTTATTTTGTTTATTTGAGTTCTCTCTTTTTTTCCTTAGTGAGTCTGGCTAAAGAATTATCAATTTTGTTTATCTTTACAAAAATATATCTTGGTTTTATTGATCTTTTATATTTTTGTCTCTATACTTTCTGATTGCCATTATTTCTTTCCTTTTGCTGGCTTTAGAATTTTTTCATCTTTTTTTTAAAAATTTTTTTAGATGGTAGGTTATGTTGATACAGGCCTTTTGAGATAGGCATATATCACTACAAATTTCACTCTTAGAACCGTTTCTTCTGTGTTTCACAGATTTTGGAAAGTTGTATTTTTTTTTCACTTGCCTCAAGGTATTTTCTGGTTCTCTCTTTTATGTCTTCATTTATCCATTGATTATCTAGTAGCATGTTGTTTACTCTACATGTGTTACTGTTTTTCACATTTTTCTCCCTGCAATTGATTTCCAGTTTCATACTATGTTGTACAAACATTCTTACTGTAATTTCTATACTATTAAATTTCTTGAGACATTTTTGGTGGCCTAGAATGTGACATATGATGGCTACTCCACTTCTTCTAAGGGATTCCTGCCAACAGTAGTAGATATAATGGTCATCTGAGTTAAATTCACCCACTGCAGTCCATCTTTTTGCTGACTCCTAGAATGTTGATGTTCACTCTTGTCACCTCCTGTTTGACCACTTCCAATTTGCCTTGATTTATGGGCCTAACAATCCATGTTCCTACAGAATATTGTTCTTTACAGCATTGAAACTTGCTTTTATCACCAGTCGCATCCACAGCTGGGTGTTGTTTTTGCTTTGGTTCCACCCCTTCATTCTTTCTGGAGTTATTTCTCCACTGATCTCCAATAGCATATTGGGCACCTAGTGACCTGGGGAGTTCATCTTTCAGTGTCTTATCTTTTTTGCCTTTTCATACTGCCCATGGGTTTCTCAAGGCAAGAATGCTGAAGTGGTTTGCCATCCGTTTCTCCAGTGGACCACATTCTGTCATCCTGAAAGATGATGCTGTGAAAGTGCTGCACTCAATATGCAAGCAAATTTGGAAAACTCAGCAGTGGCCACAGGAATGGGAAAGGTCAGTTTTCATTCCAATACCAAAGAAAGGAAACACCAAAGAATGCTCAAACTACCGAACAATTGCACTCATCTCACAAGCTAGTAAAGTGATGCTTAAAATTCTCCAAGCCAGGCTTCAGCAATATGTGAACGGTGAAATTCCAGATGTTCAAGCTGGTTTTATAAAAGGCAGAGGAACCAGAGATCAAATTGCCAACATCTGCTGGATCATCAAAAAAGCAAGAGAGTTCCAGAAAAAAAAAAATCTATTTCTGCTTTATTGACTATGCCAAAGCCTTTGACTGTGTGAATCACAATAAACTGTGGAAAAATCTGAAAAAGATGGGAATACCAGACCACCTGACCTGCCTCTTGAGAAACCTGTAGGCAGGTCAGGAAGCAACAGGTAGAACTGGACATGGAAAAACAGACTTGTTCCAAATAGGAAAAAGAGCACATCAAGGCTGAATACTGTCACTCTGCTTATTTAACTTATATGCAGAGTCATCATGAGAAATGCTTGGCTCGAGGAGGCACAAGCCGGAATCAAGATTGCCAGGAGAAATATCAATAACCTCAGATATGCAGATGACACCATCCTTATGGCAGAAAGTGAAGAGGAACTAAAGAGCCTCTTGATTTAAGTGAAAGAAGAGAGTGAAAAAGTTGACTTAAAGCTCAACACTTAGAAAACTAAGATCATGGAATCCAGTCCCATCACTTCATAGCAAATAGATGGGGAAACAGTGGCTAATTTATTTTTCTGGGCTCCAAAATCACTGCAGATGGTGATCGCAGCCATGAAGCTAAAAGACGCTTACTCCTTCGAAGGAAAGTTATGACCAACCTAGACAGCATATTAAAAAGCAGAGACATAGCTTTGTCAACAAAGGTCTGTCTAGTCAAGGCTATGGTTTTTCCAGTGGTCATGTTCGGATGTGAGAGTTGGACTATAAAGAAAGCTGAGTGCTGATTTTGATTTTGATTTTGAGCTGTAGTGTTGGAGAAGACTCTTGAGAGTCCGTTGGACTGCAAGGAGAGTCAACCAGTCCATCTAAAGGAGATCAGTCCTGGGTGTTCATTGGAAGGACTGATGCTGAAGCTGAAACTCCAATACTTTGGCCACCTGATGTGAAGAGTTGACTCATTGGAAAAGACCCTGATGCTGGGAGGGGTTGGGGACAGGAGGAGAAGGGGACCACGGAGGATGAGATGGCTGGATGGCATCACTGACTCGATGGAAATGAGTTTGAGTAGACTCCGGGAGTTGGTGATGGACAGGGAGGCGTGGCATGCTGCAGTTCATGGGGTCGCAGAGTCGGACACCACTGAGTAACTGAACTGAATTGAACTGAATGTGATCTATCCTAGAGAACATCCCATGTGCAATTGAAAATAATGTATATTCTACTTGTTTGATATGAAATGTCCTGTAAGTGTTTCTCAAGACCAACTCTTTTATTGTGTCATATAAGACCACTGTTTCCTTCTTGATTTTCTGTCTGTTTGATCTGTTGATTGATATAAGCAGGGTATTAAAATCCTCTATCATTTTCATATTATTATCAATTCTTGCTTTATGTCTGTAATGTTTGCTCTGTATTTAAGTGATCACATAATATACATATATATGTATATATATAGTATCCTCTTATTATATTAATCCTTTTATCATATAAAGCTCTCCTTTGAATTGTATTTTAGACTGTTTATATTCTACTTCATCTTATATGAGTTTTGCTACCCCAACTTTCTTTCCATTCCCATTTGTATGAAATATATTTTTTAATCCACTCACTTTCAGTCTGTGTTTATTTAAATCTGATGTGAGTTTCTTGTAGGTAACATATATACAGCTTTTTTTTTTTTTTTTACTTTTGTATCCTTTTGGCCCCTTTAAGTCTTGGGTTGCAGTATTTAATCCATTTACATTTAGCATAATTATGTACATTTTTATTGCCATTTTGTTAATCATTTTGGGTTTGCTTATATAGGTACTTTTCCCCTTTCTTTTTTATGAATAATATAAAGACCGGCCTTTTTTATGAATTTAACCCACCCTGTGTCTTTTGATTGGAGCAATAAGCACATTGAAGTTAAAGCAATTGTTGATACATATATACTTACTGCCATTTTAAAACTTGTTATCTGGTTGTTTTTTTAGTTCTTCACTGTTTATACCTTCTCTTTTATTTTTAGCTTTTTCTCTTGTGCATTTTTTATTTTCTTTAGTGATGTGCTTGTGTTACTTTATCTCTAGTTGTGTATCTATTGTTTATTTTGCTTTGTGGTCTTCATGGGGTTCATATATGTTCACCTATGACGATATCTGCTTCTCTTAGGCTACAGTCATTTAAGTTCAAACATTCTTTAAAATCTTCCTTTTGTTACTCCTATCCTCCACTTTTTATGGTCATTATATCATGTTTCTCATCTTCATGTTTATCTCAACAATTTATTGTAGCTATAGTTGATTTAAAAATTTTTGTATTTTAATAAATATTCTACCATACTTAAGTGGTTGATCCACACTATTTAGTAAATATTTTCCTCTACAAGTAGAATTGTATTTTTTTTTTTTTCCTGTAAATTCTTACTTGGTGTTATAAGCTTTTCTTATCCACTTAGAAAAAACTCATTTAATGCTTTATTTTAGAGTCAGTTTAATATTGATTAGCCCTTCTGGTTTTTGCTTGTCTGAATTTTTTTTTCTCTCTCTCCCTCTGTCTCCTTCAATTTTGAATGATAATATTGCAAGTAGATTCTCCCAGGTTGTAAAATTTCCTGTTTCTGTGCTTTGTTATTATGCCACTTCCTTCTGACCTGTAATGTTGCTGTAGAAAATTCAGCTAATATCTTTTGGGCATTCCCTTGTATGTGACTATTCACTCTTCTTTAGCTGTATTTAGAATTCTCTTTTTTCTTCAAATTTTGGCATTTTCATTTCAATATATGTGATGTTCTTCTCCTTTAGTTTCTCTTATTTGGGAATATTTGTGATTCCTGCACCAGGATATTTATTTCCTTATTAATATTGGAAAAGTTTTCAGCCATGATTTCATCAAATACATTTTTTAATCCTTTCTCTCTCTTCTCCTTCTAGGATATCTATAATGCAGATATTAGTACTATTGATGTTCTCTAAGAGGTCCTTTAATCTGTCTCAATTTTTATTTATTTGCATTTTTAGTTTTAGTTTATTTTTATTGGAGCATAATTACAATACTGTGTTAGTTTCTGCCATATATCAACATGAATCAGCTATAGTTATGCATACTCTCCCTCCTTGATCATCCTTCCAACCTCCCATCCCTTTCCATCTCTCTAGGTTGTCACACAGCACTAGCTTTGGGTTCCCTGTGTCATACAGCAAGTGGTCACCATGCTTAGTCACTCAGTCATGTCTGACTCTTTGTGACCCCATGGACTGTAGCCTGCCAGGCTCCTCTGACCATGGGATTCTCCAGGAAAGAATACTGGAGTGGGTTGCCATGCCCTCCTCCAGGGGATCTTTCCACAGGCTCTCCATTTTTCTTATGGTAAGATATACATTTCTATGCTACTCTCTCAAATCATCCCACCCTCTTCTTCTGTCACTATGTCCAAAAGTTTGTTCTTTACATCTGTGTCTCCTTTGCTGCCCTGAAAATGGAATCATCAGTACCATTTTTCTAGATTCCATAAGCATGCATTAATATACAATGTTGGTTTTTCTCTTCCTGACTTCACTTTGTTTAATAGGCTTTTTGGATTCATCCACCACCTTAGAACTGACTCAAATGACTTACTTTTTATGGCTGAGTAGTATTCCATTCTGTGTATGTACCACACCTTCTTTGTCCATTCCTTCATCGATGGACATCTAGGTTGCTTCCATGTCCTAGCTATTGTAAAGAGTGTTGCAGTGAGCATTGGGATGCACATATACTTTTCTATTATGATTTCTTTGAGATATGTGCCTAGTAGTGGGATTGTTGGGTTATGATGCTGCTGCTGCTGCTATTGTTGGGTCATATGGTAGTTTAATTCCTAGTTTTAGATGAATGTCCATACTGTGCTCCATAGTGGCTGTATCAATATGCATTCCCAACAACAGTGCAAGAGGGTTCCTTTTATTCACACCCTCTTCAGTATTTATTGTTTGTGGACATTTTGATGATGGCCATTCTGATGGGTATGAAGTAATACCTCATTGTCATTGTGATTTGCATTTATTTAATAATGAGCAATATTGAGCATGTTTCCATGTGATTATTAGTCATTTGTATGTCTTCTTAAGAGAAATGTCTGTTTAGGTTTCCCCCATTTTTTAATTGGGTTGCTTGCTTTTCTGGTATTGAGCTATATGAGCTGCTTCTGTATTTTGGAGATTACTCTTTTGTCAGTTGTTTCATTTGTTATAATTTTCTCCAGTTTTGAGGGTTGTCTTTTCAGTTTATAGTTTCCTTTGTTGTGCAAAAGCTCTTAAGTTGAATTATGTCCCACTTGTTTATTTTTGTTTTTATTTCCAGTATTCTAGGTGGTGCAGTCACAGAAGGCTTCACTGTAACATATCAAAGAGTTTTCTGATTATATTTTCCTCTAAGACTTTTATACTTTTTGGTTTTATCCTTATGTCTTCAATCCATTTTGAGTTTATTTTTGTGTATGGTATTAGGAAGTGTTCCAATTTCATCCTTTGACATGTAGCTGTCCCTTTTTCCCAGCACCACTTATTGAAGATATTACCTTTTCTCCATTGTATATTTTTGTCCCCTTTGTCAAAGTTAAGTTGCCCATATGTGTGTGGAATTATCTCCAGGCTTTCTATCTTGTTCCATTGTTCTATATTTCTGTTTTTGTGCCAATACCATACTATCTTGATGGCTGTAGCTTTGTAATATAGTTTGAAGTCACGAAGATTGATTCCTCCAGCTCCATTCTACTTCCTCAAGAATGTTGTGGCTATTTAGGATCATTTGTGTTTTGATACAAGCTGAAAAAAATATTTGTTTTAGTTCCATGAAAAATACCATTGGTAGTTTGATAGGGATTGTATAGAATCTGTAGATTGCTTTGGATAGTATAGTCGTTTTAACATTAATTCTTCCTCTCCAAGAACATGGTATATCTCTCCATCTTTTTGTGTTGTTTTACTTTTATCAGTGTCTTATAGTTTTCTGCATACAAGTCATTTGCTTGTTAAGGTAGATTTATTCCTTAGTATTTTATTGTTTTTGTTACAGTGGTGAATGGGATTGTTGTATCATTATTATCCACTATTATTGTGTTACTGTTGATCTCCTCTTTAAAAGTTGCTAGCATTTGCCTTAGGTATTGAGGTGTCCCTGTGTTGGGGGCATATATATATATTTATAGTTGTTATAGCTTATTTTTTTATTTAACCCATGATCAATCCAATGTAGTGTCCTTCATTGTCTTTGTAACAGTCTTTATTTAAGAGTATATTTAATCTGAGTATTGCTACTCCCACTTTGTTTTTATTTCTATTTGCATGGAATATCTTTTTCCAGATCTTCACCTTCAATCTGTATGTGTCCCTAGGTCTCAAGTGGGTCTCTTGTAGACAGCGTATATAAGGGTCTTGTTTTTGTATACAATCTGTGACTTTTGGTTAGAACTTTCCTAGTCCAGTTACATTTAAGGTAATTATTGATATATTTGATCCTATTGCCATTTATTTTATTGTTTGGGAGTTTGTTTTTATATGTCTTTTCTTGATATTTTGTTTCCTGTCTAAAGAAGTTCCTTTAGCATTTCTTCTAAAGCTGGTTTAGTGTTGCTGAATTCCCTTATTTTTCGCTTGTCTGTAATGGTTTGGTTTCTCCTTTGAATCTGAATGAGATCATTGCTGGATAGAGGAATCTTGATTGTAGGTTTTTCCCTCCCATCATTTTAAGTATAGCCTCCCACTTTCTTCTGCCCTGCAGAGTTTCTGTTGAAAGATCAGCTGTTAGTCTTATGGGGATCTCCTTGTATGTTATTAGTTATTTTTCACTTGCTGCTTTTAATGTTAGTTATTTGTGCTTAGTGCTTATTAGTTTTATTAATAGGTGTTTTAGCCTGTTTCCCCTCGGTGTTATCCTGTATGGGACTCTCTGACCTTTCTATATTTTGGTGGCTATTCCCTTGCCCATTTTAGGGAAATTTTCAACTGTATTATCCTCAAGTGTTTTCTCATAACCTTTCTTTTTGTCCTCTTCTGTGACGACTATGATTTGAACATTGGGGCATTTAATGTCTTCCCAAAGGTCTCTGAGGCTGTCCTCGTTTCTTTTTATTTATTTCTTTTTCTTTATTCTGCTCTGTTTCAGTTATTTCCACCATTCTATCTTTCAGTTGGCTTATCAGTGCTTCTACTTCATTTCTTCTGCTATTGGTTTCCTCTAATGAATGTTTCATCTAAGTTATTGTGTTGTTTATTGCAGATTGTGTATTCTTTAAATCTTCTAGGTCCTTGGAAAACATTTCTTAAAACTTCCCGATTCATGCCTCCAGTCTATTTATCTGTCTCCATTTTGTTTTCAAGATTTGGATCATCTTTACTATCATTATTCTGAGTTATTTTTCAGGTAGACTCCCTATCTCTTCCTCTTTTGTTTGGCCTGGTGGGTTTTTATTGTGTTCCTTTGCCTGCTGAATATTTCTCTGCCTTTTCATTTTGTTTACTTAACTTTGTTTGAAGTCTCCTGTCTGCAGGCTGAAAGGTCATCATTCCTCTTAACTGTGGAGTCTTCCCCCATGGGTGGAGTTGGTGAAAGTTTCATGGTTGGGGGACTTGTGCCTGTGTTCTGGTGAATGAATCTGTGCCTGTGTTCTAGTGAATGAATCTGTGCCTTGCCTTTCTGAAAGGCAGTTCCAGATCCAATAAAGTGTTTGGGGCTATCTATGGCCTTGATATAGCTTTTGACAGCCTTTCTGCACTTGAGCAGGTTTGTTTTCCTGTTTTCCTAGAGGTTTGGTATGAGGTGTCTAGCACTGGGAACTTTCAGGACTTTTGGAGGAGCTTGATCTTAGTTTTGAGATGGAGGCCTTCTGTAGGGCTCTCACCTATTAATGTTTCATGATTTGGGGAGTTCTCTGGTGATCCAATGTCCTGGACTCGAGTCTCCCATTTCTGAGGCTCAGGCCCAGCCCCCACTGTAGCACTGAGACTTCACAAGCCACACAGCAGGAAAGACAAAACTCCAAGACTAATGGTGAAACAGCACTCATCCAAGAACATGCAATGAGATTCACACAATTACAAAGACAAATAATAGATTAAAAAGAGGGAAAAAATGGATGACAACAGGAGTCAAAAAGGAAGAGAGCAACCAAGCCAATAATCAAACTCCTAAGTGAAAAGAAATACTAAAAATCAGACTCTCAAAAATATAAAATCAAAAACAAAACATGAAAAAGGAAAATAAAAAACATGGAAAAAATTGCGGTGTAACTAAGCAGTACAAATCCATAAAAATAAGAAAATAAATTAGATTGAATTTATTTAAAAATAAGTATTTTTTATAAAAAGAGGAAAACAGCTTATAGAATAAAAATCAAAGGAGTAATAAAGAAAATTATTATAGCACTATGAAAATAAGGCGGGGATATATATATATATATATATATATATATATATATATATATATATATATAATAGAATGGTACTAAGAAAAATATCCATGTGATTCCTCCATTTTCCTGATCCAGTAGGTTTTCCTACTCAGAAAGGCCTCCAGTATTTTTAGGAAGGTCTGTGGACCTGTTTTCAGTGGTGTGGGATCAGCTCAGGCTCAGATCTTGCCTTGATCCAGTTTGCACATGTTACTAAAATCTACAGTTGCCCCTAAAGTGCACAGTCTCAGGTTAGTTGCAGGGAATTAATCCACTCTCTCTGCAACTGCATGGGTGATTTCCACTTCTTTCCTTTGCTCACATATCCCCTGGGGTTCCAATTTGGTTTTGGCCTGTCTCAGATTGTAGGTCTCTGTTCTCTACCCAGACACAAGGGGATGAAAATAGAAGCTTATGAAGGCTCACTCACATGTGTTAGGGAAAGGGAGGGGTACAGCAGACCTAGCTGGGATTGTGGGGAGTGCCCACTTAAAGGTTGTTGCTGAACCACGAAAGATGCCAGGATTCTTGGCTTCCAGAGGAGAATTCAATCTGGGGTCAGAGATGAGGCTTGATTGCTCAGAACTTTTGAGTAATAAAGCTTTATTAAAGTATAAAAGATAGAGAAAGCTTCTAATATAGACTTTAGAAAGGGGCAGAAAGACTGCCCCCTCACTAGTGCTAGCAAAGGAATTATATACTTCTTAATTAGTTATTCAGTTCAGTTCAGTTCAGTCAAGTTCAGTCACTCAGTCGTGTCCGACTCTTTGCGACCTCACGAATCGCAGCACGCCAGGCCTCCCTGTCCATCACCAACTCCCGGAGTTTACTCAAACTCATGCCCAACGAGTCATTGATGCCATCCAGCCATCTCATCCTCTGTCTTCCCCTTCTCCTCCTGCCCCCAATCCCTGCCAGCATTAGGGCATTTTCCAATGAGTCAACTCTTTACACGAAGTGGCCAAAGGACTGGAGTTTCAGCTTCAGCATCAGTCCTTCAAATGAACACACAGGACTGATCTCCTTTAGGATGAACTGGTTGGATCTCCTTTCAGTCCAAGGGACTCTCAAGAGTCTTCTCCAACACCACAGTTCAAAAGCATAAATTTTTCAGCGTTAAGCTTTCCTCACAGTCCAACTCTCACATACATACATGATCACTGGAAAAACCATAGACTTGAGCAGATGGACCTTTGTTTGCAAAATAATATCTCTGCTTTTTAATATGCGATCCAGGTTGGTCATAACCTTCCTTCCAAGGAGTAAACATCTTTTAATATCATGGCTGTAGTCAGTATCTGCAGTGATTTTGGAGCCCCCCCAAAAAAAGTCTGACACTATTTCCACTGTCTCCCCATCTATTTCCCATGAGGTGATGGGACCAAATGCCATGATTTTAGTTTCTGAGTGTTAAGCTTTAACCCAACTTATTCACTCTGCTCTTTCACTTTCATCAGGAGGCTTTTTAGTTCTCTTCACTTTCTGCCATAATGATGGTGTCATCTGCATATCTCAGGTTATTAATATTTCTCCCGGCAATCTTGATTCCAGCTTGTGTTTCTTCCAGCCCAGCGTTTCTCATGATATACTCTGCATATAAGTTAAATAAGTAGGGTGTCAATATAAAGCCTTGGTGTACTCCTTTTCCTCTTTGGAACCAGTCTGTTGTTCCATGTCCAGTTCTAACTGTTGCTTCCTGACCTGCATACAGGTCTCTCAAGAGGCAGGTCAGGTGGTCTGCTATTCCCATCTCTTTCAGAATTTTCCACATTTTATTGTGATCCACACAGTCGAAGGCTTTGGTGTAGTCAGTAAAGCAGAAGTAGATGTTTTTCTGGAACTCTCTTGCTCTTTTGATGATTCAGCAGATATTGGCAATTTGATCTCTGGTTCCTCTGCCTTTTCTAAAATCAGCTTGGACATCTGGAAGTTCTCAGTTCACATATTGCTGAAGCCTGGCTTGGAGAATTTTGAGCATTAATTTACTGGCGTGTGAGATGAGTGCAATTGTGTGGTAGTTTGAGCATTCTTTGGGATTGCCTTTCTTAGGTACTGGAATGAAAACTCACATTTTCCAGTCCTGTGACCACTGCTGAGTTTTCCAAATTTGCTGGCATATTGAGTGCAGCACCTTCACAGCATCATCTTTCAGGATTTGAAATAGCTCAACCAAAATTCCATCACCTCCACTAGCTTTGTTCGTAGTGATGTTTTCGAAGTCCCACCTGACTTCACATTCCAGGATGTCTGGCTCTAGGTGAGTGATCACACCATTGTGATTATTTGGGTCATGAAGATCTTTTTTGTACATTTCTTCTATGTATTTTTGCCACCTCTTCTTTTATTTTTCACTATTTTTTTATTTTATTTTTTTCACTTATTTTTATTAGTTGGAGGCTAATTACTTTACAATATTGTAGTGGGTTTTGTCACACATTGACATGAATCAGCCATGGAGTTACATGTATTCCCCATCCCGATGCCCCCTGCCACCACCCTCTTCACCCGATTCCTCTGGGTCATCCCAGTGCACCAGGCCCAAACACGTGTCTCATGCATCCAACCTGGGCTGGTGATCTGTTTCACCATAAGTAATATACATGTTTTGATGCTGTTCTCTCAAAACATCCCACCCTCGCCCTCTCCAACAGAGTCCAAAAGTCTGTTCTGTACATCTGTTGCCACCTCTTCTTAATACTTTCTGCTTCTGTTAGGTCCATACCATTTCTGTCCTTTATCGAACCCATCTTTGCATGAAATGTTCCCTTCGTATCTCTAATTTTCTTGAAGAGATTGCTAGTCTTTCCCATTCTATTGTTTTCCTCTATTTCTTTGCATTGATCGCTGAGGAAGACTTTCTTATCTCTCCTGGCTATTCTTTGGAACTCTGCATTCAAATGGGAATATCTTTCCTTTTCTCATTTGCTTTTCACTTTTCTTCATTTCACAGCTATTTGTAAGGCCTCCTCAGACAACCATTTTGCCTTTTTGCATTTCTTTTCCATGGGGATGGTCTTGATCTCTGTCTCCTGTACAATGTCACAAACCATAGTACATCAGGCACTCTATCAAATCTAGTCCCTTAAATCTATTTCTCATGTCCACTGTATAGTCATAAGGGATTTGATTTAGGTCTTATCTTAATGGTCTAGTTGTTTTCCCTACTTTCTTCAGTTTAAGTCTGAGTTTGGCAATAAGCAGTTCATTATCTGAGCCACGACCAGCTCCTGGTCTTGATTTTGCTGACTGTATAGAGCTTCTCCATCTTTGGCTGCAAAGAATATAATCAATCTGATTTTGGTGTCAACCATCTGGTGATGTCCATGTGTAAAGTTTTCTCTTGTGTTGCTGGAAGAGGGTGTTTTCTATGACTAGTGCATTCTCTTGGCAAAACTCTATTAGCCTTTGCCCTGCTTCATTCTGTACTCCAAGGCAAAATTTGCCTGTTACTCCAGGTGTTTCTTGACTTCATACTTTTGCATTTCATTTCCCTATAATAAGAAGGACATCTTTTTTGGGTGTTAGTTCTAAAAGGTCTTGCAGGTCTTCATAGAACCATTCAACTTCAGCTTCTTCAGCATTACTGGTTGGGGTATAGGCTTGGATTACCATGGTATTGAATGATTTCCCTTGGAAATGAACAGAGACCATTCTGTCGTTTTTGAAATTGCATCCAAGTACTGCATTTCAGACTCTTTTGTTGACCATGATGGTACTCCATTTCTTCCAAGGGATTCCTGCCCACAGTAGTAGATATAATGGTCATCTGAGTTAAATTCACCCATTCCAGTCCATTTTAGCTCACTGATTCCTAGAATGTCGACATTCACTCTTGCCATCTCCTGTTTGACCACTTCCAATTTGCCTTGATTCATGGACCTAACATTCCAGGTTCCTATGCAATGTTGCTCTTTACATCATCGGACCTTGCTTCTATCACCAGTCCCATCCACAACTGGGTGTTGTTTTTTGGTTTTTTTTTTTGCTCCATATCTTGATTCTTTCTGAAGTTATTTCTCCACTGATCTCCATTAGCATATTGGGCACCTACCGACCTGCGGAGTTCCTCTTTCAGTACCCTATCAATTTGCCTTTTCCTACTGTTCATGGGGTTCTCAAGGCACGAATTCTGAAGTGGTTTGCCATTCTTTTCTCCAGTGGACCTCATTCTGTCAGATCTCTCCACCATTACCCGACCATCTTGGGTGGCCCACACAGCATGGCTTAATTTCACTGAGTTAGACACGACTCTGGTCCTGTGATCAGATTGGCTAGTTTTCTGTGATTATGGTTTTAGTGTGTCTGCCCTCTAATGCCCTCTTGAAACACCTACCGTCTTACTTGGGTTTCTTTTACCTTGGACGTGGGGTATCTCTTCATGGCTGCTCCAGCAAAGTGCAGCCGCTGCTCCTTACCTTGAAAGAGGGGTATCTTCTCACGGCCACCCCTCCTGATCTTGAACGTGGAGTAGCTCCTCTTGGCCCTCCTGCGCCCTCGCAGCAGCTGCTTCTTGGAGGTAGAGTTGCTCCTCTCCACTGCTGCCCCTGACCTCGGGTGTGGGATAGCTCCTCTCGGGCATGGCTCCTGGCCTCGGGTGTGTGGTAACTCCTCTTGGCCGTCGCCCCTGACCTTGGACGAGGGGTAGTTCCTCACGGCCACGCTTCTGCACAGTCCGTCACAGCCAGGACACTTCTTCAAGGTCTGTTGCAGCCGGCGCTCTTACAAATCAAAAGAATGTCTGGAGGTTGCAAAGATCTTACTAGATTCACTCTCATAATTTACATTTTAAGATAACAGGATTAGCCAGAAGGTTTTCAGGAAGGAGAAACTGACCTCAAGCAGGATAGATTGTTGTTATATAATCCTAGTACAGAGTTTAAAGTGAGTTGCTTGTTGTGTAATCATCAGTTCAAAGTTTAAAGATAAAAACATTTTATGTGACTAAGACCAAGAAATGTAGAGGGAAAAAAAAGTCTGCCCTTTCCTCCTCCTCTAGAATTCCAGACCCTTCTCTCCTTGGGGACTCCCGGACTTCTTATCAACCTGCCTAGGAATTGACTCTCTCATCACCATGGCTGGAATCTATAGGAGGTTGCCACAGTCTGAGGCAGGTCATGTGCTTTCCTAGGGGAGTTTGCCTCAGGTTGTGACACTTACTTGGCCGAGTCGAAGAGCTGGGACTCCCAACTGGAACCTGTAAGGGGTAAACACAGTGTAAGGCAGGTAGTGCACTTCCTCAGGGGGCTTGGCCCCAGGTTGTGGGACCCTTGGCAAAGCCAAGCTGCTTGGGCTTCCAGGAAAACACAGGCAGCTACCCATGGTTACTCATAGCTTGGCACTAGCGGTGATCTCTGGGGCTGGGACCATAGTGGCCCCCTGCCTTCCACCTCAGACACTCGCACCATCTTCTCTACCTCTGGAGTCACAGACCACAGCCAGTTTACCCCACCTTTGGCATTCATTAGAGCAAGGTTCTTTGTTCTGTGAGGGCATGGAGTTAGAGCCTTCCCATAGGAATATTTTTCTCTCTTGTATACCCAGACTTTCCCCTGACCTCCCTACACTGTTTCACTCTAGCCCCTGCAGAGTATCTTCACAGAAATCAAGACTTATGCTCTCCCAAAGATCCAATACCCAAAGCCTGAGCCACAGCATCCAGCCCCCACTTTCCAATATAGTGGTCATGAGTGTGTTAGCCACTTCTCAGTTGGGAAGTGCTGTTCATCATGATCTCTGTGGTGTATTCTCTCTGTTTTGCCTTTTGAACACTCATTGTTTCATTGATTCTGAGATTCTGAAGCTCTCCACTGACCCCACTTGTGAGGAGTCTTCTACGTGTGCAGAAAATTTTCCTCCCTTCCTCCCAGGTACAAGTCCCTATCTCAAAATACTTTGTCTCCCTTTTTGTCTTTATCGTTTGTCTTACTTCATTCTGTGGAGACTTACTTGCCTTTTTGGAAATATAGGGTCATCTACTAACTTTCAGATATTCTATAAGAGTTGTTCCATATACAGATAAGTGTTTAATGTATTTATGGGAGAGTTGATCTCCCTGTCCTATTACTCTGCCTTCTTGAAAGTCTCCCCAAACTGTCTTCATTTTTAAAATATTTGTTTTTCTCTTTGCTGTTCTGATTATATGATTTCCACTTTTCTATCTTCCAGATCAAAAATGGACTGTTGGTTTTTCCAGTAATCAGGTATGGATGTGAGAGCCAGACAATGAAAAATACTGAGTGCCAAAGAATTGATGCATTCAAATTGTGATGCTGGAGAAGACTCTGGAGAGTCCCTGGGGCAGTAAAGAGGTCAAACTAGTCAATTCTAAAGGAAATCAACCCTGACTATTCATTCAAATGACTGAGACTGAAGCTGAAGTTCCAATATTTTGGTCACCTGATGCAAAGAGTTAGCTCATTGGAAAAGACTCTGATGCTGGGAAAGATTGAATGCAGGAGGGGAAGGGGATGACAGACGATGAGATGGTTGGATGGCAGCACTGACTCAGTGGACCTGGGTTTGACCAAACTCTGGGAAATAGTGAAGGACAGGGAAGACTGGCCAATGGCGTTGCAAAGAGTCAGACAAGACTAAGCGGCTGAACAACAACAAATCTTACAGATAACTTATTTATTCTTCTCTACCACCTAGGCTGTTTTTAAGTACTTCTGGTATGGGTGTGTGTGTGTGTGTGTGTGTTTCATTTCTGCTATTGTATTATTCAACTCTGACTGCTTCCTTTAATATTTTCTAGTTACTTGCTGAAATTATTACTGTGTTCTTCTATTTCTTCCCATGTTCAGTTCAGTTCAGTTCAGTCTGCTCAGTCGTGTCCGACTCTTTGCGACCCCATGAATCACAGCATGCCAGGCCTCCCTGTCCATCACCAACTCCCAGAGTTTACTCAAACTCATGCCCAATGAGTCATTGATGCCATCCAGCCATCTCATCCTCTGTCGTCACCTTCTCCTGCTCCCAGACCCTCCCAGCATCAGGGTCTTTTCCAATGAATCAACTCTTCACATAAGGTGGCCAAAGGACTGGAGTTTCAGCTTCAGCATCAGTCCTTCCAATGAACACCGAGGACTGATCTCCTTTAGGATGGACTGGTTGGATCTCCTTTCAGTCCAAGGGACTCTCAAGAGTCTTCTCCAACACCACAGTTCAAAAGCATCAATTTTTTGGCACTCAACTTTCTTCACAGTCCAACTCTCTCATCCATGCATGACCACTGGAAAAACCATAGCCTTGACCAGACGGACTTTTGTTGGCAAAGTAATGTCTCTGCTTTTTAATATACTATCCGGGTTGGTCATAACTTTCCTTCCAAGGAGTAAGCGTCTTTTAATTTCATAGCTGAAGTCACCATCTGCAGTGATTTTGGAGCCCAAAAAAATAAAGTCTGAAACTGTTTCCACTGTCTCCCCATCTATTTCCCATGAGGTGATGGGACCAGATGCCATGATCTTAGTTTTCTGAGTGTTAAGCTTTAACCCAACTTTTTCACTCTCCTCTTTCACTTTCATCAAGAGGTTTTTTCAGTTCTCTTCACTTTCTACATTAAGGGTGGTGTCATCTGCATATCTGAGGTTATTGATATTTCTCCTGGCAATCTTGATTCCAGCTTGTGTTTCTTCCAGTGCAGCATTTCTCATGATATACTCTGCATATAAGTTAAATAAGCAGGGTGACAATATACAGCCTTGAAGTACTCCTTTTCCTCTTTGGAACCAGTCTGTTGTTCCGTGTCCAGTTTTAACTGGTGCTTCCTGACCTGCATACAGGTTTCTCAAGAGGCAGGCCAGGTGGTCTGGTATTCCCATCTCCTTCAGAATTTTCCACAGTTTTTTCGTGATCCACACAGTCGAAGGCTTTGGCGTAGTCAATGAAACAGAAATAGATGTTTTTCTGGAACTCTCTTGCTCTTTTGATGATCCAGTGGATATTGGCAATTTGATCTCTGGTTCCTCTGCCTTTTCTAAAATCAGCTTGAGCATCTGGAAGTTCTCGGTTCACGTATTGCTGAAGCCTGGCTTGGAGACTTTTTAGCATTTCTTTATTAGCGTGTGAGATGAGTGTGATTGTGCAGCAGTTTGAGCATTCTTTGGCATTGCCTTTCTTTGGGATTGGAATGAAAACTCACATTTTCCAGTCCTGTGACCACTGCTGAGTTTTCCAAATTTGCTGGCATATTGAATGCAGCACTTTCACAGAATCACCTTTCAGGATTTGAAATAGCTCAGCTGAAATTCCATCACATCCACTAGCTTTGTTCATAGTGAGGTTTTCGAAGTCCCACCTGACTTCACATTCCAGGATGTCTGGCTCTAGGTGAGTGATCACACCATGGTGATTATCTGGGTCATGAAGATCTTTTTTGTACAGTTCTTCTGTGTATTCTTGCCACCTCTTCTTAATATCTTCTGTTTTTGTTAGGTCCATACCATTTCTGTCCTTTATCAAACCCATCTTTGTGTGAAATGTACCCTTGGTATCTCTAATTGTCTTGAAGAGATCTCTAGTCTTTCCCATTCTGTTGTTTTCCTCTATTTCTTTGCATTCATCACTGAGGAAGGCTTTCTTATCTCTCCTGGCTATTCTCTGGAACTCTGCATTCAAATGGGGATATCTTTCCTTTTCTCCTTTGCTTTTCGCTTCTCTATACAGGCCTTCTCTGAGGCCTCCTCAGAGAACCATTTTGCCTTTTTGCATTTCTTTTCCATCGGGATGGTCTTGATCCCTGTCTCCTGTATAGTGTCACGAACCTTCATCCATAGTTCATCAGGCTCTCTGTCTATAAGTTTCAGTCCCTTAAATCTATTTCTCACTTCCACTGTGTAGTTCAGTTACACTGTTACTAATGCTTTGACCTCTTTATCTGGTAAATCATTCATCTCTGTTTCATAAGTTTTTTTCAAGTTTTTTTTCTTTCACTTAAATTCCTCTGACTTCCCAATTTGTTTAACTTTTACACTTTCATTAAATTAGTTTAAACAATTCTTTATCCCAGTCTTAAAATCATATCCTTGTGTGGGAACATCCCCATGCAGTCTGCCTGTGGAAAGTAGTTTTGGTGAGAGAACTGGATCCAAAGTTAGTTAGCACCAGTCACATCTTCTCCTAGTGTGTGCTGTTACTGATTGCTTTACTGAGTGATGGAGCTAGATATTGAAGGGCTAGAGCTATATCCACATCAGAGCCAGGGCTTCTGTTATACTCAGTGCCCATTGCTTTGGGGGTAATTCCCAAAGGGCTGGGCCAAAACCCCTGAGGTTTGAGTCCTAGTTGGCTCCATTCCCATTAAATGTGCACAAATCCACCATCCTGACAATATGTTTGCCTTTGAGAGGAGCAGCACTGAAGCAAAAGGGGCAAGAGTGAATGTCTGGTGTGGGCTGGGACATGTACTGGGTTGGTTCTGGCATGACAGTCAGAGATAGAGACATCTTCCAATCCACCATCTCTGCAAGTGCCTGTAATGGATGCCCACTACCCAATCAAGGGCAGTGCCAGATCTGAGCCGGCTCTGTTCCCCACACCAAGTGTACATATCTCAGCAATGGTCTCCTTTACTCTAGTAGGTTACTGTACCAAAGCTAGAGGTGAGTGTGTGGTGAGGGTGAGCACATGTTGGTACACAGGAAATCTGCCAGAGATTCAGTTTCAATCATCTTCCTCTGATTTGTTACCAGGAGTAAATAAGCATGTGTATACCCTTCAAGAGCAGAATCTCAGTTTCTTATATCCCTCCTGTAAGTCTCACCAGTTTTTAAACTAGCTAATCCTACTCATCTTCCCAGCACTGAATCCCAGGATTGGAGTGACCAATATGTTGTCCAAATGCCTCACTTCCCAGGGAGGATCTCCGAGCATAAAATTTGTTCTCTATTTTTGGTGTCCCCTCCTAGAGGCAAGTCCTGACATGATCAAGTTTCTTCTCATCCTACCTAACTACATATGGATCTTTCTTTATAGCTTTGGTTGTAGAAGAAATTTCTTCTAGTCATCAGTTTTTGTTTTTGTTTTGCTTTGTTTTGTTTTTAAGTGAGAATTGCTCTACATATAGATGTATTTTTGATATTTTGCTTCACCAAAAATTATAAATGCTAATATTTATTCTAATTGTCAATTATCTTTTACAAGTGTATCAAGACCTCCTTGGCCAGGCAGTGGTTAGGACTCCACACTTTTACTGCAAGGGGCATGGGCTCGATCGCTAGTGGGTGAACTAAGATTCCAAAAGTCATGTGGCTCAGCCAAAAAAAAAAAATTATTTTAAAAACATCACAAAAAAATGTATCTATGTTGATGAGTATTCTAGGGTTTTGCCTTTCTTTTCTTGATTACAATGTAGGACATAAATAGATGACAGATAGATAGTTAAATAGATCAATAGATAATAGAAGTTGTCTGCATATTTATGTTTCAAGTGAGTCTAAGTGAACATCCTCTGTCGTCCCCTTCTCCCCCTAACCCCAATCCATCCCATCAGGGTCTTTTCCAATGAGTCCGACTCGATGGACATGAGTTTGAGTAAACTCCGGGAGTTGGTGATGGACAGGGAAGCCTGGCATGCTGCGATTCATGGGGTCAGAGAGTCAGACACGACTGAGCGACTGAATTGAACTTAAGTGAACATCAACCACTAGAGGGCAGTAGAAGATCAGAATGGGCAGAAATATACAGACTACAAATAGGATCAGTAGTTTTACTGGGAGAGCAACTGAAAGAAATTTCTTGACACATTACTTTGATCCAAAGGATGAGCCCTGGACTGGCTTGAAGCACAGAAGAAGGTGGAGTCACAACTCAGAAACAATAATATCACTACACCTTTAAAAATCTGAAATAGATAAGGAATTGGGCAACGTATTAAATGGTTTTAAGAAATGAACAGGAAGTAGATTTAGGAATCCAAATCTCAGATTAAATCGGTCTTAAGATTAATGATAAAATCAAAGTTACACTGAAATCCAAGCATGGATGAGGAAAGAATTAAATCAAGGTGAAGAAGTAAAATAGATAATTGGGCCATGCAATGTTTTCCCAACACACTGTAAAAAGATACCATTATCATATCTAAAGTACAATCTATGTAGATGCAGTTTAAAGAATTCAGCACCTGGACACTTTTTCATATTGTTCACGGGGCCCTTAGACAAAATGGAATACCTCTTATAGTCAACAAACTTGTCCAAAATTCAGTACTTGGGTGAAAAATAAGCAAATCTAGGTTAGTTTCAAAGGCAAACCATTCAAATCCAAGACTATGTCCCAACCACTAATGCCAAAGAAGCTGAAGTCAACGGATTCTATGAAGACATATAAGACTTTCTAGAAAGAACACCAAAAAAAAGAGATGCTCCTTTCATCATAAGAGATTGGAATGCACAAGTAGGAAGTCAAGAGATACCCAGAATAACAGGCAAGTTGGCCTTGGAGTACAAAATGAACCAGGGTAAAGATTAACAGACTTTTGTCAAGAGAATACGCTGGTCATAAAAACACTCTTTTTCAACAACACAAGAGAAAACTCATGGAAAACTCATGGACCAGATTGTCAAACCCAAAATTAGATTGATTATGTTCTTTGCAGTCAAAGTTGGAGAAGCTCTAGCCAGTGAGGAAAAACAAGACCTGGAGCTGAGTGTGGCTCAGATCATAACCTCCTTATTGCAAAATTCATGCTTAAATTGAAGAAAGTAGGGAAAATCACTAAGCCATTCAGGTATGACCTACAACAAAGCTCTTATGATTGTACAGTGAAACTGACAAATAGATTCAAAGGACTAGATCTGTTAGAATGAGGGACTGAAGAACTATGGACATAGTTTTATAACATTGCACAGGAGGTGGTGAACAAAAACATTCCAAAGAAAAGGAAATGCAACAAGGCAATGTAGCTGCTTTAGGAGGCTTTAAAAAGAGCTGAGGCAAAAAAGAGAAAGGAAAAGCAAGGGAGAAAGGGAAAGATATGCTCAACTGAAAGCAGGGTTCCAGAGAATAGCAAGGAGAGATAACAAGGCCTTCTTCAATATACAATGCAGAAAAATAGAGGAATACAAGAGGATGGTAAAGACTAGAGATCTCTTCAAGAAAATTGGACATACCAAAGGGATATTTCATGCAAGGATGGACATGTTAAAGGACAAAAGAAGTAAGGACTTGACACAAGCAGAAGAGAGTAGGAAAAGATGGCACAGATACACAGAAGAACTATGTAAGAAAGATCTTAATGATTTGGATAAGCACAATGCTGTGGTTACTCACATAAAGCCGGCCATCCAGGAGTGTAAAGTCAACTGGGCCTTAGGAGGCACTACTACAAACGAAACTAGAGAAAGTGATACAATTACAGCTAATCTAATTAAAATCCTAAAAGATACTGCTGTTAAAGTGCTGCACTCAGTATGCCAGGAAATTTGGAAAGCTCAGCAGTGGTGAAAGGACTGGAAAATGTCAGTTTTCATTTCAATTCCAAAGAAGAGCAATACTATAGAATGTTCAAACTATGGCACACTTGAGTTCATTTTGCATGCTAGTAATGTTTTGCTGAAAATCCTTCAAGCTTGTCTTCAGCAATACATGAACTGAGAACTTCCAGATGTATAAACTGGCTTTTGAAGAGGCGGAGGAAACAGAGATCAAATTGTGAACATATTTTGGATAAAGGAGAAAGCAAGAGACATCCAGAAAAACATCTACTTTTGCTTCACTGACTATACTAAAGCCTTTGTGTGTGTGTGCTGTATGCACAGGCAGTTGTGTATGAATCTTTGCAGTCCCATGGACTGTACCCCACCAGACTACACTCTCCATGGGATTTCCCCAGAAAGAATACTGGAGTGGCTTGCCATTTCCTTCTCCAAGGGATTTTCCTGACCCAGGGATATAATCCATGTCTCTTGCATCACCTGCATTGGCAGGTGGATTTATTTCTTTATTTTTATTTATTTATTTATTTCTATTTATTTTTATCACTAGCAGTACCTGGGAAGCCTTAGGATCACAAAGCAATTGTGGAAAATTCTTAAAGAGATGGGACTATCAGGCCATCTTACCAGTGTCCTGAGAAACCTGTATGTTGATCAAGAAGCAACGTTCAGATTCTTACATGGAACAACTGACTGGTTCAAAATTGGAAAATAAATATTACAAGGCATATATTGTCACCCTGCTTACTTAACTTATATGTAGGGAACATCATGTGAAATACAAGGCTGCATGAATCACAAGCTGTATTCGAGATTTTGGGAAATAATATCAACAGTCTCGGATATACAATTATGCTCTCTAATGGCAGAGAGTGAAAAGGGACTAAAGATCCTCTTGATGAGAGTGAAAGAAGAGAGTTAAAAAGCTAGTTTGAGACCCAATATTAAAAAAAAAAAGTAGGATCATGGCATCAGGTCACATCACTTCATGGCAAACACAAGGGGAAAAGGTGTAAGCATCACACATTTTATTTTCTTGGGTTCCAAAATCACTGCAGACAGTAACTGCAGCCATGAAATTAAAACACACTGGCTCAGGACATGGAAGCAACCTAGATGCCCATCAGCAGATGAATGGATGAGGAAGCTGTGGTACATATACACCATGGAATATTACTCAGCCATTAAAAAGAATTCATTTGAATCAGTTCCAATGAGATGGATGAAACTGGAGCCCATTATACAGAGCAAAGTAAGCCAGAAAGATAAAGACCATTACAGTATACTAACACATATATATGGAATTTAGAAAGATGGTAATGATAACCCTATATGCAAAACAGAAAAAGAGACTCAGATGTATAGAACAGACTTGTGGACTGTGTGGGAGAAGGCGAGGGTGGGATGTTTCAAGAGAACAGCATTGAAACGTGTATATCAAGGGTGAAACAGATCACCAGCCCAGGTTGGATGCATGAGACAAGTGCTCGGGCCTGGTGCACTGGGAAGACCCAGAGGGATGGGGTGGAGAGGGAGGTGGGAGGGGGGATCAGGATGGGGAATACATGTAAATCCATGGCTAATTCATTTCAATGTATGACAAAAACCACTGCAATATTGTAAAGTAATTAGCCTCCAACTAATAAAAATAAATGAAAAAAAAAAAAAAAAAGACACTGGCTCCATGGAAAGAAAGCTATGGCAAACCTAGAGAGAGTATGAAAAAGCAGAGACATCATTTTACCGACAGAGGCCTTTATAGTCAAAACTGTTTTGTCCAGGTAATCATGTATGAATGTGAGAATTGGACCATAGAGAAGGCTGAGAACTGGATACTTTCACATTGTTATGCTGGAGAAAACTCTTGAGAATCCCTTGGACTGCAAAGAGATCAAAGAAGTCAATCCTAAAGGAAATCAAACCTGAATATTCGTTGGAAAGATTGATGCTGGCCCCGAAGCTCCAATACCTTGGCCACTTAAAGGGAAGAGCTGACTCATCAGAAAAGACCTTGATCTTGGGCAAGAAAGAAGGAAAAAGAAGAAGGGGGAAGCAGAGGATGAGATGGTTAGCTAGCATCATCAATTCAAAGGGCATGAATTTGAGCAAATTCTGGGAGGTACTGGAAGACCGATGAGTTTGGCATGTTGCCGTTCATGGAGTCTCAAAGAATTGGACATGATAAAATAACTGAACAACAAGTATCTGATTTACAATATTGTGTCAGGATATACAGCATAGTGATACAGCATTTCTACAGATTATTTTCAATTATTACTTATTACAAGATAATAGATATAATTCCCTGTGGTATACAGTATATGCTTGTTGCTTATCTATTTTAAATGTAGTGTTTTGTTTTCTTTTTTTTTTTTTCATTTATTTTTATTAGTTGTAGGCTAATTATTTTACAATATTGTAGTGGTTTTTGTCATACATTGACATGAATTAGCCATGGATTTACATGTATTCCCCATCCTGATCCCCCCTCCCACCTCCCTCTCGACCCGATCCCTTTGGCTTTTCCAAGTGCACCAGGTCCGAGCACTTGTCTCATGCATCCAACCTGGGCTGGTGGTCTGTTCTACCCTAGATAATATACATATTTCGATGCTGTTCTCTTGAAACATCCCACCCTTGCCTTCTCCCACAGAGTCCAAAATTCTGTTCTATACATCTGTGTCTCTTTTTCTGTTTTGCATATAGGGTTATCATTACCATCTTTCTAAATTCCATATATATGTGTTAGTATACTGTAATGGTCTTTATCTTTCTGGCTTACTTCACTCTGTATAATGGGCTCCAGTTTCATCCATCTCATTAGAACTGATTCAAATGAATTCTTTTAATGGTTGAGTAATATTCCATAATGTATATGTACCACAGCTTCCTTATCCATTCATCTGCTGATGGGCATCTAGGTTGCTTCCATGTCCCGGCTATTATAAACAGTGCTGCGATGAACACTGGGGTGCACGTGTCTCTTTCAAGTCCGGTTTCCTCGGTTTGTATGCCCAGAAGTGGGATTGCTGGGTCATATGGCAGTTCTATTTCCAGTTTTTAAAGAAATCTCCACACTGTTTTCCATAGCGGCTGTATTAGTTTGCATTCCCACCAACAGTGTAAGAGGGTTCCCTTTTCTCCACACCCTCTCCAGCATTTATTGCTTGTAGACTTTTGGATGGCAGCCATCCTGACTTACGTATAATGCTACCTCATTGTGGTTTTGATTTGCATTTCTCTCATAATGAATGATGTTGAGCATCTTTTCATGTGTTTGTTAGCCATCTGTATGTCTTCCTTGGAGAAATGTCTGTTTAGTTCTTTGGCCCATATTTTGATTGGGTCATTTATTTTTCTGGAGTTGAGCTGGAGTAGTTGCTTGTATATTTTTGAGATTAATCCTTTGTCTGTTGCTTCGTTTGCTATTATTTTCTCCCAATCTGAGGGCTGTCTTTTCACCTTGCTTATAGTTTCCTTTGTTGTGCCAAAGCTTTTAAGTTTCATTAGGTCCCATTTGTTTATTTTTGCTTTTGTTTCTAATATTCTGGGATGTGGGTCATAGAGGATCCTGCTGTGTTTTATGTCGGAGAGTGTTTTGCCTATGTTCTCCTCTAGGAGTTTTATAGCTTCTGGTCTTACGTTTAGATCTTTAATCTATTTTTAGTTTATTTTTGTGTATGGTGTTAGAAAGTGTTCTAGTTTCATTCTTTTACAAGTGGTTGACCAGTTTTCCCAGCACCACTTGTTAAAGAGGTTGTCTTTTTTCCATTGTATATCCTTGCCTCCTTTGTCAAAGATAAGGTGTCCATAGGTTCATGGATTTATCTCTGGGCTTTCTATTCTGTTCCATTGATCTATAGTTCTGTCTTTGTGCCAGTACCATACTGTCTTGGTGACTGGCTTTGTAGTAGACACTGAAGTCAGGCAGGTTGATTCCTCCAGTTCCATTCTTCTTTCTCAAGGTTACTTTGGCTTTTCGAGGTTTTTTTGTATTTCCATACAAATTGTGAAATTATTTGTTCTAGTTCTGTGAAAAATACCATTGGGAGTTTGATAGGGATTGCATTGAATCTATAGATTGCTTTGGGTAGTATAGCCATTTTGACAATATTGATTCTTCCAATCCATGAACACGGTATACTTCTCCATCTGTTTGTGTCCTCTTTGATTTCTTTCATCAGTGTTTTATAGTTTTCTATGTATAAGTCTTTTGTTTCTTTAGGTAGATATACTCTTAAGTATTTTATTCTTTTTGTTGCAATGGTGAATGGTATTGTTTCCTTAATTTTTCTTTCTGTTTTCTCATTGTTAGTGTATAGGAATGCAAGAGATTTCTGTGTGTTAATTTTATATCCTCTTCAGGCACTTTCTCTACCAAATCTAATCCCTTATATATTTATTTGTCACCTCCACTGTATAATTAATAAGGGGTTTGATTTATGTTATATCTGAATGACCTAGTGGTTTTCCCTACTTTCTTCAATTGAAGCTTGAATTTTGCAATAAGGAGCTGATGATGTGAGCCACAGTCAGCTCCCAGTCTTGTTTTTGCTGACTGTAGAGTTTATCCATCTTCAGCTCCAAGGAAATATAATCAACCTGATTTTCATATTGAGCATTTGGTGATGTTTATGTGTATAGTAGCCTCTTTTGTCTTTTTAAAGGGATGTTTGCTATGGCCAGTGTGTCATCTTGACCAAACTCTGTTAGCCTTTGCCCCACTTCGTTTTGAATCATAAGGCTAAATTTGCCTGTTCCTCCGGGTATCTCTTGACTTCCTACTTTTGCAATCCAATCCCAATTATGATGAATAGGATATATATATATATATATATATATATATATATATATATATATAGAGAGAGAGAGAGAGAGAGAGAGACGTGTTAATTCTTGTAGGTTTTCATGGAACCAGTTAACTTCAGCTTCTTTGGCATCAGTGAGAGGTGTTAATTCTAGAAGTTCTTGTAGGTTTTCATGGAACCAGTTAACTTCAGCTTCTTTGGCATCAGTGGTTAGGGCATAGACTTGGATTAGCTGTGATGTTCAACGGTTTGCTTTGGAAAGGAACTGAGACCATTCTGCTACTTCTAAAATTGCACCCAAGTAGTGCATTTCAAATCTTTTGTCTACTGTGAGGGTTGCTTAATTTCTAAGGGATTCTTGCCCAAAGTAGTAGATATAATGGTCATCTGAATTAAATTCACCAATTCCCATCCATTTTAG
Organism: Odocoileus virginianus; assembly: GCF_023699985.2. NCBI lineage: Eukaryota > Metazoa > Chordata > Mammalia > Artiodactyla > Cervidae > Odocoileus > Odocoileus virginianus. The sequence goes on along the minus strand of NC_069708.1, from coordinate 32,940,627 downwards.
TTCACTTATTCCTAAGATGTTGATGTTCACTCTTGCCATCTCTTGCTTGATCACATCCAATGTACGTTTATTCATGGACCTAATATTCCAGGTTCCTATACAATATTATTTCTTTAGAGCATCCGAATTTACTTTCACCAACAGACACATCCACACTGAACATTGTTTCCACTTTGTCCTAGACACTTCATTCTTTCTGGAGCTATTAGTAATTTCTCTCCACTCTTCGCCAGTAGCATATTGGACACCTTCCAATCCAGTGTGGGGGAGGAGCTCATCTTCTGGTGTCATATATTTTTCCCTTTTCATACTACTCATGTTCATGGAGTTCTCACAGCAAGAATAGTGGTATGGTTTGCCATTCCCTCTTCTTGTGGGCCATGGTTTATCAGAACTCTCCACCATGACCCATCCATCTTTGGTGGCCTTACATGTCATGGCTCATAGCTCCCTTGAATTACAGAAACACCTTCACCACAACAAATCTCTGAAAAATGAAGGTTTATACTGCTATATTAAAACCTCATGTTAATTTCAAACAACAAATCCACAATAGATGCATACACACAAAAGAAAAGGGAATCCAAGCACAACACTAAAGTGAATCATCAAATCATAAGAGAAGAGGATAAAAGAGGAAAGGAAGAAAAAAGACCTAAAAGACAAATTGAAATAATTTGCAAAGTGACAATAAAAACATACATATTGATAACTATCTTAAAAGTAAGCAGATTATGTACTCCAACCAAAAGACAAAGACTGGTTGAATTGATATAAATAACATATATACTTATCTATGTACTGTGTACAAAAGACCCACATTAGATGCAGAATACATACAAATTCAAACTAAAGGGTTCAAAACAGGTGTTGGATATAAATGGAAATCAAAACAGAGCTGGAATAGCAATACTAAAACACAATAGATCTTAAAATAAAGAATGATACAAGAGACAAAGAAGCACACTACTTAATGATCAAGGAATCAAGCCAACAAAAAGATATAATAATCATAAATATGTATGTACCCAATATAGGAGTACCTCAATATATAAGGCAAATGGTAGCAGCCATAAAAGAAGAAATTGACAGCAAGACAATAATAGTGGGGGACTTTAACACTCCCACTTTCACCAGTGGATAGATCATCCAGACAGAAAATCTGTAAGGAAACACAGGCCTTAAATAACACATTAGACCAGATGAATTTAAGTGATATTTATTGGGCATTTCATCTAAAAGAAGCAGAACACACATTTTTCTCAAGAAAAAGCTTTTGACAAATTAAACAACCATTTTTTATTTAAAAAAATGTTCAGAAAATGGACATAGAAACAACTTACTTCAGCATAATAAAGGCCATATATGAAAAATATACACTTAATATCATACTCAACACCAAATCATTTCTATTAATATCAGGAACAAGACAAGGATGTCCACTTTGACTATTTTTATTCAACATAGTTTGGAAAGTCCTAGCCATGGAAACAGTGACAGACTTTATTTTCTTGGGCTCCAAAATTACTGCAGATGGTGACTGCAGCCATGGAATGAAAACATGCTTGCTCCTTGGAAGAAAAGCTATAACAAAACTAGAGAGCATATTAAAAAACAGAGATAGTACTTTGCTGACAAAGGTGCATATAGTCAAAGCTATGGTTTTTCCAGTAGTCATGTATGGATGTGAGAGTTGAGTCATAAAGAAAGCTGAGTGCCTAAGCATTTATGCTTTTGAACTGTGGTGTTGGAGAAGAGTTCTGAGAGCCCCTTGGGCTGCAAGAGCAAACCAGTCAATCCTAAGGGAAATCAGTCCTGAATATTCATTGGGAGGACTGATGCTGAAGCTGAAGCTCCAACCCTTTGGCCACATAATGTGAAGAACTAACTCACTAGAAAAGACCCTGATGCTGGGGAAGACTGACGGTAGGAGAAGGGGACGACAGAGGATGAGATGGTTGGATACCATCACTGACTTGAACACAAGTTTGAGCAAGCTCCAGGAGATGGTGAAGGACAGGAAAGTCTGGTGTGCTAAAGTCCATGGGGCTGCAAAGAGTCAGACATGACTGAGCAACTAAACAGAGCTGAGCCATAGTAATCAGAAAAGAAAAATAAATAAAGGGAATCCAGATTAGAAAAGAAGAAGTAACACTGTCAATGTTTGCAGATGGCATGATACTCTACATAGAAAATCCTAAAGATGCTACCAGAAAACTACTAGAGTGCATCAGCGAATTCAGTAATGTTGCCGGATTCAGAAATAATACACAAAAAACCATTGTATTACCATGCACTAGCAACAAAAGAAAGAAAAATTAAGGAAACAATCCCATTTACTATCTCCTCAAAAAGAATAAAATGTATTTGGTTAAAGCTACCTACTGTGGCAAAAAACCTGTACCCCAGAAACTATATGACACTATTGAAAGTAATCAAAGATGATACAAACAAACAGAGAGATATAATACGTTCTTGGATTGGAAGAATCAATATTCTGTAAATGACTATACTTCTCAAGACAAACTTCAGATTAAGTTCAGTCCCTATTAAATTACAAATGATATTTTTTTCACAGAAATAGAACAAAAAATCTTAAAATTTGTATGGAACCACAAAAAATACCAAATAGACAAACTAAACTTTAGAAAGAAAGATAGAACTGGAGGAATTAGGCTCCCTGAATTCAGACTATATGATAATCAACACAGTATGGTACTGGCATAAAAACAGATATATACATCCGTGGAATAAGATAGAAAGCCCAGAAATAAACTCACACAGCTATAGTCAATTAATCTATGACAAATGAGACTAGTATTCAATGGAGAAAGATACTCTCTTCAAAACATGATCCTGGGAAAACTATATAACTACATGTAAAAGAATGAAATTAGAATGTTCTTTAACACTATGCACAAAAATAATCTTAAAATGAATTAATAACCTAAATTTAATACCAGATACTCTCTTAAAGGAAAATATGGGCAGAACAGTCTTGGCATAAATCAGAGCAATATCTTTTCAATCCATGTCCTAAAGTAACAGAAATAAAAGTAAAAATAATAAATGAAAATTAATTACATTCAAGAGCTTTTACACAGTGAAAAAAAATTACAAACAAAACAAAAAGACAACCCACCAAATGGAAGAAAATATTTGCAAACAATGTGACCTCCAAGGGATTAATTTCTAAAATATACAGAGACCATACTGCTCAATAAAAAAAGAACACAATCAAAAAATAATCAGAAGATCTAAAACATTTGTCCAAAGAAGACATAGAGCTGGCCAAAGAGTACATGAAAAGATGTTCAGGATCACTAATTATGAGATAAATGGAAATCAACAATACAATGAGATATCACCTCACATCAGCTAGATTATCCACCATCAAACAAAAAAATTTGTGAACAATAAATGCTGGAGAGGATGTTAAGAAAAGGGGAACCCTTCTACACTGTTGATGGGAAAGTAAATTGGTACAGCCTCTATGGAGAACAGTATGATGTTTCCTTTAAAAACTAAAAATATAACTACCATATGATCCAGAAACTCCATTCCTTGGCAAATATTCAGAGAAAACCATAATTCAAAAACTTACATGTATCACAATACTTACAATAGCCAAGACATTGAAAAGTCTATTGAAAATATAAATAAATAAAGATGTGTTACATATTACAATGAAATACTACTCAGCCATAAAAAGAATGAACTAATGCTATCTGTAGCAAAATGAATTGATCTATAAATCATCATTCTAAGTGAAGAAATTCAGACAGGCAAAGACAAATATTATATGATATCACTTACATATAGAATTTTTTTAAATGATGGAAAAGACACTAAGAAACCCCATGAAAACAGTTGAAATTAGGAAACTTACTGGTAAAGCTAAATTTATAATGAAATTGATATTGTGCTGTGTTTATTCAGAAATTCAGATTTTGGTGTTCTGTAAAGTACTTTTAATAAGCATAAAAGATAACATAAACAAATATTAAAAATAATATTGCAAAAAATAATATTGCAATTATTTGTAAAAGAATGGACAATATGACAAACATACATTGAGATATCAAGCATATAAAAATTTCAGAGGGAATAAAATATACTTTTGTATACAATTGAAATTAAATTGGTATCAACTTAAAGAAACTGTTGCAACTATGCAAATTTTATTTACGCCTCATGGCATTAAACTTCAAACAATCAAAAAGCAAAAACCTACAGTAGGTACTAAAATTAAAATTAGAAAGAAACCACACTATGGAAAATAATGGATCACAATGAAGCACTGCTAATAGGAAGAAGTTCACTTCAGTTCAGTCGCTCAGTCGTGTCCGACTCTTTGCGATCCCATGAATTGAAGCACGCCAGGTCTCCCTGTCCGTCACCAACTCCCAAACTTCACACAGACTCATGTTCATCGAGTCGGTGATGCCATCCAGCCATTTCATCCTCTGTTGCCCCTTCTCATCCTGCCCCCAATCCCTCCCAGCATCATGGTTTTATCCAATGAGTAAACTGTTCGCATGAGGTGGCCAAAGTATTGGAGTTTCAGCTTCAGCATCAGTTCTTCCATTGAACACCCAGGACTGATCTCCTTTAAAATGGACTGGTTGGATCTCCTTGCAGTCCAAGAGTCCAAGGGACTCTCAAGAGTCTCCTCTAACTCCACAGTTCAAAAGCATCAATTCTTAAGCGCTCAGCTTTCTTCACAGTCCAACTCTCTCATTCATACATGACCGCTAGAAAAACAATAGCCTTGACTAGACGGACTTTCGTTGGCAAGGTAATGTTTCTGCTTTTCAATATGTTGTCTAGGTTGGTCATCACTTTCCATCCAAGGAGTAAGTGTCTTTTAATTTCATGTCTACAGTCACCATCTGCAGTGATTTTGGAGCTCCCCCCAAAAAAATCTGACACTATTTCTACTGTTTCCCCATCTATTTCCCATGAAGTGATGAGACCAGATGCCATGATCTTAGTTTTCTGAAAGTTGAGCTTTCAGTCAACTTTTTCACTCTCCTCTTTCACTTCCATCAACAGGCTCTTTAGTTCTTCTTCAGTTTCTGCAATAAGGGGCATGTCATCTGCATACGTGAGATTATTGATATTTCTCCCAGGAATCTTGATTCCAGCTTGTGCTTCTTCCAGCCCAGCATTTCCCATGAAGTATTCTGCATTAAATTAAATAAGCAGGGTGACAATATACACCCTTGAAATACTCCTTTTCCTATTTGGAACGAGTCTGTGGTTCCATATCCAGTTCTAACTGTTGCTTCCTTGCCTGCATACAGGTTTCTCAAGAGGCAGGTCAGGTGGTCTGGTATGCCCATTTCCTTCAGAATTCTCACAGTTTATTGTGATCCACACAGTCAAAGGCTTTGATATAGTCAATAAAGCAGAAATGGATGTTTTTCTGGAACTCTTGCTTTTTCGATGATCCAGCGGATGTTGGCAATTTGATCCCTGGTTCCTCTGCCTTTTCTAAACCCAGCTTGAACATCTGGAAGTTCATGGTTCACGTAGTGTTGAGGCTGGGCTTGGAGAATTTTGAGCATTATTTTACTAGCGTGTGAGATGAGTGCAGTTGTGTGGTAGTTTGAGCATTCTTTGGGATTGCCTTTCTTAGGGATGGGAATGAAAACTGACATTTTCCAGTCTTGTGGCCACTGCTGAGTCTTCCAAATTTGCTGGCATATTGAGTGCAGCACTTTCACAGCATCATCCTTCAGGATTTGAAATAGCTCAACTGGGATTCCATCACATCCACTAGCTTTGTTCATAGTGAGGTTTTCTAAGGCCCACTTGACTTCACATTCCAGGATGTCTGACTCTAGGTGAGTGATCACACCATTGTGATTATTTGGGTCATGAAGATCTTTTTTGTACAGTTTTTCTGTGTATTCTTGCCACCTCTTCTTAATATCTTCTGACTCTGTTAGGTCCATACCATTTCTGTCCTTTATTGAATCCATCTTTGTGTGAAATATTCCCTTGGTATCTCTAATTTTCTTGAAGAGATGTCTAGTCTTTCCCATTCTGTTGTTTTCCTTTATTTCCTTACATTGATTGCTGAGGAAGGCTTTCTTTTCTCTCCTGGCTATTCTTTAGAACTCTGCATTCAAATGGGAATATCTTTCCTTTTCTCCTTTGCTTTTCACTTCTCTTTGTTTCACGGCTCTTTGTAAGACCTCCTCAGACAACCATTTTGCCTTTTTGTCTTTCTTTTCCATGGGGATCATCTTGATACCTGTCTCCTGTACAATGTCAGGAACCTCCATCATAGTTCATCAGGCACTATGTCTATCACATCTAGTCCCTTAAATATATTTCTCACTTCCACTGTATAATCATAAGGGATTTGATTTAGGTCATACCTGAATGGTCTAACGGTTTTCCCCACTTTCTTCAAGTTAAGTCCGAATTTGGCAATAAGGAGTTCATGATCTGAGTCACAGTCAGTTCCTGGTCTTGTTTTTGCTGACTGTATAGAGCTTCTCCATCTTTGGCTGCATAAAATAAAATCAATCTGATTTTGGTGTTTACCATCTGGTTAAGTCCATGTGTAGAGTCTTCTCTTGTGTTGTTGGAAAAGGGTGTTTGCTATGACCAGTGTGTTCTCTTGACAAAACTCTATTAGCCTTTGCCCTGCTTCATTCTGTACTCCAAAGCCAAATTTGCATGTTACCCCAGGTGTTTTTTGACTTCCTACTTTTGCATTCCAGTCCCCTATAATGAAAATGACATCTTTTTTGGGTGTTATTTCTAAAAGGTCTTGTAGGTCTTCATAGAGTCATTCAACTTCAGCTTCTTAAGCATTACTGGTTGGGGCATAGGCTTGGAACCATGATATTGAATGGTTTGCCTTGGAAACAAACAGAGATCATTCTGTCATTTTTGAGATTGCATCCAAGTACTGCATTGTGGACTCTTTTGTTGACCATGATGGCTACTCCATTTCTTCTAACGGATTCCTGCTCACAGTAGTAGATGTAATGGACATCTGAGTTAAATTCACCCATTCCAGTTCATTTTATTTCACTGATACCCAAGTTAGATGGTAGATGTTGTGAGAGGGCATCAGAGGGCAGATGCACTGAAACCATAATCACAGAAAACGAGCCAATCTGATCACATGGGCCGCAGCCTTGTCTAACTCAATGAAACTAAGCCATGCCATGTGGGCCACCCAGGATGGACGGGTCATGGTGGAGAGGTCTGACAGAATGTGGTACACTGGAGAAGGGAATGGCAAACCAATTCAGTATTCTTGCCTTGAGAACCCCATGAACAGCATAAAAAGTAAAAATGATAGGATATTGAAAGAGGAACTCCCCCAAGTCGGTAGGTGCCCAACATGGTACTGGAGATCAGTGGAGAAATAACTCCAGAAAGGACGAAGGGATTGAGCCAAAGCAAAAGCAATACCCAGTTTTGGATGTGACTGGTGATAGAAGCAAGGTCCAATGCTTCAAAGAGCAATATTTCATAGGAACCTGGAATGTTAGGTCCATTAATCAAGGCAAATTGGAAGTGGTCAAACAGAGGAAGAAAGGAGCAAGGAAACTATAAAATAGCCAACAAATCATGAGATGGTGCTTGTAAGGCCTGATTTATCTATAGTTACTTTAAATGCAGATGACTAATCTAAAGGTGTAATGTAACCAAATTAATAAAAAAAAGATGCAACTATATATTGCCTACAAGAGACTCGCTTTAGCTTTAAGGGCACACAGTCTTAAACTAAATGGATGAAAGAAAATGCATTTCATGCAAATGGAAACCAAAATAAAACAGATATAGTTATATTTGACAAAATAAACTTTAAGTCAAAACTGTAACAAGAAGCAAACACAGTCATTATATAATTTAAAGAGGGATCAATACATCAAGTGGGCATACCCTTTGTAAATATATATTCATTTGATATAGGAATATTTAAATATATGAAGAAAATATTAACAAAACTGAAGTGAGGAGAAGTAGGCAGCAGTGCTGAAATTTCAGGAGACTTCAATACCCTGCTTTCAACAATGGATAAACCACTAGGCAGAAATCCAATGAGAAAACTGAGATTTGAATAACTCAGGACATAAGGATGTAACAAACAGATAAATACAAGCACACAGGTCAGTAGCACATGGGACATTTTCCAAAATAGTCTCCATTTACTAAGACACAATAAACACTGTTAATAAATTTGAGAAAATTGAAATTATATCAAGTATTTTTTCAATCACAATTATATAACTAGAAATCAATAGAAGGAAAATTTTAAAGTAATTTATTTTAGTTGAGGGCTAATTACTTTAGAGTATTGTGGTGGTTTTTGCCATACATTGATATGAATCAGCCACGGGCGCACATTTGTTCCCCATCCAAAACCCCCCTCCCACCTCCCTTCTCATCCCATCCCCCAGGGTCATCCCTGTGTACCAGCCCTGAGCACCCTGTCTCATGCATCTAACCTGGACCGGCAATTCACTTCACATATGATAATGTACACTTTCAACACTACCTTCTCAAATCATCCCACCCTCGCCTTTCCCACAGAGTCCAAAGAACTGTTGTTTAGATTTGTATTTCTTTTGCTGTCTTGCATATAGGGTCATTGTTACCATCTTTCTAAATTCCATATATATGTGTTTGTATACTGTATTGACGTTTTTCTCCCTGGCTTACTTCACTCTGTATAATAGGCTCCAGTTTCACCCACCTCATTAGAACTGATTCAAATGCATTCTTTTTAATGGTTGAGCAATATTCCATTGTGTCTATGTACCACAGCTTTCTTGCCCATTCATCTACTGATAGACATCTAGGTTGCTTCCATGTCTTGGCTATTGTAAACAGTGCTGCAATGAACACTGGGGTACACGTGTATCTTTCAATTCTTGTTTCCTCGGTGTGTATGCCCAGCAGTGGGATTGCTGTGTTGTACGGCAGTTCTATTTTCAGGTTTTTAAGGAATCTCCACAGTATTCTCCATAGTGGCTGTACTAGTTTGCATTCCCACCAACAGTGTAAGAGGGCTCCTTTTTCTCTGCACCCTCTCCACCATTTATTGTTTGTAGACTTTTCGATAGCAGCCATTCTGACTGGCATGAGATGGTACCTCACTGTGGTTTTGATTTGCATTTCTCTGATGATGAGTGATGTTGAGCATATTTTCATGTGTTTATTAGCCATCTGTATGTTTGCTTTGGTGAAATTTCTGTTTAGTTCTTTGGCCCGTTTTTTCATTGGGTTGTTTATTTTTCTGGAATTGAGCTGCAGGAGCTGCTTGTATATTTTTGAGATTAATTATTTGTCAGTTGCTTCATTTGCTATTATTTTCTCCCATTCTGAAGGCTGTCTTTTCACCTTGCTTATAACTTCAACAGAAGGAAAATTTAAAAATTCACAACTATGTGGAAATTAAACAAAACATTCCTGAATAACCAATAGGCCATGAAAAAAATCAAAAGTAAATGAGGAATATCATGAGAAAAATTACAGTGGAAGCACAACATGCCCAAACATTTGTGGGATGAAGTAAAAGAAGTTGTAAGAAGGAAATTTGTAGTGAAAAAAACATATATAATAAAGAAGGTAGGTTTTGTGTTAAGAAAACCTAAAATAACACCATCAGAAACTAGTAGATTAGTCATAAATAATATTATGTAATAAATAAACCTAAAGTCAGTGTAAGGAAGGAAATAATAAAGATTAGATAAGAAATGTACAAAACAGAAACTAGGAAAATAATCGAAAAAATAAAGAAAACTAAAAGTTGGTTTTCTGAAAATATTTTTAAAAATTGAAAAATACCTTCAACTAACCCAACTATCCAAAAAATAATAGAAGACAAAACTTCCATTTGCAAAATCATCAAGAAGAATAAAACATGTAGGAATAAGTTTGATCAAGGAAGGGAAATATCTATACACTGAAAACTAAAAAAAATATTGATGAGTGAAATTAAGTAAGACACAACTAAATGGAAAGACATCCCAAATACCTGGATTATGATACTTAGCATTTTTAAAATAAACATACTAAAATGATCTAAAGGTTTGATATAATCATTATCAAAGTTGCTGTGACATTTTTTCTGACAATACTTAAAAATCCTAAAGCTACATGTAACTACAAAAATATCCAAATTGCCAAAACAAGCTTGTATAAGAAAAGAAGAGCTGGAGACATCACATTTCCTAATTTCAAAATATATTGCAAGCATACATAAATCAAATCAATAAAGTATTTTCATTAAAAAAAAGACATATAGTAAATAAAGAGGATAGGCAGCCCAGAAATAAATCCACAAATCTACAATCAAATTATCTTCAAAAATAAGTGTCAAGAACAAAGAATGGAGAAAAGATAGTCTTTTCAATGAATGGTATTGGGAAACTGGATATCCACATACAGAAGAAATAAATTGGACCCTTAGTGCACAGTGTATATGAAAAGCAGTTCAAATGGACAAAGAACGCAAACACAAATCCTGAAATTGTGAAACTGATTGAAGAAAATGTACAGAGGAAAGCTTCTTTCATTGTGGATATCACCCCAAAAGCAAAAGCAACAAAGCCAAAATAGATAAGTGGTTTTCAATTAGTTAAAATCTTATGCATAGCAAATGAAACAGCCGAAAACATAAAAGGACAACTGATGGTATGGGAGAAAATATTTGAATATCATACATTTGATGATAAATTGACATCCAAAATATATAAGTAACACCTAAAACTCAATAACACAAAAGCAAATAAACTGATTTTAAAACGGAAAAAGAATCTGAATAAACATTTCTCCAAGAAGATGTACATATGGCCAACAGAGATGAAACCTTCTCAACATCACTAGTCATCAGGAAAATACAAAGTAAAACCACAATGAGACATCACCTCACACTTGTTATAATGGATTACAACAAGATAAGAGATAAGTGTTGGAAAAATCTGGAGAAAGGGAAAGGCTGGCACATTATTGGTAGGAATGTAAAGTGGCACAGTCATAATGGAAAATAGTACAGAATTTCTCAAAAAAATAAAATATAACTTCCATGTGATCCAACAAATATGTGTTGATATATTGAAACAGAATAAAACCACTCTCTGAAAAATATATCTACACAGTTAGGTTCACTGAAGCATTAATCACAGTAGCCAAGATATGAAAACAAGTGTCAGTGAATGGATGAATGGACAAATAAACTGCTGCACATATATGGGCTTACCTGGTGGCTCAGAAGGGAAAAAATCTTCCCACAATGCTGCAGAACTGGGTTCAGTCCTTTGGTCAGGAAGATATCCTGGGGAAGAGAACGGCTACCCACTCCAGTATTCTTGCCTGGAGAATTCCATGGACAGAGAAGCCTGGTAAGCTACAATCCATGAGGTCATGAACAGTTGGACACAACTGAAAGACTAACATGTGCATATATAGTTATGTATTAATAGACATGTAAGACAGATCTATATGATACTAATCTAAAAAAAAAAATAAGAAAATCCCTGTCATTTGCTTCAACATGGATGAACATGTAAGATACTGTAATAAGTGAAAGAAGTCAGACATAAAAAGACATTTATTGCTTGTTTGCCAGGGGCTGAATTTTGGGGGGAATGAGCAATGTTGATCAAAGGGTACAAAGCTTCAGTTACATAAGATTAATAATTTATGGAATCTAATGGACAATGTGCTAACTATAGATAGTAATAATATATTGTATAAAGGCATCCCTCACTTTTTGAAAATTTGCTTAATCATTATCAGACTCATCAAAAAAAGAGACAGAGAAGACCCAAATAAATAAAACCAAAAATTAAAAAAAAAGAAAGAAAAAAAGGAGAAGTTGCAAGCAAAACCATAATTGATGGACAGGGTCAGTGAGAAGAAATGAAAGTCTTTTCAGTGGCTATTAAGTGAAATGTAGATAAATAAACAAAAAGCTTTAATTCACCATAAAACAAATCATAAGACATTACTAGAAACAATTACATGGCAATAAATTGGACAACCTAGAAGGAATAGATAAATTCCTTGTAATGTACAATCTCCCAATACTTAATCAGGAAGAAATACAAAATATGAAGGATCAGTTACTAGTAAACAACTTGAATCAGTGATTTTAAAACCTAGAACAAAATGAAGAAGCAGACAAAGGATTAATCTCAAAAATATACAAGCAACTCCTGCAGCTCAATTCCAGAAAAATAAATGACCCAATCAAAAAATGGGCCAAAGAACTAAACAGACATTTCTCCAAAGAAGACATACAGATGGCTAGCAAACACATGAAAAGATGCTCAACATCACTCATTAACAGAGAAATGCAAATCAAAACCTCAATGAAGTACCATTACACGCCAATCAGAATGGCTGCTATTCAAAAGTCTACAAGCAGTCAATGCTGGAGAGGGTGTGGAGAAAAAGGAACCCTCTTACACTGTTGGTGGGAATGCAAATTAGTACAGTCACTATGGAGAACAGTGTGGAGATTCCTTAAAAAACTGAAAATAGTACTGCTATATGACCCAGCAATCCCACTTCTGGGATTACAAACTGAGGAAACCAGATCTGAAAGAGACACGTGCACCCCAATGTTCATCGCAGCATTGTTTATAATAGCCAGGAAGCAACCTAGATGCCCATCAGCAGACGAATGGATAAGGAAACTGTGGTACATATACATTATGGAATATTACTCAGCCATTAAAAAGAATTCATTTGAATCAGTTCTAATGAGATGGATGAAACTGGAGCCCATTATACAGAGTAAAGTAAGCCAGATAAAGATAAAGATAAAGACTAATACAGTATACTAACACATATATATGGAATTTAAAAAGATGGTAATGATAACCCTATATGCAAAACAGAAAAAGAGGCACAGATGTACAGAACAGACTTTTAGACTCTGTGGGAGAAGGCAAGGGTAGGATGTTCAGAGAGAACAACATTGAAACAAGTATACTATCAAGGGTGAAACAGATCACCAGCCCAGGTTGGATATATGAGACAAGTGCTCAGGGCTGGTGCACTGGGAAGACCCAGAGGGATGGGATGGAGAGGGAGGAGGGAGGGGGGTTCGGAATGGGGAACACATCTAAATCCATGGCTGATTCATGTCAGTGTATGGTAAAAACCACTACAATATTGTAAAGTAATTAGCCTCCAACTAATAAAAAAATAAATGGAAAAAATTAAAAATAAATAGATAAATAAAACCTAGAACAAAGGAAAATCTAGGGCTAGATTGCTCCACAGATGAATTCTACCAAACATTTTAAAAATTAACACTTATACTTCTCAAATTACTCCAAAAGACTGAAGAAGAAGAAACATATTTGAACTCATGCTATGAGGCCAGCATCACCTTGACAAAAAAAAAGGCAAGAACACTACAAAAAAGGGAAAATTACGTGTCTTCATCATTGATGAATACAGATACAAATATCCTCAACAAAACAGTAGAAAACTTATTTTAACAATACATTGAGAGGATCACACACCATGATCAAGTGGGATAGATACAAGTATGGTTCAGTATTCACAAATCAGTCAATGTGATACACCACATTAACACATTGAAGAATAAAAATCATATGATTATTTCAATAGACACAGAAAAACCTTTTGACAAAATTCAACATCCATTTATCATAAAAAGTCTGAACAGAGTATATAGGAAACATACTTCAAAATAATTAAGGCTATATATGACAAACCTAGAGCCAACATCCTATTCAATGTTGAAAAACTAAAAACATTTTCTCTAATATCAGGCACAAGGCAAAGATGACCACTCTAAATATGTTTCTTGATGTAATATTGGAAGTCCAAGCCATAGCGATCAGGAAAGAAAGAAAAGTTGGAAACAAAGAAACAAAACTATTACAGTTTGCGATGACATGATATTTTATATAGGAAATTCTAAAGATGCGACCAAAAAAAAAAAAAAATAGAACTAATAAATGCATTTGGTAAAGTTGTAGGAATCAAAATTAATATATAGAAAGCTGTTGCTTTTCTACACACTAATAACCACCTATCAAAATGAGAAATAAAGACAACAATTAAATTTATAATTGTATCAAAAATAATAAAATACCTTGGGATAAATCTACCAAGAAGGGAAAAGGTCTATACTCAAAAATCTATAAGACACTGATGAAACAAAGATGACAGAAACAAATGGAAATAATATACTATGCTTATAGGTTGGAAGAAAAAATATTGTTATAACAATCATACTACCCAAAGCATTCTACAGATTGAGTATAATCCTTATGAAAATACCGGTGGCATTTTCCACAGAACTAAAACAAATCATTCAAAATTTATATTGAACCATGAAAGACCTGACGTAGCTAAAACAATTTTAAGAAGAACAAAGCTAAAGGTATTGTGCTCCCTGATTTCAAACTATACTACAAAGATACAGATTGAATAAGTGAGTGTCAAATATTCATTTTAAGAAATATTTTATGTTACTTTTCTGGGGTACATTTAAATGCAGATATTAAGTAGGTAGTTGAATACAACATACTGGAGTTTGGTAATAGGAAGCACAACTTTAAAAAACAAATGGAGTATAGATAAAAGATTAAATTTTAATCTGTTAAAGACTGAATGAGATTTCCTCTTAAGAGGAAATTCAGTTATAACCTGTTATAGATATCAAGTTAAATTTGAATCTGTTAAAGACTGGATGAGATTTACTCTTAAGAGGAAATTCAGTAGAGAAAAAACAAGAGCAGCTGCTGCTGCTGCTAGGTCGCGTCAGTCGTGTCCAACTCTGTGCGACCCCATAGATTGCAGCCTACCAGGTTCCGCCATCCCTGGGATTGTCCAGGCAAGAACACTGGAGTGGGTTGCCATTTCCTTCTCCAATGCATGAAAGTGAAAAGTGAAAGTGAAGTTGCTCAGTCATGGCCAACTCAGCGACCCCGTAGACTGCAGCCTACCAGGCTCCTCTGTCCATGGGACTTTCCAGGCAAGAGTACTGGAGTGGAGTGCCATTGCCTTCTCCGAAGAAAAGAGCACCCAGAGTGAAATCCTAAGGAACTCCATATTTAAAGACTAGATAGCAAAGGTAAAAAGCTTGAGGTAAAGCGGATAAAGTTAAAAGTTGAATGTATAAAAGCCAAAGGACAAGAGTATTTTAAGAAGAGAGAGGTCAAATGTCCAAAGATAAGAAACCAAATATAGTAGGTTTTTTTGTTTGTTTGTTTGTTTTTCTTTTTCCCATCTAAGTTTTCAACATAAAGATCATGAGCAAAATGGGTTTCAGTAGAAGGGTGTAGGTGGGTGACTGATTGGAGTGAATTGAGAAGTAACTAGGGATAGTGTAAATAATACCTTAAGAACTTTTAGAGTTGGCAAACAAAATACAGAATATTCTGTATTTTTATTAATAAAATGTCACAAACTTTATCCATGTGTGGACAGCCTCTTAATAAAAGTTAGCTCTGAAGGAGAATATAGAGGTAAAGAAAGGGAGACAGGGAGAGAGAGAGAGATGGATGGAGTGTAAAATCTAGAAGTTTATTTTTAACTTGAAGAGAGTAGAATGCTTGAATAATAACATGAGATATATCTCTAGGGGAAAAATATACCAGGATATGTGTAGAAATGAACTTGTGTTTTAATTCCTTGAAAGTTTCCTGGATTCCTGAGTTCATTAAAGTGCCTAGTATTTCCCCAGAAGATTGGTTAAAGAGACTCAAGTACACAAAATGGAGTGATAAACTAAAATAATTATCTTTGGAATGTGAAATATTTTTGAAAGTTTATTTTAGAATTAGATATGTGCCTTAATCAGTGATGATCTGACTTCCAGAGGTCTGTCACAATCCCTCATAAGGATGATACATGCACCAAACACTTGACTTGAACTTCATAAAATTCATAATTCTAAATTTTTGACAAAGAAGTTGATGCTATTGCAGACAGTCCAGCTCCATTTTGTCAATGCTTTCATTGACCAGTACATGAGTACTGGTACTACTCAGTACTGCCCAGTACACGATTAGACTAAGATATTGCCCACATATATAGTCATGCTTCAATCCAAGAAAGTTCTAAAACACCATGTTCACAAAATTTTGGAAAATCGCCCAGACATAATAAAATTCAAAAGGTGTAATGGTTCATAAACACACCAGCCATACTGATTGCAGAAGAATGTTCTTTTCTGTTATCTCATTCCTGAAAGTTGACACTGTCACTGAACCTATGAAGAACATGTAGGTGTCATTGTTGGTTGATGAAATTGTTAAAAACAGATTAGGGATCAGTTGGAGAAGTCTTGCTTTTTCATGTAGTTTTACCCATTTTTTATACATAGAATATAGGGAATCCAACCATGGAAATTGGTAGATAAATAAGTTAAATGTTTGCTGAGGATTGGCTTCTACATATTCTTATAATACCAGAATCTAAAGTTTTAAAAATACATTTATCTAAGCATAACATGTATACCTAAAGGTAAAGAGCTCACATATTTACAATGTCAGATGGGAGCCACAGATTCAGTCATAAAGGTGGAAAAGACATTTCATAAAGTTGTTAAGTACACAGACCTCATGAATCCATTATATCATGGTAATACTAATCAGCCGCAGGTGGTCCTTTCCTGCATGGTATCACCCAGAACAACCTGAAACATGCATTTCTCTGCCCCATCCCCATCACCCTGTTCAAACCCAAGCCTCGGTAGTACTCCTAGTGAGGTGACCTTGAGTCCTAGACTTGACAAGAGACAGCTCCGTGTGGAGCAAGGGCAAGTGTATTCACTGCGTTCTCACAGCCAGAAGAAAAGGGTTTCCGACTGGAGACCAGAAAACGGAGGCGAGCTCCGGAACACTGAGACAAGGAGGCGAGATGGGAAAGGTTTCTGTCAGCCGGCCCAGAAGTCAATGGTCAGAAGGTGTATTGAGAACACATTGCAGAGGGAACGTGGAATGATTCTTGCTTCCACAGACACTTAAACACAGCCTAGCTGTCATGCAGGGATTTCAGGCAAGATATTCAAAACTAGATAGTGTTGAAAGCTGAGAGAGAACAGAATGAATGCCTGAGGAGTGTGGCTGTGGGGCAAGGTTTGGAGGAGACGGACTCTGCCTGCCGTGTGACCCATCAGAGTTTACATAGAGTTGAGGGTGGCAGGTGAGTTTGGAGGCCTCTTTAGGGGCATTACAAATGCCTCATTTCTCCCACCAAATCATCTGAATTGCTCCCCATCCCCCGAAAGACATGTCAGGATGGGGCTTTGTGATGTCAAGGCTCACGCAGGGCCACCATTGCCTGGGGAAGAGATTTGCTGACCTCATAAAGCATGAGGGTGAGGCCCCCTGGGGACGGGTATATATAGGGTAGCTCAGGGGCTCTGAGCAGACCACTGGGAGTCCTCCAAAGGACTGAGGTGACTGGGAAGGCAGAAGGCTCCAGAGTAGTTATGGAACACCAACCTCCTGTTACCCAGGAGAAGATGAAGACCTCCTATCAATTGAGGTCCAGAAAAAATGTCAAGGTGAGCTGAACCCAGCCAAACTCCTCTTGACCATCAACCCCACCCCAGAAGACCCCCTCCCCTGTCCTTGCCTGGCACATAACCCTTCTCTGCCTACACCCCTTCTCCTGAAGCCTTCGTTCCCACCCGTCTTCACACTCTTGCCTAAAGCAGTGCCATTCTTTGCTCCCTCTCTTGTTTTCTCCAGGTGGCCAGGGGAACCGTGAGGGTGGGTAATCCCATTCCAGCAAAGCTGGCCAAGTAAACTTCTCAGAAAACTCCCACCAAAAAAAAGATTAAGAAAATCCGAGGCTCAAAGCTCTGTAGCAAGAGTTCCAAGGTGAATGAACAGCTGAATCAGAAGGGGCCAGAGGACGTCCCAGAGACCACGGAGACCCCTGCCATTCCACCTACTCAGAGCGAACCAGAGGAGGTCCCAGATACTGTGGAGACCCATGCCATTCCCCCTACTCAGAGCGAACTAGAGGAGGTCCCAGAAACCGTGGAGACTCCTGCCATTCTACCTACTCAGAGGGAACTAGAGGAGGTCCCAGAGACCGTGGAGACCCCTGCCATTCCAGATGGACCAGTGGACAGCCAGTGACTTTGGGGCATGGCTAGAGATCTCAGAAATCCTCAGGGGTCTCTCCCCTGAGTACTGGCCAACAGTACAGATGCTGAATATTATAGCAACTGCATACATTAATAATGAAACAAAATCAACATGATGTGAAATTATGCTTGTCTCTGAGTTCTCTGATAGTCGGGAGGGGGAGCAGAAAGGGCAGGGAAGGGATAAGTGTGTGAAGAGGGAAGGGGACTGGTTCTGTGGAGTTGGAAATGAGAACAGAATTCCAGGTTGCCAGAAAGTAGGGGGAAGAACTTGTTCCAAACCGAGCTTCAAAGACACACTTCCCATGGGAGAAGAGGAAGAGGACTTGACGGTTCTCTGAGTGAGTGCAGAGATGGAAACTTACCTGGGGAGCTGTGTCGTGTGTGGGGTGGCCGTGCCATTTGCTAAAAAGGCATACAAAGGAGCTGCCCCATCAAAGGAATGGAATGTTGACATTTGCAGCAACATGGGAGGTAGAATATTGAGCAAAATAACACAGAGATAGACAAATACTGTGTGATATCACTTATAGAATCTAAAATACCGCAAAGTAGAGAATATGATACAAACGGAGGCTCACAGATATAGAGAAGCATCTACCGGTTACCAGCGGGGAGGGGAAGAGGGAGGGGCAATACAGAGGTGGGGGAGTGGGAGGAACGCCGTGTCAGTTAGGTGGAAGATGATCTCAAGGATGCATTGTACAACATGGGGAATAGCGCCAGGACTTTATAATAACTATAAACGAAAAGCAAACTTTATCAATGGTACAATAAGAAAGAAAAGGAAAGAAAGAGCGGGGAGGAAGGAGGGAAGAAAGGAAGGAAAGAATGGCGTTTTTGGAGGTCATAAAGCCAATATTGATTAGGCTCTTTTAGCAAAGGAATTTATTTTATTTTTTAAATTCATTTATTTTAATTGGAGGCTAATAACTTTATAATATTGTGGTGTTTTTTGCCATACATTGACATGAATCAGCTATGGGTGGACATGTGTTCCCCATCCTGAACCCCGCTCCCACCTCCCTCCCATCATCCCATCCCTCTGGGTCATCCCAGTGCACCAGCCCTGAGCACCCTGTCTCATGCATCGAACCTGGACTGGCTATCTCTTTCACATATGATAACATACATGTTTCAGTGCTGTTCACTCAGATCAACCCACCCTCGCCTTCTCCCACTGAGTCCAAAAGACTATTCTCTACATCTGTGTCTCTTTTGCTATCTCGCATATAGGGTTATCATTACCATCTTTCTAAATTCCACATATATGCCTTAGTAAAGTGTATTGGTGTTTTTCTTTCTGACTTACTTCACTCTGTATAATAGGCTCCAGTTTCATCTACCTCATTAGAACGGATTCAAAGGTGTTCTTTTTAATGGCTGAGCAATAGTCCACTGTGTATATGTTCCACAGCTTTCTTACCCATTCGTCTGCTGATGGACATCTAGGTTGCTTCCATGGCCTGGCAATTGCAAACAGTGTTGTGATGCACATTGGGGCAAATCTGTCTTTCTCTCCTACGGGTGAATCAAGATTTGAATGAGAAGAAAGCCTGATGACTATTCGCCTGTTAGTGGTGAACCCTGCACACGAGTCTGGTTGAAGGAGTGGGACCAAATTTGGAGATGGTTGTCTCAAGCTGTGTGAGAGTGCTCAGATGGACATGTGGGGTGCTGTCCTGCTGGGGGACATCTCTGGTTGCTCTGTTCTCACCAGCAACAGAGGAGTTTCTTTCCTTCCTTTCATTTCCCTTGATTCCCTTTCTCCCTCTTTCCTCCCTACCTCCCTTTCTTTCACAGATATTCAAGGTGCTGTGCTGTGCTGTGCTTCGTTGCTCAGCCGTGTCCAACTCTTTGTGACTCCATGGACTGTAGCCAGCCAGGCTCCTCTGTCCATGGGGATTCTCCAGGCAAGCATATTGGAGATGACTGCCATGCCCTCCTCCAGGGGGTCTTCACAACCGAGAAATTGAATCCCAGTCTCCCATGTTGCAGGTGGAATTTTTTTTACTGTCTGAGCCACAGGGAAGCCCTTAAAATGGGCTGCATCTGACACTATAGTTTTCATATCTGTAAGATCAGATGGGGTCTATCTTAGGATTTCCATGTCTCTAATTACTTTTAGAACACACATAGCCAGAAAGATAAAGACCATTACAGTATACTAACACATATATATGGACTTTATAAAGATGGTAACGATAACCCTATACGCAAAACAGAAAAAGAGACTCAGATGTATGGAACAGACTTGTGGACTGTGGGAGAAGGCGAGGGTGGGATGTTTCAGGAGAACAGCATTGAAACATGTATATTATCTAGGGTGAAACGGATAACCAGCTCAGGTTGGGTACATGAGACAAGTGCTCGGGCCTGGTGTACTGGGAAGACCCAGAGGGATCGGGTGGAGAGCGAGGTGGGAGGGGGGACTGGGATGGGGAGTACATGTAAATCCATGGCTAATTCATATCAATGTATAACAAAAACTACTGTAATGATGTAAAGTAATTAGGCTCAAAAAAAAAAAAAAAAAAACCAAGGCATGTGGCAAAAAAAAAAAAAAAAACACAGTTATTCCAAGTATCTTAATGTCTCTGTCTGCAATTTCTAAAATCTATGCCACTTCTGCCTCGGTTTCAGTTCTCAAGGGAATTTTAGTATGACTTTTCTTACCTTAGTGAGATTTAAAATGTTCTTAACGTGGTTCGGGGCTAGCTCCATACTCTTCTTGTGAATTGGCTGCTCGTGTCTTTTAAACACGCCTTAATAAAGGTAAAGGCCACTGATACATCTTTCTTGTACACTGTTGGCTCGTGTCTTTTGCCCATTTCTCTATCAGGTTTTCAGATCTTTCTTCTCCAAATTGGAAGAGTCATCTTTTGGGTTTGTTTACGGCGTGCTTTTTCGACCTCTTAAAATGTTCAGCAGTGTGATGGACCCTGGGTGAGTAAGCAACAAGTGGACACCAGGATGTGAACACTTCACAGGAAACCCAGGAAGACCCACTAAGCCAACAAACTGTCCCCAGGGGTGCACCTCAGGCCGGTTGACCCTCCGAGTCAATTAGAAAAACGAGGACTGAGGTGGAGCACACAATCCACTCCCCTTTCCTCCAGAGCCAACCAGCTCAATGAGAGACCGTGGGAACTAGATGCACAGGACAGGATGACTCAGTGTTTCGTCCAAGAAGCTGGAAGCTCGTGGCAGCTGCTCATGGAAATGAATTCCACCATGGTTTTGGCTGTGAGCTAAGCTCCAAGGGAGCTTCCAGCAAGGAAACAAGATGAGAAGAGAGATTTGGAGGGCACGTGTTGAGAAGACCTTTGCACACAAGGCTCACACAGCTCTGGGCAAGCCCCACCCCTTGCTGGGAATACTAATCAGCCGCATGTGGTCCTTTCCTGCATGGCATCACCCAGCACAACCTGAAACATGCATTTCTCTGCCCCATCCCCATCACCCTGTTCAAACACAAGCCTGGATCGTACTCCTAGGGAGGTGACCCTGAGTCCAAACTTGACACGAGACAGCTCCGTGTGGAGCAAGGGCAAGTGTATTCACTGCATTCTCACAGCCTGAAGACAAGGGTTTCCGACTGGAGACCAGAAAACGGAGGCGAGCTCCAGAACACTGAGACAAGGAGGCGGGATGGGGAAGGTTTCAGTCGGCCGGCCCAGAAGTCAATGGTCACGAGGTGCATTGAGACCACATTGCAGAGGGAACGTGGAATGATTCTTGCTTCCACAGACACTTAAACACAGTCTAGCTGTCATGCAGGGATTTCAGGCAAGATATTCAAAACTACTTAGTGGTGAAAGCTGAGAGAGAACAGAATGAATGACTGTGGAGTGTGGATGTTTGGCAAGGTTAGGAGGAGACGGACTCTGCCTGCCGTGTGACCCATCAGAGTTTACATAGAGTTGAGGGTGGCAGGTGAGTTTGGAGGCCTCATTTGGGGCATTACAAATGCCTCATTTCTCACACCAAATCATCTGAATTGCTCCCCATCCCCCGAAAGTCATGTCAGGATGGGGCTTTGTGATGTCAAGGCTCACCCAGGGCCACCATTGGCTGGGGAAGAGACTTGCTGACCTCATAAAGCATAAGGGTGTGGCCCCCTAGGGACGGGTATATATAGGGGTGCTCAGGGGCTCTGAGCAGACCACTGGGAGTCCTCCAAAGGACTGAGGTGACTGGGGAGGCAGAAGGCTCCAGAGTAGTTATGGAACACCAACCTCCTGTTACCCAGGAGAAGATGAAGACCTCCTGTCAACTGAGGTCCACAAAAGTGTCAAGGTGAGCTGAACCCACCCAAGCTCCTCTTGCCAGTTGACACTGCCCCATGAGACCCCCTCCCCTGTCCTTGCCTGGCACATAACCCTTCTCTGGCCATACTCCTTCTCCTGAAGCCATCATTCCCATCCATCTTCACCCTCTTCCTCAAACAAATGCCATTCTGTTCTCCCTCTCTTGTTTTCTCCAGGTGGCCAGGGGAACCCTGAGGGTGGGTAATACCATTCCAGCAAAGCTGACCAAGAAAACTTCTCAGAAAACTCCCACCACAAAAAAGCTTAAGAAAATCCGAGGCTCAAAGCTCTGTAGCAAGAGTTCCAAGGTGAATGAACAGCTGAATCAGAAGGGACCAGAGGAGGTCCCAGAGACCACGGAGACCCCTGCCATTCCACCTACTCAGAGCGAACCAGAGGAGGTCCCAGAGACCGTGGAGACCCCTGCCATTCCACCTACTCAGAGCGAACCAGAGGAGGTCCCAGAGACCGTGGAGACCCCTGCCATTCCACCTACTCAGAGGGAACCAGAGGAGGTCCCAGAGACCGTGGAGACTCAAGCCATTCCAGCTGGACCAGTGGACAGCCAGTGACTTCGGGGCATGGCTAGAGATCTCAGAAATCCTCAGGGGTCTCTCCGCTGAGTACTGGCCAACAGTACAGATGCTGAATATTATAGCAACTGCATACATTAATAATGAAACCAAATCAACATGATGTGAAATTATGCTTGTCTCTGAGTTCTCTGATAGTGGGGGGGGGGAGCAAAATGGGCAGGGAAGGGATAAGTGTGTGAAGAGGGAAGGGGACTGGTTCTGTGGAGTTGGAAATGGGACCAGAAGGTCCAGGTTGCCAGAAAATAGGGGGAAGAACTGGTTCCAGACCAAGCTTCAAAGACACACTTCCCATGGGAGAAGAGGAAGAGGACTTGGTGTTTCTCTGAGTGAGTGCAGAGATGGAAACTTACCTGGGGAGCTGTGTCGTGTGTGGGGTGGCCGTGCCATTTGCTAAAAAGGCATACAAAGGAGCTGCCCCATCAAAGGAATGGAATGTTGACATTTGCAGCAACATGGGAGGTAGAATATTGAGCAAAATAACACAGAGATAGACAAATACTGTGTGATATCACTTATAGAATCTAAAATACCGCAAAGTAGAGAATATGATACAAATGGAGTCTCACATATATAGAGAACAATCTACCGGTTACCAGCGGGGAGGGGAAGAGGGAGGGGCAATACAGAGGTGGGGGAGTGGGAGGAACGCCGTGTCAGTTAGGTGGAAGATGAGCTCAAGGATGCATTGTACAACATGGGGAATAGAGCCAGGACTTTGTAATAACTATAAACGGAAAGCAAACTTTACCAATGGTATAATAAGAAAGAAAAGGAAAGAAAGAGGGGGGAGGAAGGAGGGAAGAAAGGAAGGAAAGAATGGCGTTTTTGGAGGTCATAAAGCCAATATTGATTAGGCTCTTTTTAGCAAAGGAATTTATTTTATTTTTTAAATTTATTTATTTTAATTGGAGGCTAATAACTTTATAATATTGTGGTGTTTTTTGCCATACATTGACATGAATCAGCCATGGGTGGACATGTGTTCCCCATTCTGAACCCCGCTCCCACATCCCTCCCCATCCCATCCCTCTGGGTCATCCCAGTGCACCAGACCTGAGCACCCTGTCTCATGCATCAAACCTGGACTGGCTATCTCTTTCACATATGATAACATACATGTTTCAGTGCTGTTCACTCAGATCAACCCACCCTCGCCTTCTCCCACAGAGTCCAAAAGACTATTCTCTACATCTTTGTCTCTTTTGCTGTCTCTCATATAGGGTTATCATTACCATCTTTCTACATTCCACATATATGCCTTAGTAAAGTGTATTGGTGTTTTTCTTTCTGACTTACTTCACTCTGTATAATAGGCTCCAGTTTCATCTACCTCATTAGAACGGATTCAAATGTGTTCTTTTTAATGGCTGAGCAATAGTCCACTGTGTATATGTACCACAGCTTTCTTACCCATTCGTCTGCTGATGGACATCTAGGTTGCTTCCATGGCCTGGCTATTGCAAACAGTGCTGTGATGCACATTGGGGCACACGTGTCTTTCTCACTTCTGGGTGAATCACGATTTGAATGAGAAGAAAGCCTGATGACTATTCGCCTGTTAGTGGTGAACCCTGCACACGAGTCTGGTTGAAGGAGTGGGACCAAATTTGGAGACGGTTGTTTCAAGCTGTCTGAGAGTGCTCAGATGGACATGTGGGGTGCTGTCCTGCTGGGGGACATCTCTGGTTGCTCTGTTCTCACCAGCAACAGAGGAGTTTCTTTCCTTCCTTTCATTTCCCTTGTTTCCCTTTCTCCCTCTTTCCTCCCTACCTGCCTTTCTTTCACAGACATTCAAGGTGCTGTGCTGTGCTGTGCTTCGTTGCTCAGCCGTGTCCAACTCTTTGTGACTCCATGGACTGTAGCCCGCCAGGCTCCTCTGTCCATGGGGATTCTCCAGGCAAGCATACTGGAGCGGGCTGCCATGCCCTCCTCCAGGGGATCTTCCCAACCCAGAAATTGAATCCCAGTCTCCCATGTTGCAGGTGGATTTTTTTTTACTGTCTGAGCCACAGGGAAGCCCTTAAAATGGGCTGCATCTGACACTATAGTTTTCATATCTGTAAGATCAGATGGGGTCTATCTTAGGATTTCCATGTCTCTACTTACTTTTAGAACACACAAAACACAGTTATTCCAAGTATCTTAATGTCTCTGTCTGCAATTTCTAAAATCTATGCCACTTCTGCCTCGGTTTCAGTTCTCAAGGGAATTTTAGTATGACTTTTCTTACCTTAGTGAGATTTAAAATGTTCTTAACGTGGTTCGGGGCTAGCTCCATACTCTTCTTGTGAATTGGCTGCTCGTGTCTTTTAAACACGCCTTAATAAAGGTAAAGGCCAGTGATACATCTTTCTTGTACACTGTTGGCTCGTGTCTTTTGCCCATTTCTCTATCAGGTTTTCAGATCTTTCTTCTCCAAATTGGAAGAGTCATCTTTTGGGTTTGTTTATGGCGTGCTTTTTCGACCTCTTAAAATGTTCAGCAGTGTGATGGACCCTGGGTGAGTAAGCAACAAGTGGACACCAGGATGTGAACACTTCACAGGAAACCCAGGAAGACCCACTAAGCCAACAAACTGTCCCCAGGGGTGCACCTCAGGCCGGTTGACCCTCCGAGTCAATTAGAAAAACGAGGACTGAGGTGGAGCACACAATCCACTCCCCTTTCCTCCAGAGCCAACCAGCTCAATGAGAGACCGTGGGAACTAGATGCACAGGACAGGATGACTCAGTGTTTCGTCCAAGAAGCTGGAAGCTCGTGGCAGCTGCTCATGGAAATGAATTCCACCATGGTTTTGGCTGTGAGCTAAGCTCCAAGGGAGCTTCCATCAAGGAAACAAGATGAGAAGAGAGAGATTTGGAGGGCACGTGTTGAGAAGACCTTTGCACACAAGGCTCACACAGCTCTGGGCAAGCCCACCCCTTGCTGGGAATACTAATCAGCCGCAGGTGGTCCTTTCCTGCATGGGATCACCCAGCACAACCTGAAACATGCATTTCTCTGCCCCATCCCCATCACCCTGTTCAAACCCAAGCCTGGGTAGTACTCCTAGTGAGGTGACCCTGAGTCCTAGACTTGACACGAGACAGCTCCGTGTGGAGCAAGGGCAAGTGTATTCACTGCGTTCTCACAGCCTGAAGACAAGGGTTTCCGACTGGAGACCAGAAAACGGAGGCGAGCTCCGGAACACTGAGAAAAGGAGGCGGGATGGGGAAGGTTTCTATCGACCGGCCCAGAAGTCAATGGTCACGAGGTGCATTGAGACCACATTGCAGAGGGAATGTGGAATGATTCTTGCTTCCACAGACACTTAAACACAGCCTAGCTGTCATGCAGGGATTTCAGGCAACATATTCAAAACTACATAGTGGTGAAGGCTGAGAGAGAACAGAATGAATACCTGAGGAGTGTGGCTGTGGGGCATGGTTTGGAGGAGACACACTCTGCCTGCCGTGTGACCCATCAGAGTTTACATATATTTGAGGGTGGCAGGTGAGTTTGGAGGCCTCTTTAGGGGCATTGCGAATGCCTCATTTCTCCCACCAAATCATCTGAATGGCTCCCCATCCCACGAAAGACATGTCAGGATGGGGCTCTGTGATGTCAAGGCTCACGCAGGGCCACCATTGGCTGGGGAAGAGACTTGCTGACCACATAAAGAATGAGGGTGTGGCCCCTTGGGGACGGGTATATATAGGGGTGCTCAGGGGCTCTGAGCAGACCACTGGGAGTCCTCCAAAGGACTGAGGTGACTGGGAAGGCAGAAGGCTCCGGAGTAGTTATGGACCACCAACCTCCTGTTACCCAGAAGAAGATGAAGACCTTCTATCAATTGAGGTCCAGAAAAATGTCAAGGTGAGCTGAACCCCGCCAATCTCCTCTAGCCCATCGACCCCACCCGAAAAGATTCCCTCCCCTGTTCTTGCCTGACACATAACCCTTCTCTGCCTACTCCCCTTCTCCTGAAGCCATCGTTCCCACCCATCTTCACCCTCTTCCCTAAACCAGTGCCATTCTTTGCTCCCTCTCTTGTTTTCTCCAGGTGGCCAGGGGAACCGTGAGGGTGGGTAATCCCATTCCAGGCAAAGCTGCCCAAGAAAACTTCTCAGAAAACTCCCACCGCAAAAAAGCTTAAAAAAATCCGAGGCTCAAAGCTCTATAGCAAGAGTTCCAAGGTGAATGAACAGCTGAATCAGAAGGGACCAGAGGAGGTCCCAGAGACCACGGAGACCCCTGCCATTCCACCTACTCAGAGCGAACCAGAGGAGGTCCCAGAGACCGTGGAGACCCCTGCCATTCCAGCTGGACCAGTGGACAGCCAGTGACTTCGGGGTATGGCTAGAGACCTCAGAAATCCTCAGGTGTCTCTCCGCTGAGTACTGGCCAACAGTACAGATGCTGAATATTATAGCAACTGCATATATTAATAATGAAATAAAATCAACATGATGTGATATTATGCTTGTCTCTGAGTTCTCTGATAGTGCGGGGGGAAGCAGAAAGGGCAGGGAAGGGATAATTGTGTGAAGAGGGAAGGGGACTGGTTCTGTGGAGTTGGAGATGGGACCAGAAGGTCCAGGTTGCCAGAAATTAGGAGGAAGAACTGGCTCCAGACCGAGCTTCAAAGACACACTTCCCATATGTGATGAGGAAGAGGACTTGGTGTTTCTCTGAGTGAGTGCAGAGATGGAAACTTACCTGGGGAGCTGTGTCATTTGTGGGGTGGTCGTGCCATTTGCGAAAAAGGCATACAAAGGAGCTGCCCCATCAAAGGAATGGAATGTTGACATTTGCAGCAACATGGGAGGTAGAATATTGAGCAAAATAACACAGAGATAGACAAATACTGTGTGATATCACTTACAGAAACTTAAATACCACAAAGTAGAGAATATGATACAAATGGAGGCTCAGAGATATAGAGAACCATCTACCGGTTACCAGCGGGGAGGGGAAGAGGGAGGGGCAATACAGAGGTGGGGGAGTGGGAGGAACGCCGTGTCAGTTAGGTGGAAGATGAGCTCAAGGATGCATTGTACAACATGGGGAATAGAGCCAGGGCTTTGTAATAACTATAAACGGAAAGCAAACTTTACCAGTGGTATAATATGAAAGAAATGTAAAGAAAGAGGGGGGAGGAAGGAGTGAAAAAAGAAGGAAAGAATGGCGTTTTTGGAGGTCATAAAGCCAATATTGGTTAGGCTCTTTTCAGCGAAGGAATTTATTTTATTTTTTAAATTTATTTATTTTAATTGGAGGCTAATAACTTTATAATATTGTGGAGTTTTTTGCCATACATTGACATGAATCAGCCATGGGTGGACATGTGTTCCCCATCCTGAAACCCGCTCCCACCTCCCTCCCCATCCCATCCCTCTGGGTCATCCCAGTGCACCAGCCCTGAGCACCCTGTCTCATGCATCAAACCTGGACTGGTTATCTCTTCCACATATGATAACATACATGTTTCAGTGCTGTTCACTCAGATCAACCCACCCTCCCCTTCTCCCACAGAGTCCAAAAGACTATTCTCTACATCTGTGTCTCTTTTGCTGTCTCGCATATAGGGT
Organism: Odocoileus virginianus; assembly: GCF_023699985.2. NCBI lineage: Eukaryota > Metazoa > Chordata > Mammalia > Artiodactyla > Cervidae > Odocoileus > Odocoileus virginianus. Next base: position 32,912,024 of record NC_069708.1, on the reverse strand, counting down.
TATCATTATCGTCTTTCTAAATTCCACATATATGCCTTAGTAAAGTTTATTGGTGTTTTCCTTTCTGACTTACTTCACTCTGTATGATAGGCTCCAGTTTCATCTACCTCATTAGAACAGATTCAAATGTGTTCTTTTTAATGGCTGAGCAATAGTCCACTGTGTATATGTACCACAGCTTTCTTACTCATTCGTCTGCTGATGGACATCTAGGTTGCTTCCATGGCCTGGCTATTGCAAACAGTGCTGTGATGCACATTGGGGCACACGTGTCTTTCTCACTTCTGGGTGAATCACGATTTGAATGAGAAGAAAGCCTGATGACTATTCGCCTGTTAGCGGTGAACCCTGCACAGAAGTCTGGTCAAAGGAGTGGGACCAAATTTGGAGATGTTTGTTTCAAGCTTCTGAGAGTACTCAGATGGACATGTGGGGTGCTGTCCTGCTGGGGGACATCTCTGGTTGCTCTGTTCTCACCAGCAACAGAGGAGTTTCTTTCCTTCCTTTCATTTCCCTTGTTTCCCTTTCTCCCTCTTTCCTCCCTACCTGCCTTTCTTTCACAGACATTCAATGTGCTGTGCTGTGCTGTGCTTCATTGCTCAGCCATGTCCAACTCTTTGTGACTCCTTGTACTGTAGCCCGCCAGGCTCCTCTGTCCATGGGGATTCTCTAGGCAAGCATACTGGAGCTGGCTGCCATGCCCTTCACCAGGGCATCTTCCCAGCCCAGAAATTGTATCCCAGTCTCCCATGTTGCAGGTGGATTTTTTTTTAATGTCTGAGCCACAGGGAAGCCCTTAAAATGGGCTGCATCTGACACTATAGTTTTCATATCTGTAAGATCAGATGGGGTCTATCTTAGGATTTCCATGTCTCTATTTACTTTTAGAACACACAAGACACAATTATTCCAAGTATCTTAATGTCTCTGTCTGCAATTCCTAAAATCTATGCCACTTCTGCCTCGGTTTCAGTTCTCAAGGGAATTTTAATATGACTTTTCTTACCTTAGTGAGATTTAAAATGTTCTTAACGTGGTTCGGGGCTAGCTCCATACTCTTCTTGTGAATTGGCTGCTCGTGTCTTTTAAACATGCTTTGATAGAGGTAAAGGCCACTGATACGTCTTTCTTGTACACTGTTGGCTCGTGTCTTTTGCCCATTTTTCTATCAGGTTTTCAGATCTTTCTTCTCCAAATTGGAAGAGTCATCTTTTGGGTTTGTTTACGGCGTGCTTTTTCGACCTCTTAAAATGTTCAGTAGTGTGATGGACCCTGGGTGAGTAAGCAACAAGTGGACACCAGGATGTGAACACTTCACAGGAAACCCAGGAAGACCCACTAAGCCAACAAACTGTCCCCAGGGATGCACCTCAGGCCGGTTGACCCTCCGAGTCAATTAGAAAAACGAGGACTGAGGTGGAGCACACAATCCACTCCCCTTTCCTCCAGAGCCAACCAGCTCAATGAGAGACCGTGGGAACTAGATGCACAGGACAGGATGACTCAGTGTTTCGTCCAAGAAGCTGGAAGCTCGTGGCAGCTGCTCATGGAAATGAATTCCACCATGGTTTTGGCTGTGAGCTAAGCTCCAAGGGAGCTTCCAGCAAGGAAACAAGATGAGAAGAGAGAGATTTGGAGGGCACGTGTTGAGAAGACCTTTCACACAAGGCTCACACAGCTCTGGGCAAACCCCACCCCTTGCTGGGAATAAAAATCAGCCGCAGGTGGTCCTTTGCTGCATGGCATCACCCAGCACAACCTGAAACATGCATTTCTCTGCCCCATTCTCATCACCCTATTAAAACCCAAGCCTGGGTAGTACTCCTAGTGAGGTGACCCTGAGTCCAAACTTGACACGAGACAGCTCCGTGTGGAGCAAGGGCAAGTGTATTCACTGCATTCTCACAGCCTGAAGACAAGGCTTTCCGACTGGAAACCAGAAAACGGAGGCGAGCTCCGGAACACTGAGACAAGGAGGCGGGATGGGGAAGGTGTCTGTCGGCCGGCTCAGAAGTCAATTGTCACAAGGTGCATTGAGACCACATTGCAGAGGGAACGTGGAATGATTCTTGCTTCCACAGACACTTAAACACAGCCTAGCTGTCATGCAGGTATTTCAGGCAAGATATTCAAAACTAGATAGTGGTGAAAGCTGAGAGAGAACAGAATGAATGCCTGAGGAGTGTGGCTGTGGGGCAAGGTTTGGAGGAGACGCACTCTGCCTGCCGTGTGACCCATCAGAGTTTACATAGAGTTGAGGGTGGCAGGTGAGTTTGGGGGCCTCTTTAGCAGGCAAGGGAAGTGAAGGGCAGGGAAGGGCAGGGCATGGCAGGGAAGAGCAGGGCAGGGCAGGGCAGGGCAGGCAAGGGAAAGTCAGGGCAGGGCAGGGAAGTGAAGGGAAGGGCAGGGAAGTGCAGGACATGGAAGGGAAGGAAAGGGTAGGGAAGGGCCGGGCACTGAAGGGAAGAGAAGGGAAGGGAAATGAAGGGAAGGGCAGGGCAGGGCAGGCAAGGGAAAGGAAGGGAAGGCACGGGAAGGGAAGGACAGGAAAGGGAAGGGACAGGAAGGCAAGACCAGGGCAGGGGAGGGAAGGAAAGGGAAGGGAACAGAATGGAAGGGCAGGCAAGGGAAGGGCAGGGCAGTGCAGGGCAGGGCAAGGAAAGGAAGGGAAGGGCAGGGAAAGGAAGGGAAGGGAAGGGAAGGTAAGTGTAGCGAAGGGCAGGAAAAAGCAGGGCAGGGAAAGGAAGTGAAGTGAAGGGCAGTGAAGCGCAGGGAAAGGAAAGGAAGGGAGGGCAATGCAGGGAAGGGAAGGGAAGGGAACGGAAGGCCAGGGCAGGGGAGGGAAGGGGAGGGCAGCGAAGGGAAAGGAACGGAACGGAAGGGCAGGGCAGGGAAGGGCAGTGCAGTGCAGGGCAGGGCAAGGAAAGGAAAGGAAGGGCAGCGAAAGGAAGAGAAGGGAAGGGAAGTGTCGGGAAGGGCAGGGAAGAGCAGGGCAGGGAAGGGAAAGGAAGTGAAGGGCAGTGAAGCACAGGGAAAGGAAAGGAAGGGAAGGGCAATGCAGGGAAGGGAAGGGCAGGGCAGGGAAGAGAAGGGAAGGGAAGGGCAATAAAGGGCATGTAAGGGAAGGGAAAGGAAGGGAAGGGAAGGGAAGGGAAGGCTGACCATATACAGTCTTGATGTACTCCTTTCCTAATTTTGAATGAGTTCATTGATACTGAAAATGTTCCAAAAAAAAAAAAAAATGGAAAGATAAGGGAAACCTTATTTATAGGAGAATCTCAAGCAATAAATGTAGAAGAAATTGCATAAAGTCATTACATAACCACCACACTAAGAACTGATTCAGGTAAAAATCATCAATGACTGCTAAAACTATCAGATGAAACATGTTGAAGACTTGGATATTCACACTGTCTCAAAATATCACTTCACAGACTTCTTACTAATTACAAGGGGGGAAAGGAACCCTTACAATGTTAAAATCTGGTGGAAACCACTGGAACCAAGTGTAAAAATTGTACTGTGGTTATGTAGAAGGATGTGTGCATGCTCATTTTTGTCTGACCCTTTGCGACCCCATGGACCATAGCTCATCAGGCTCCTCTGCCCACGGGATGTGCCAGGCAAGAATGATGGAGTGGGTTGCCATTTCCTTCTCCAGGGCTCTTCCTGCCCCAGGGATCGAGCCGGCTCCTTGTCTCTTGCAGTGGCAGGTGTATTCTTTACCTCTGAGCCACCTGGAAGGCCCCTGTGTTTATGTAGGCATATGCTCTAATTAAAAAAAAAAAAAGCATGTTATTTATGGGTGAAGCATGTCACATGTAGTCACAGCTACCAAATAGTACAGATCAACACATACAATTACATACACTTCTTTGTATTTCATCTGAGTTGTGTACCCCAAATTCCATCATGATCTACCAACAAAAATTAATTGTATTTATTCATTGACTAACAACTCCATTATATCCTTCAGCAATTTGTTGAAAGCAAAGCATTAGAAATCCCTTGTGCTGCAAAATTTCTTGTTAAGCAGTAATAAGGCTCATTCATTTTCCGACACCAACCACACCAACACCCTTTGTTAGGTACTGGGAGGTCCTGACATCCAGATTAGTGATGGAGGGGAGCATCCAGATTAGTGATGGAGGGGCCTGGGGTGAAGAGGTTTGTTTTTCTTTTGTAAAATGAGAGAAGTGCTGTTGACAAAGAAGATGAAGGAAAAGAGAACCCATCTGCAGGAGACTTAGAGTTCTCCAGAGATTCATGTTAGGAGATTGAAAACCTAGAAATTTTTAGAATTTCAAAAATTCAAATTCTACATTTAAAATCTAGAAAATCTAAAAATTTCTTTTCCTCCTTGCCTCCCCTTCCCTTCCCTCATAAACAAATATTTATCTACTACACCAAAGGCAAAATTCATGAGAGAAATAATTGATCAGCTTGACTTTATTAAAATTAAAGCCTTCTGCTTCATGAAAGACTATCAAGAGAATTAGAAGACATACTTCAGACTGGGAGACAATATTTGGAAAATACCTACCTGATAAAGAACTATTACCCAAAATATACAAAGAAAATAGTTTGATCAAAAAATGTGTCACAGACCTTAACAGTCACCTCACCATAGAAGATATATGTATGGCAATTAAACATGTGAAAAGATGCTTCATATTATATATCCTCAAGGAAATACAAATTAGGACTATAAGATACCTCTACACACATATTAAAATTGCCAAAATACAGAACATCCATAGTACCAAATATTAATGAGGATGTGGAGCAATAGGAACTCTCATTCTTTCCTGTTGGGTATGCAAAATAGCAAAACTTTGGAAGACAGTTTGTCGGTTTCTTACAAAGTTAAACTTTGTTACACTTATCATATAATCCAGCAGTTGTGCTCCTTAGGATTTAGCTAAAGGAGTTGAAATCTTACATCCACATCAAAACCCACACACAGATGTTTATAGTAACTTTATTTATAATTACCCAAACCTGAAACAACCAACACGGCATTTAGTAGGTGAATAAATAAACTGTGTTAACACAGACGATGAAAGATTATTCATTTTTTAAAAGAAATGACTTATCAAGTTGTGAAAAGAAATTAAGGAAACTTGAATTAGTATTGCCAAGTGAAAAAAGCCTATCTGAAAAGGCTACAGTGTATAATCCCAATACAGCAATATTCAATAAAGGAAAAACTAGGAAGACAATAAAATAACAGTGGTTGCCCAAGCTTAGGAGAGAAGTGAATAGGTGGGACACAGAAGATTCCAGGGGGCAGAGAGACTAGTCTATCTGATACTATAATGGTTGATGCAGGTCACTATATATTTGACCGAATGCATGTGGTGTACAGCAAATGAACCTTAATGCAAACAGTGAACTTTGAATGATAATAATGAGTCAATATATTGTTCAGTTCAGTCAGTCGTGTCTGACTCTTTACGACTCCATGAGCCGCAGCACGCCAGGCCTCCCTGTCCAACACCAACTCCCGGAGCCCACCCAAACCCATGTCCATTGAGTCGGTGATGCCATCCAATCATCTCATCTTCTGTCGTCCCCTTCTCCTCCTGCCCCCAATCCCCATCAGCATCATGGTCTTTTCAAATGAGTCAGCTCTTCGAATCAGGTGGCCAAAGTAATGGAGTTTCAGCTTCAACATCAGACCTTCCAATGAACACCCAGGACTGCTCTCCTTTAGGATGGACTGGTTGGATCTCCTTGCAGTCCAAGGGACTCTCAAGAGTCCTTCACAGCATCAGACCTTGCTTCCATCACCAGTCACATCCACAACTGAGTGTTGTTTTTGCTTTGGCTCTGTCTCTTCATTCTTTCTGGAGTTATTTTTCCACTTATCTCCAGTAGCATATTGGGCACCTACTGACCTGGGGAGTTCATCTTTCAGTGTCCTATCTTTTTGCTTTTTCATACTGTTCATGGTGTTCTCAAGGCAAGAATACTGAAGTAGTTTGCCATTCCCTTTTCCAGTGGACTGCATTCTGTCAGACCTCTCCACCATGACCCGTCCTGATTATAAAAAGATGTATCAATCTGATGTGGAATGTTAATAAGCCAGAAAGTTATGCATAAGTAGGGCAGGAAGGATATGTGAAATTTCTGTAACTTGCATTTAATTTTCTGTGAACCATAAATTACTCTAAAAATAAAGTCTATTTAAAACCTTAAAAAATATTGTGCTGTACATCAATACAGTTTTATCATTGCATTAAAGAAAAGTCTGTTCAAAAAAAAGAGAGCAAATTCACAAAGAGAATAATGAGAAGTGGTTATAATCACAAATGTGAGGGAGATCATGTAAATTATTAGGGAATTATGCATACTCTTTGCTACCCTATGAACTATAGACCTCCATAGGTCTATCCTCTGCCCATAGGATTCTCCAGGCAAGATTACTGTAGTGGGTTGTCATACACTCGCCAGGGCTTCTTCCTAACCCAGGAATTGAACCTGTATCTCTTAAGTCTCCTGTATTAGCAGCCAGGTTCTTTACCACTAGTGCCACCTGGGAAGCTCTATGCATACAGGATTATGCTAACAAAGTATATATTCTGGATGGAATATATAGGTTTATGGGAAATGCAAATTATTAAAATTGACCAAAGAAGTTTTAAAAATTAATAATAATTGTTGAGAAACTGAAAAATTCCAAATTGACTCCCCCTAAATTAATATCAGTTAGGGTGCAATGAGGCACATGTTGTCATATATTAATGGTATGAATCTAAATTGGTACAACATATAAATGTATGTAGTCATGTATGGATGTGAGAGTTGGACTATAAAGAAAGCTGAGCACCAAAGAATTGATGCTTTTGAATTGTGGTGTTGGAGAAGACTCTTGAGAGTCCCTTGGACTGCAAGGAAATCCAACCAGTCCATCCTAAAGGTGATAAATCCTGGGTGTTCATTGGAAGGACTGATGCTGAAACTGAAACTCCAATACTTTGGCCACCTGATGCGAAGAGCTGACTCATTTGAAAAGACCCTGATGTTGGGAAGGATTGAGGGTGGGAGGAGAAAGGAACGACAGAGGATGAGATGGTTGGATGGCATCACTGACTCGATGGACATGAGTTTGGGTAAACCCCATGAGTTGGTGATGGACAGGGTGGCCTGGCGAGCTGCGGTTCATGGGGTCATAGAGTCAAATACAATTGAGCAACTGAAATGAACTGAATAAACATATGGGTAGGTTGTAAGAGCACTCTATAATTTGACCAGTTAACAATTATACAAACATTAATTTATATAATTATTTTTTTTTTGTCTAGGAAAGACAATTGAGCTACTTTTACAAAATTTTATGGAAAAGAAATCCTATCTTAAGTATTCTAGGATGAGATGGCTTCCCTGGTGGCTCAGTGTTAAAGAACACTCTTGCCAATGCAGTAAATGTGGGTTCAATTCCTGGGTCGAGAAGAACCCCTGGAGAAGGAAATGGCACCCTACTCCTGCAGAAAAGTAGGGAAACCCCATGAACAGAGGATAAGAGATAAATGATGAGACAAATCACTATTTACATGTTAGGGTAAAAAAACTGTTTCAGAAAATACACATCTACAGTGATCTAGGAATTTAAATTCAAGCCAAGTAAAATTAGAGTCAGAATAAAGACAAGTGACAAATGAAACCATAATTAATTTTATGTGATTATTAATATAGTTGTAAAATGTATACTGATGCAAAAAGTGTCCTGAAAGAAAACTCATAATATACAAACATATATCTTCATTATGATCACTGTCTTCTGTGTTTAAAAATGGACTGATTACTGAGTTTGTTGTTGTTTAGTCACTATGTCGTGTTTGACTCTTTTGTGAACCCATGGACTGTAGTCCTCCAGTCTCCTCTGTCCATGGGATTTCCCAGGAAGGAATAGTGTGGTCGGTTGCCATTTCCTTCGCTAGGAGATCTTCCCAATCCAGGGACTGAACCCGTGTCTCCTGCTTTGTGGGTGGATTCTTTACCACTGACTCAGCTGGGAAGCCCTACTGAGCCTTTCAGTTCAGTTCAGTTAAGTCGCTCAGTCGTGTCCGACTCTTTGTGACCCCATGAATCGCAGCATGCCAGGTCTCCCTGTCCATCACAAACTCCCTGGACTTTACTCAAACTCATGTCCATCAAGTCGGTGATGCAATTCAGCCATCTCACCCTCTGTCATCCCCTTCTCCTCCTGCCCCTAATCTGTCCCAGCATCAGGGTCTTTTCCAATGAGTCAACTCTTCGCATGAGGTGGCCAAAGTATTGGAGTTTCAGCTTCAGCATCAGTCCTTCCAATGAACACCCAGGACTGATCTCCTTTAGGATGAACTGGTTGGACCTCCTTGCAGTCCAAGGGACTCTCAAGAGTCTTCTCCAACACCACAATTCAAAAGCATCAATTCTTTGGCGCTCAGCTTTCTTTACAGTCCAACTCTCACATCCATACATGACCACTGGAAAAACCTGAGCTTTTAGTATTGCCTAAAGTCTGCTTTTTTTTTTCCAAGGTTACTTTGGTCAATTTAGTTTTTTTTTTTTTTTTTATGGCTCCATATACATTTTAGGATTATTTTTTCTAGTTCTGTTAGAAATGTCATGAATGACTTGATGTGTGCATGAGAAGTTGCTTCAGTAGTGTCCTACTCTGTGCAAACCTATGGACTGTAGCCTGTCAGACTCCTCGGTCCATGGGATTTTCCAGGCAAAAATACTGGAGTGAGTTGCCATGCCCTCCTCCAGGGGAACTTCCTACCCAGATATCAAACCCATGTCTCTTACATCTCCTGCATTGGCAGGCATGTTCTTTACCTCTAACGCCACCTGAGAAGCCCCTGATAATTTGTTATGGATTGCATTAAATCTGTAGATTGATTTGAGAAGTATGGTCGTTTAAAAAATATTTAAAACATTTTAAAAATATTAATTATTCTAATACAACAGGATGGGATTTTGTTTTAGTTTTTAAATCAGTTTCAAGTTTATAAATGTTTTATAGTTCTCAGCATGTCTTTCATCTCCTTGTTTTTGCTTTTAAGTTGCTAAGTCATATCTGACTGTTTGTGACCCCATGGACTGCAGCATGTCAGGTTCCGCTGTCCTTCAGTATCTCCTGGAATTTGCTTAAATTCATGTCCATTGAGTCAGCGATGCCATTCAACCATCTAATCCTCTTCAGTGAGTCAGCTCTTTGATCAAGTGTCCAAAGTGTTGCAGTCTCAGCTTAAACATCAGTCCTCCCAATGAATATTCAGTTAATTTCCTTTAGGACTGACTAGTTGGGTCTCCTTGCTGTCTGGGGACTCTCATGAGTCTTCTGAACCACAGTTCAAAAGCATCAATTCTTCAGCCTTCTGTATGATCCAACTCTCACAACTATACATGACTATTGGAAAAACCATAGCTTTGACTATATGGACTTTTGTTGGCAAAGAGATGGCTCTGCATTTTAATACACTGTCTAGGTTCATCATAGCTTTTCTTTCAAGGAGCAAGTGTCTTCATTTCAAGAGAGCTCTCACTGTCTGCAGTGATTTTGGAGCTCAAGAAAAGAAATCTATCATTGTTTCCAATTTTTCCCCTTCTGTTTGCCATGAAGTGATGGAACCAGATGCCATGATCTTAGTTTTTTGAATATTGAGTTATAAGCCAGATTTTTCACTCTCTTCTTTCACCCGCAGGCTGACAGCATACAGCTTTGACATACTCTGTTCCCACATTTGTACCAGTTCATTGTTCCTGTATCTGATTCTAACTGTTGCATCTTGACCAGCATACAAGTTTCTCAGGAGACAGGTAAGGTGGTCTAGTGTTCTCATCTCTTTAAGAATTTTTCAGTTTGTTGTGATCCACACAGCCAAAGGCTTTAGCATAGTCAATGAAGTGGAAGCAGATGTTTTTCTAGAATTCCCTTGCTTTTTCTATAACACAAAGGATGTTGGCAATTTGATTACTGGTTCCTCAGCCTTTTTAAAATCCAGCTTTATATCTGAAAGTTCTTGGTTCACATACTGATGAAGCCTAGCTTAACAAGTTTTTAGTATTACCTTGCTAACATATGAAATGAGTGCAACTGTACAGTAGTTTGGACATCATTTAGCATTTTATTTCTTTGAGATTGCAATGAAAATTGACCTTTTCCAGTCCTGTGGTCACTGATGAGTTTTCCATATTTGCTGACATATGAGTACAGCAATTTAACAGAATCATCTTTTAGGAATTTAAATGGCTAACCTGGAATTTCATCATCTCCTTGGTCAGGTTTAGTCCTAAGTATGCTTTTTTGGGTTTTTTTGTTTGCTTGTTTAGACGTGATTTTTAACAGGGGTTTGATTTTATTTTATCATTTTTTTTTTACTTTTCCTTATATTTCATTTTTAGTGTGCAGAAATGCAACTGATCTTTGTATGTTAGTCTTGAATCATGTTACTTTGCCCGATTTATCAGTTCCAATAGTTTTTGTGTGGATTCTTAAGGGTTTGCTATATATAGTATCATGTAATCTGCATATGGGCTTTGCTGGTGGCTCAGATGGTAAAGAATCCTCCTGCAGTGCAGAAGACCTGGGTTTGATTCCTGGTTTGGGAAAGTCCCCTGGAGGAGGGCATAGCAATCCACTCCAGTGTTCCTGCCTGGAGAATTCCCATGGACAGAGGGGCCTGGCAAGCTGCAGCCCATGGGATCACAAAGAGTCAGACAAGACTGAGCAACTAAGCACAGCACAACACAGTCTACATATGATGACAATTTCAGTTCTTATCTTCCATTTCAGATGCTTTTATTTTATTTTATTATTTTCTGACTGTTGTGGCTAGGACTTCCAGTACTATGTTTAATAGAAGTGGTAAGAGGGGGCATCTTTGTCTTGTTTCAGGTTTCAGTAGGAAGATTTTCAGCTTTTCACTGTTATTATGACTGTGAATTTGTCATAAATAGCTTTTATTATGTTGATACCTGTTTCTTCTATACCAACTTTCATAAGAATATTTTATCACAAATGCATGTTGAACTTTCTCAGATATTTTTTCTGTATCTACTGAGATGATCATGTGGTTTTTACATTTTCTTTTCTTGATGTGGTACTTCCCTGGTGGCTCAGGTGGTAAAGCACCTGCCTACAATGCGGGAGACACATTTCTTGATGTGGTGTATCACATTGATTGATATGTGTATGTTGAATCACCTTTACGACTTTGGGATGAATCCAACATTGTCATGTTGTATGATCTTTTTTATATGTATGATTTCATTTTCTAATATTTTATTGAGAATATTTACATCTATATTCATCAGAGATATTGACCTGTAATTTTTTGTGATATTGTATTTGTCTGGTTTTGATATCAGGGTAATGGTGACTTCATAGAATGACTTTGGGAGTGCCCCTTTCTCTTCAATCTTTTGGAAGAGTTTGAGAAGAACTAGTATCATTTCTTCTTTGTATCTTTCATAGAATTCCCCAGTGAAGACTTCTGGTCCTGGACTTTTGCTCACAGTGAATTTTTTTTTTAATTAAAGACTCTATTTCACTTCTAATGATTTATCTATTCAAATAGTCTATTTTTTTCTAGATTCAGTTTTGATGAACTGTATGTTTCTAAATATTTCTCCATGTCTTCTAGGTTGTCTATTTTATTGGCATATAATTGTTCATTGTATTCTCTTATTTACTTACTTGTCTTTCTGCAATATCAGTTGTAATTTTCCTCTTTCAGTTCTCATTTTGTTTATTTGTGTTTTCTCTCTTTTCTTCTTGGTGAGCCCATGCAGAGGTTTGTCTTTTTTTTTTTTTTTTTCTCTTTTCAAAGAACCAACTCTTCTGGTATTACTTTTTTTCTGTGTTTTTATCCCTATTTTATTTTTTCTCTAATTTTTGTTATTTTCCTTACTTCTGCTGACTTTAGATTTTGTTTTCTCTTTTCCTTATTCTTTTATTGTATTGGCCAAAAGGTTCATTTTGTTTTCTCCATAAGATTATTCTAGTGGTGCTTAGTTTTCTTTAACTTCATTTAAAAATTTTTTAAATTGTATTGTGAGAGCTATCATATCAGTATGCATTGAAAATACATCAAAATTAGTGAATTTTTGTGTAGCAACTATAATGTTGAAGATGAAAGAAAAAGTAGCATTTTCAGCATATTAAGCTTTATTATTTGAAGAAAAGTAAAAATGTAACTGAAATGCAAAAAAAAAAAAAGATTTATTCAATTATAAAGAAGGTGCTGTGACTGATTGAACATATCAAAGATGGTTTGTGAAGTTTTGTGCTGGAGATTTCTCACTAAACAATGCTCCATGGTCAGGTAGACTAGTTGAAGTTGATAGAGATCAAACTGGGACATTAATTGAAAGCAATTAATTTTGTACCACGTGAGAGATACTCAGCATACTCAAAATATCCAAATCAAGTGGTGAAAATCATTTTCATTAGCTTGGATATGTTCACTGTTTTGATGTTTGGGTTCCACATAAGTTAAGTGAAAAAACCTTGACCATATTTCTGCATGCAATTCACCGCTTAAATGTAAATAAATGTTCCATTGTTAAAGTGTGATAGGCAATGAAAGTGGATACTGAACAATAATGTGAAGTGAAAGTAATCATAGGACAAGAGAAATGAACCACTACCAACCACACCAAAGAAAGGTGCTTTCATCCACAGAAACTGATGTTGTGTATATGGCGGAATTGGAAGGGAGTCCTCTAATTATGAGCTCCTTCTGGAAAGCCAAACAACTGATTCCAAAAATACTGCTCTCAATTAGACCACCTGAGGGCAGTACTCAGTGAAAAGCATTTGGAATTAGGCAGCAAAAAAATACACAACCTTCCATCAGGATAATGCAAGACCACATACTGCTTTGATGACCAGGTAAAAACTGTTACAATTTGATTGAGAAGTTCTGATTCATCTGCCATATTCACCAGCTATTGCAGCTTTGGATGTATGTTTATTTCAACCTTTACAAAATTCTCTTATTAGAAAAAAATTTCCATTCCTTGGAAGATTGCAAAAGGCACCTGGAACTGCTCTTTGCTAAAAAAATGTAAAAAAAAAAAAAAAAAAAAAAAAAAAAAAGGAGGATGGAATTTTGAAGTTGCCTGAAAAAAGGCAGAAAGTAGTGGAACATAGTGGTAGATACACTATTCAATAAGTTGTTGGCAAAGATGAAAGTTTTCCTTTTATTTTTACTTAAAAACCTAAAGAACCTTTGGGTAACACAATAGTTGATAGGTTAGGTTTATGTGTTTTCTTTTTTTAATAACTTGAGATGTTTCTGGTTTTTGGAAGAGGCTTGTATTATTTTAACCTTCCTCTAACAACTACTTTTATTGCATCCCATAGATTTTGTATGCTTGTGTTTTCATTGTCATCTCAAAATTGTTTTTTTAATTTCCTCTTTTATCATCGATCCATTTATTTTAGTACTATGTTGTTTACTACCAATGTAATTTTTTTTCTCATATATTTTTCTATGGATTTCTAGTTTCCTGTCATTGTGGTCAAAAAAGAAGCTTGAAATAGTTTCCAGCCTTTTAAATCTTTTGAGACTTCTTCTGTGCTCTAATATGTGATCAATTCTAGAGAATGCTAAATGTACATTTGAAAGAAGCTACAGTAAACACAGCATGGTATTGGCACAAAAACAGACATATGAATCAATGTAACAAAACAGAAGGTCCAGAAATAAACCTGCATTCCTACAGTCAAGTAATCTTAGACACAGGAGGCAATAATATATAATGGGAAAATGTTAGTATCTTCATCAAGTTGTGCTGGGAAATTTGGATGAAAACTGAAAGTGAAAGTGAAGTCGCTCAGTCTTGTCTGACTCTGCCACCCCGTGGACTGGTAGCCTACCAGGCTCCTCCGTCCATGGGATTCTCCAAGCAAGAATACTGGAGTGGGTTGCCATTTCCTTCTCCAGAGGATCTTCCCGACCCAGAGATCAAACCCGGGTCTCCCACATTGCAGGCAGATGCTTTTAACCTCTGAGCCACCAGGGAAGCCCTGGGGAAATTGGATAGCAACTTGCAAATCCATGTTTACACCAGTCACAACATACACAAAATTAAGCTGAAAATTGGTTAAAATTTAAATATAAGACATGGCACCATAAAACTCCTAGAACAGAATATAGGGAATACAGTCTCTGACATAAACCTTACCAGTGTTTTCTTAGGCCAGTCTCACAAGGTAATAAAAATTAAAAAATAAATAAATAAATGGGACCTAATCAGACTTATAACCTTTGTATAGCAAAGGAAAGCATAAACAAAATGAAAAGTCAGCATACAGACTTGGTGAAAATATTTGCAAGCAATTCAGTTGACAAATGCCTAAATTCCAAAATATACAAACAACACAGATAACTCAATAACAACAACAAAAACTAAACAACCCAGTCCAGAAATGGGCATAAGACAAATAGACATTCCTCTAAAGAATACATACAGATGGCCTATCAGCACATGAAACGAAGCTCATGATGGCTAATTATTAGAGAAATACAAATCAAAGCTTTAATGCTGTACTTACAGTCATAAGAATGGCTATCATAAAAACTCTACAAGTTAAAAATGCTTGAGAAGGTGAGAGGGACACTGTTAGTGGGGATGTAGATTATTGCATCCACTATGGTAAACAGTATAGTGGTTTCTCAAAAACCTAAAAATAGAGTTACCATATTATTCAACAATCCCATTCCTGGCCATATATTCAGAGAAAACTATAATTAAAAAAAAAAAAATGCATTCACCTCTATGTTCATAGTGGCATTGTTTACAACAGACAAGACAGGGAAACATCCTAAATAACCATGGACAGTTGAATAGGTAAAGAAAAAGTGGCATACAGAGTTCTGTTTCAAGATGGTAGAGTAGAAGGATCTGCTCTAATCGCCTGTGAGAGCACCAAAATCACAGCTAGCTGTTGAGAAACCACTAAAAGGAGTGCTCTTGAATCTACCAAATAAAAAGGTATCTCACGTCCAAAGACAAAGAATAAGTGGCAGAGAGGTTGTAGGAGGGAAATGATCATGATAAAATCAAATCCCATACCCACATGGTAGGTGACCCACATACAGGAGAACAATAGAAAAGTTCTCCCACTGTTGTGAAGGTTCTGAACCCCACGTCAGGCTTTCCAGCCTGGGGATCTGACAAAGGGACTAGGAATCTTGGATTCCCAGGGAATCTCACCTTGAAGTCTAGTGGGATTTGATTACAGGACTTCCACAGGACTGGGGGAAACAGAGACTCCAGTCTTGGAGGGCACAAACAAAATTTTGTACTCACCAAGACTCAGAGAAAAGGAGCAGAGACCCCACAGAAGACTGAAGAAAAACTGTATGCTAGTGTTGGAGAGTCTCCTGTGGAGGTGTGGGTTGGCAAATGCTCACCATAGAGATGAGGGCACTGGCAGCAGCAGTCCTGGAAGGTCCCCTTTGGTGTAAGCCCTTATGGAGGTCACTATTAATCCTACCATAGAGCCCATAGACCCCAGAGCTGGGTCACCTCAGGCCTAACAACAGGGAGGGAGCACACCCTACCCATCAGCAGATAATGGGATTAAAGCTTTGCTGAGCAAGGCCCTGCCCACCAGACCCAGTTTTTCCCAATACCAGTCCCTCCCATCAGAAAGTTTACATAAGCATTTTAGCCTTCTCCATCATAGGGCAGACTAAAGAAGCAAAAGGAAAAACAATTCCACATCAGATAGAACAAAAACCACATTACAGAAAGTTAATAAGGATTCAAAGGCAGAAATTTGTATCCCAGATGAAGGGACAAGATAAAACCCAAGAGAAAATAGCTAAATGAAATGGATATAGGCAACCTTCTGGAAAAAGAATTCAGAATAATGACAGAGAAGTTGATCCAGTATCTCAGGAAAACAATGGAGAAGATGCAAGAAATGCTTACCAAACCTAGAAGAACTAGAGAACAAACAAACAGGGATGAAGATACTTTAAGAGGAACAACTAGCAGAATAGCTGATGCAGAAGAATGGATAAATGACCTGTAGGACAAAATGGTGGAAATCACTAGTCCAAAACAGAATATAGGAAAAAGAATGAAAAAAAAAAAAAAAGAAAACATTCTGAGACACCTCTGGGACAACATTAAATACACCAACATTCGCATTATAGGGGTCCCTGAAGGAGAAAAAAGAGAGAAAGGACCTGAGAAAATACTTGAAGAGATAACAGTTGAAAACTTCCCTAACACGGGAAAGAAAATAGCCAACCAAGTCTTGGAATTGTTTTGAAAAGTACAAATGCTTTTGCCCTCCAAAGCTCCAGATATTTTTCTAATGAGCAGCCATGTTTAAAACAACTGGTCTTTTACTTTTATCGTAGTTTGTTCCACATCTTCTATTCCATAGTCTGTGCTCCAATTTCATTTAGTTTATGTTTTTCAATTTCTCCATTTCTTCTTTTCTTTTCCATGTTCTTTCTGAAGCCTTTATCAAATGCAATAGAAAAGTTTTGTGTGTATATATATTTTTTCTAAAATATATATATTTAATATATATGATATATATGTGTATATATCATATATATGTATATATATTTTCTAAAATTCTTTGTGCATGTATATAAATAGATATGTATAAAAAATATATATATATATTTTCTAAATATTCCCAACATTTTAGAAAAAATATATATATTTAGAAAACAGTTTTGCCTAGCTAAAAAATTTATGACATTTTGATTCCACTTGTTTGACTTAGTATGAATAGAATGTTAGATTTATAATTAAAAAAAAATAGATATGCAACAAGCAACAGAAGTTTGCTGTATAGCACAGGGAACTATAGTCAATATCTTCTAATAATCTATAATGGAAAATAATTTGAAAAATAATGTATATATTGATAACTGAATCACTTTGCTATGCACCTAAAACATTGAAAGTCAACTATGCTTCAATAAACATATATATATATATATATATATATATATATATATATATATAAAGAAAAATTGTCAATCAAAGTGACAGACAAAGCCATAATAGGCTGTCAAAAAATTAGAAACTCAAATACAACAGCCTGGTGAAAATTGGGCTGATTTTGACAATTAGTTTTGACAAGTTTGAAAGATTCCTGTTTGGTGCTTGTCCAAGTGAATAATACTCATTGATGGCTCAAATGCTGAGGTCTGTATTTCTATCTCCATTTCTCTTCTTACCCACATCTGTTCTCTGTAGTCACTAGTTAAAATATTAGATTTCCAAATATGCTTAGCTTAGATTATGATTAGAGAAATATGCATTTAAATGGGCAATGGAAGTTTTGTTTGTTTGCATTGTCTATTAGGTTGACAAAGATTTTGGAGAGTAGTTTGAAAAATCTATCAAAATTTATGCTGCATTACTCAGAGACAACATTTCTACTTTTAGGAGTTTACTCCTCTATTACTAATATACTTGCTCCAATTATAATTTTGAAAAGTTGGAAACAATCTAAATGTCCATCAATAGGGGATTATCAGTGGAATCCTATGTAGTGACTAAGAAGAACAAAAGACAGATACATGCATAGACATATATAGCTTCTCATGGTACATTGTTTACAGAATAAATCAAAGAACTGAATAATGATAGCTCTAGAATTTCATGTAGGAAATGTATCAGAGTGATAATCTTTTTAAAGTGAGGGCTATGAAATTTCAGGAAAGATTGTGTTTGAATAGAAAACACAGTTGTCACTTATTTACTTACATAGCAATTTCATGCCTTTATCTTAGACTGAATGCTTATTTGGGGTTGTTTAGGGAGATTGAGGAAATAAGAGGGTATTAAACATACCAAGCCACCACCTAACCCTGATACTGAAAAACTTTATAAACTGCTTTTTTAAAATGCCTTCCCTTCATTAAGGAATAATTTGCATATAATTACATGTACATACCTTAGTATTCCGATCAATATGTGGTGGTTTTTTTTTTTTTTTACTGTTTTAAGTTTCTATATCTTTTGCAACAGCATAAACAACCTATAGAAAGAAAATAGGAGTTGTAGGTGGAAAAATTCAAATTATAAAAGTATAATTAACATAAATACTCAATACATAATAAAAGTATAGACTAATTTATTTTTGGACTCATCATGTTGCCAAATTTACACATGGCAAAAGGATTTGTGTGTGTGTGTGTATAATTGAAACAGTCATACAGTCATGTAAACAAGTTTAGAAAGACACAGAAATTCCAGTCACAAAAGGTTAATCAGAATTTTGATGTAGTAAAATGATTCAGTTCATTAATTTTGACAATATATATACACTCAGGAAATCATTGCTTAAAACAGGATAAAGGTATTTCCATTGCCTCTGTCCTTTACTCAATACCTACCTACAAACAAACACTTTCTGATTTCTATCATTTAGAGTAGTGGTGGGAAAGACTAGAGATCTCTTTAATAAAACTGGAAATATCAAAGGAACATTTCATTCAAATATGAGCACAATAAAGGATGGAAACAGTAAATACATAATAGAAGCAAAAGAGATATAGAAGAGATGGAAAGAAAACACAGAAGAACTGTACAAAAGAAGGTCTTAATGACCCATATAACCATGATGGTGTCCTCACTCACCCAGAGCCAGACATTCTGAAGTGTGAAGTCAAGTGAGCCTTAGGAAGTACTACTGTCAATAAAACTAGTGGAGGCGATGGAATTCCAGCAGAACTATTTAAAACCCTAAAAGATGATGCTATCAAAGGGCTGCACTCAATATGTCAGCAAATTTGGAAAACCCAGCAGTGGTCACAGGACTGGAAAAGGCCAATCCTCATCCCAATTCCCAAGAAGGGCAGTATTAAAGAATGTTCCAACCACAGGACAATTGCACTCAACTCCCATGCTAGTAATGTTATGTTCAAAATCCTCCATGCTAGGCTTCAGCATTACATGAACTGAGAAATTCCAGATGTCCAAACTCAGTTTAGAAAAAGGCAGAAGAACCAGAGATCAAATTGCCAACATGCACTGGATCATAGTGGAAACATAGGAATTCCAGAGAAACATCTACTTCTGTTTCATTGAGAACACTAAAACCTTTGACTGGATGTATCATAACCAACACTTAAAGAGATGGAAATACAAGACCATCTTACCTATCTCCTGAGAAACCTGCATGCAGCTCAAGAAACAACAGCTAGAGCCTTGTATGGAACAACTGACTGGTTCAGGACTGAGAAAGGAGTTCGTTAAGGCTGTTTATTTTCACCCTGTTTATTTAACTTATATGCAGAGCACATCATGAGAAATGCCAGACTGGTTGAGTTACAAACTGAAATCGAGATTGATGGGAGAAATATCAACAACTTCAGGTAGATGATACCATTCTAATAGCAGAAAGTGAAGAGGAACTAAAGAATTGTATTACATTGTATGAATATACCAAATAAATGTTTGTCAATGAGTGAATAGACCAAATAAATTTCGGTAGTGAAGATCTTTTTTGTACAGTTCTTCTGGGTGTTCTTGCCACCTCTTCTTGATATCTTAATATTAAGATATTCTTAATATCTTCTGCTTCTGTTAGATCCATACCATTTCCGTCCTTTATCAAACACATCTTGGTATGAAATGTTCCCTTGGTATCTCTAATTTTCTTGAAGAGATCTCTAGTCTTTCCCATTCTTTTGTTTTTCTCTTTCTTTGCACTGATCCCTGAGGAAGGCTTTCTTATCTCTCCTTGCTATTCTTTGGAACTCTGCATTCAAATGGGAGTATCTTTCCTTTTCTCCTTTGCTTTTCGCTTCTCTTGTTTTCACAGCTATTTGTAAGGCCTCCTAAGACAGCCATTTTGCTTTTTTGCATTTCTTTTCCATGCGGGTAGTCTTAATCCCTGTCTCCTGTTCAATGTCATGAACCTCTGTCCATAGCTCATCAGGTACTCTGTCTATCAGATCTAGCCCCCTTGAAACAGATCACCAGCCCAGGTTGGATGCATGAGACAAGTGCTCAGGGCTGGTACACTGGGAAGACCCAGAGGGATGGGATGGAGAGGGAGGCGGGAGGGGGGATCGGGATGGGGAACACATGTAAATCCATGGCTGATTCATGTCAATGTATGGCAAAAACCACTACAATATTGCAAAGTAATTAGCCTCCAACTAATAAAAATAAATGGGAAAAAAAGAGAGATAGGATATACAGTCTTATGCAGATTGTCCAATAAACCTGTAAATTAAAAAAAAAAAAAAATGATCTAGTCCCTTAAATCTATTTCTCACTTCGGCTGTGGAATCATAAGGGATTTGATTTAGGTCATACCTGAGTGGTCTAGTAGTTTTCCCTACTTTCTTCAACTTAAGTCTGAATTTGGCAGTAAGCAATTCATGATCTGAGCCACAGTCAGATAGATAGATAGATAGATAGATAGATAGATAGATACACACACACACACACACACACACACACACACTAGAATATTACTCAGTCTTAAAAAGATAAAATAACACCATTTGTAGCTACAAAGATGGAAGTAGAGATTATCATAATAAGCATTATAAATCTGAACAAGAAAAACACCATATGATATCACTTATATGTGGGATCTAACATATGACTCAAATGAACTTATTTACAAAATAGAAATAGCCTCACAAGTATAGAGAACATATTTGTGGTTGCCAAGGGGCGAGGGTAAGAGAGTTGGAATGAGAGTTTGGGACTAGCAAAATGCAAGCTATTATATTTGACTATATGGACCTTTGGGGAAAACTGGGTGTTGTTTTGATGGGCGGGACCATACTCAGTAAATCTTTAATCCAATTTTCTTTTGATGGGTTCCCTCCTTGTTTTTTTGGTCTGAGACAAAACTATGGTAGGGGTAATGAAGATAATGATGACCTCCTTCGAAAGGATTTGTGTATTCAGTGTCCCTGACCCTGCAGCAGGCCACTGTCAACCTACACCTCTGCTGAAAACTCCTGGACACTCACAGGTCAGTCTGGCTCAGTCTTTTATAGGGACACTATTCCTTTCTCTTGGCTCTTGGTGCATGCAAGGTTTTGTTTCTGCCCTCCAAGAGTCTCTTTACCCAGTCCTGTGTAAATTCTGTAATCAAGCCCCACTGGCCTCCAAGGTCAAATTCCCTGGGGGTGCTCAGTTATTTTGCCAGATCCCCAGGTTGGGAAATATGTTGTGGGCCTTAGAACTTTCTTAACAGTGTGAGAATTTCTTTGGTATAATTGTTCTCCAGTTTGTGGGTCATCTGTTTGGCAGCTCTATTGTGGGGCTAATGGTGAAATCCTCCAAGAGGGCTTATGCCACATGCTACATGAGCCAGGTTTGCTGCAGTCAAAGCCCCTGCCCCCATGGCAGGCCACTGCTGACCTATGTGTCAGTGTCCCCACAGGAGACACTTGAACACTCAAAAGCAAATCTGGCTCAGTCTTTGTGGGATCTCTGAGTCCTAGTGCACAAAAGGTTTTGACCAACCTAGACAGCATATTAAAAAACAGAGACATTACTTTGCCAACAAAGGTCCATCTAGTTAAAGCTATGGTTTTTCCCATAGTCATGTGTGGATGTTAGAGTTGGACCATAAAGAAAGCTGAGTGCCAAAGAATTGATGATTTTGAACTGTGGTGTTGGAGAAGACTCTTGAGAGTCTCTGGGACTGCAAAAAGATCAAACCAGTCCATCCTAAAGGAAATCAGTCCTGAATATTCATTGGAAAGACTAATGCTGAAGCTGAAGCTCCAATGCTTTGGCTACCTGATGCAAAGAACTGACTCATTGGAAAATACCCTGATGCTGGAAAAGATAGAAGGCTGGAGGAGAAGGGGACGGCAGGTGATGAAATGGGTGGATGGCATAACCGACTCAATGGACATGAGTTTGAGCAACCTCTGGGAGTTGGTGATGGACAGGGAAGCCTGGTGTGCTGCCATCCATGGGATTGCAAAGAATCAGACACAACTGAGCATCTGAACTCAGTTATACTAACTTTGGTCTGCACAGTGGTGTCTCTACATTTAAATACACTATCGAGATTTGTGATAGTTTTCCTCAATATCTTGTAATAACTCATAATGGAAAATCATATGAAAAAGATCATGTGTATATATGTATATAACTGAATCACTTTGCTGTACACCAGAGACGAACACAACATTGTAAATCATCTATACTTCAATTCAAAAATATAAAGACAGAGGAGCAAAGGATAAGAAAAAGATGTTGGGTAAAAGTTTGGAAGAAAAATGAAAATAAAAGTGTTTGTCACTCAGTCACGTCGAATTCCTTGTGACTGCATGACTGTAGCATGCCAGGCTCCTCTGTCCATGGAATTCTCCAAGAAAGAATACTGGGATCAAACTTGGGTCTCCTGCATTGCAGGCAGATTCTTTACTGTCTGAGCCACCAGAGTAAGCAAGTTCATTATCTTATTAAGAATCTATCAATTGATACTATTTTATCCTGTATCTTCATAGAGAAGAGTAGGTTATCTTTGTATTTAAGAACATTCCCTATAAGAATAAAGCCAGAATAACTTCAAGTTGTTAGAATAAAAAATGAATGAAACATGAGCAATTCAGAAAAAGTAATGTTGGAATTATCATGTTTGATAAAGGTTTTTTTTTTTAAGAATTTATATTTAATATATGTAATATGTAAAGAGCTTATCCAAGCAATATAAAAGAATATCTCATATTTTAAACTTGGATACAGTTCAAATTCTCCAGACCATTAGCTATGTAACATTAAAAATAATCATTTTATTATAAGGAATCTAGTGAGTTTACATTGAACATTTACTCTAGTCTCTTTATTTGACTTAATCCACAAAAGACTCTTGGGATCTTATTGATAATCCAGTAGATCACATGGAATAATAGGAGATCAAAGGGAAGAAAATTTAAGCACATTTTTGAGATAAGAGAAAATCAAATATCCTCTTGACCTTTTATTCAGCACCAATCACAAGAAAGAAAAATCATAAGAGAGTAGCTTCACCAAGGTGTGTAGCCTTGTAATATAAAGTGTCTAGCAATCTGACTAAGTGTGTATTTAAACTTATTGAGGAGGAACAAAGAAGAGTTTTGGAAGGGAATGGGAATTGTCTCTTACCCTCTAATTTGAAACACATAACAAAATATCTATTTAGATATGGTGGTGAAGGAACTAGACATGAGGGAGTTTCCACTTTGTACTTTGCACATTTTAAATTTTAGTTTGTCAATACTGATTTTACAACCAGGAAAAGTAATAGATACTACAGTTAACTACTATCTTTTTGCTTAAAAAATAATTTCATTCTCTTTTCTTAGAAAGTATCTCTGAAAAGTTATAAGCTTGAATTTCTACAAGTGAAAACAAAAGTACTAACTCATTCTCCACATTTTCGTTTTTTCAATTTCAATTATCTGTGTGTTGCCAAATTGGATTTCTTACTGATGGTATATTTAAAGGTCCCTTTGTTTCTCTTTCCCCTCTCCTTTCCATGGCTAAGACTTCCAAAACTATATTAGATAATAGTGGTGATAGTGGTCACCCTTGTTTTACTCTTGACCTCAGAGGAAAATCTCTTGGTTTTTCACAGTTGACAATAATGTTTTCTGTGGGTTTATCATATATAATCTTTAGTATGTTGATGCATGTTCCTTCTATGCCTACTTTCTCGGAAGTTTCCATTATAAATGGGTGTTGAATTTTATTGAAAGCTTTTTCTGCAGCGATTGAGTTGATTTTATGGTTTTTATCTTTCAGTTAGTTAATATGGAGTATCATATTGATTTATTTACATATATTGAAGAATTCTTGCATCAATGAGATATCACTTGATCATGGTGTGTAATCCTTTTAAAGAGCTGTTGAACTCTGTTTGCTAGAATTTCATTGAGGATTTTTGTATCTATGTTCATCTGTGATATTGACCTATAATTTATTTTTGGTGATATCTTTGTCTGGGTTTGGTATCAGGGTTATGGTGGCTTAAAGAATGAGTTTGGGAGTTTTCCTTCCTCTGCAATTTTTTTGAAAGAGTTTGAGCAGGGTAGGTGTTAGCTCTTCTGTAAAGTTGGTAAAATTCACCTGTGAAGCCATCTGGCCCTGGGTTTTTCTTTGTTGGAAGATTATTTGGTCACATTTTTTATTTCAGTCATCATGATTAGCTTATATTTTCTACTTCTTCCTGGTGCAGTATTGGAAGGTTGTGTTTTCCTAAAAACTTGCTCATTTCTTCCAGATTGCCCATTTGATTGGCAAAGAGTTGCCCATAGGAATCTCATATGATCCTTTGTATTTCTACACTGTCTATTGTAACTTCCCCTTTCTGATTTCATCAAGATTGGAAAAGAAGTAAAGTTCTCATTGATTGCAGATGACACAATAGTATACATACAAAATCCTAAAGCTGCCACCATAACATTACTAGAGATAATCAATGAATATAAAAATTTGCAGTATATGAATGTAATACACAGAAATCACATGCATTCCTATACAATAACAATGAAATATCAGAAAGAGAAATTAAGGAAACAATCCCATTCACCACTGCAACAAAAAGAATAAAATACCTAGGAATAAACCTACCTAAAGATGCAAAAGACTTCTATGCAGAAAATTGTAAGACACTGATGGAAAAAAATGAATGATGATACAAACAGATTGAGAGATGATATACTATGTTCTTGGATTGGAAGAATCAATATAGTGAAAATGGCTATATGACCCAAAGCAATCTACAGATTTAGTGCAATCTCTATCAAACTACCAATGGTATTTTTCAGAGAATGAAAACAAAAAACTTCACAATTTGTATGGAAACATAAAAGACCCAGAAAAGCCAAAACAATCTTAATAAAGAAAAACGGAACTGTAGGAATTGGTCTTCCTGACTTCAGACTTTACTACAAAGCTACAGTAATCGAGACTGTATGGTACTGGCATAAAAACAGAAATGTAGACCAATGGAAAATGTAGAAATCACAGAGAAAAATCTGTGCTGTTCAGTCAGTTCAGTCGCTCAGTCATGTCCAACTCTTTGAGACCCCATGAATTGCAGCACACCAGGCCTCCCTGTCCATCACAAACTCCCGGAGTTTGCTCAAACTCATGCCCATCGAGTCAGTGATGCCATCCAGCCATCTCATCCTCTGTCATCCCTTTCTCCTCCTGCCTCCAATCCCTCCTATCATCGAGTCTTTTCCAACGAGTCAACTCTTCGCATGAGGTGGCCAATGTATTGGAGTTTCAGCTTCAACATCAGTCCTTCCAATGAACACCCAGGACTGATCTCCTTTAGGATGGACTGGTTGGATCTCCTTGCAGTCCAAGGGACTCTCAAGAGTCTTCTCCAACACCACAGTTCAAAAGCATCAATTTTTTGGTGCTCAGCTTTCTTCACAGTCCAACTCTCACATCCACACAGGACGACGGGAAAAACCATAGCCTTGACCAGACGGACCTTTATGGGCACTGATCACTGTCAAAGGAATCAAGAATATACAATGGAGTAATGAAAGTCTCTGCAATAAGTGATGCTTGGAAAATTGGGTAACTACATGTAAAAAAATGAAACTAGGACATTTCTTAACACCACACACACACACACACACACACACACACAACCTAAAAATGGATTAAAGACTTAAATGAAAAACCAGAAACTATAAAGCTCTTAGAGGAAAACATAGGTAGAAAACACTCTTAAATGGAAATCACATCAAAATTCTCTTTGACCAACCTCCTCGAGTAATTAAAAAAAAAATTAAAATGCGACCTATTTAAATTTAAAAGCTTTTACAGAACAAAGGAAAGAATAAAAAAAGATTAAAAGACAACCCTCAGAATGGGAGAAGATAATTGCAAATGAAGCAACTGTCAAAAGATTAGTCTGCAATATATATATATTATATATTATATAATATTTAATATATAATAATATATGTATTATATTTATACTTATAAATATATATTTATTTATATTTATATAAATATATATTTTTATATTTAATTATTTTATAAATTTATATTTATATTTACATTTATTTATATTTATATTTTTATATTCTTATATTTATATATCACTGTATTAGAGCTCAATACCAGAAAAACAAAGAGCTCAATTAAAAATTGAGGAGAAGACCTAAACAGACATTCTCTAGAAAAGACACACAGGTGGCCAATAAACACATGGAAACATGCTCAATATAAGTAATTTTCATATGGAAAACAGTGTGGAGATTCCTTAAAAAGCTGCAAATAGATCTGCCATATGACCCAGCAATACCACTTCTAGGCATACACACTGAGGAAGCCAGATCCGAAAGAGACACGTGCACCCCAATGTTCATTGCAGCACTGTTTATAATAGCCAGGTCATGGAAGCAACCTAGATGCCCATCAGCAGACGAATGGATGAGGAAGCTGTGATACATATACACCATGGAATATTACTCAGCCATCAAAAAGAATTCATTTGAATCAGTTCTAATGAGATGGGTGAAACTGGAACCCATTATACAGAGCGAAGTAAGCCAGAAAGATAAAGACCATTACAGTATACTAACACATATATATGGAATTTAGAAAGATGGTAACGATAACCTTATATGCAAAAAAAGAAAAAGAGACTCAGATGTATAGAACAGACTTGTGGACTCTGGGAGAAGGCGAGGTTGGGATGTTTCAAGAGAACAGCATCGAAACATGTATATCTAGGGTGAAACAGATCACCAGCCCAGGTTGGATGCATGAGACAAGTGCTCAGGCCTGGTGCACTGGGAAGACCCAGAGGGATGGGGTGGAGAGGGAGGTGGGAGGGAGGACCGGGATGGGGAATACACGTAAATCCATGGCTAATTCATTTCAATGTATGACAAAAACCACTGCAATGTTGTAAAGCAATTAGCCTCCAACAAATAAAAATAAATGGAAGAAAAAAAAAAGTAATTTTCAGAGGCATGCAAATAAAAACTACAATGAGGTATCACCTCACACCATTCAGAATGGCCACCTTCTAAATAATCTACAGGGAACCAAGTTTTAGTTTTATTGATCTTTGCTATAATCTCCTTCATTTCTTTATCATTTATCTCTGCTCTTTTTTTTAATGATTTCTTTCCTTCTCCTAACGTTGGGGTTTTTTGAATTTTCTTTTTCCAGTTGCATTAGGTGCAAAGTTAAGTTGTTTATTTGATGTTTCTCTTGTTTCTTGAGGTAGGTTTGTATTACTATGAACTTCCTTCTTAGTTCTGCTTTTACAGAGTCCCAAAGGTTTTGGATTGTCGTGTTTTCATTGTCATTTGTTTATTTTCATATTTTGATTTCCTTTTTTATTTCTTCAGTCATCTGATTGTTATTCCAAGGCCTCCATATGTTTGTGTTCCTTATAGTTTCCTCCCCTGTGGTTGATATCTAATCTTAGAGTGCTGTGATCAGAAAAGATGCTTGAAATGATTTCAATTTTTTTTTTTAATTTACCAAGGCTAGATTTGTGGCCCAGGATGTGATATACCCTGGAGAAGGTTCCATGTGCACTTCAGAAAAAAGGTGAAATCATTGTTTTTGAGTGAGATACCTTTATATATCAATTTGATCTAACTGGTCCACTGTATTGTTTAAACCTTATGTTTCTTTGTTAATTTTCTGTCTGGATGATTTGTCCACTGTGTGAGTGGGGTATTAAAGTCCCCCACTAATATTGTGTTACTTTAAATTTCCTCTTTGATAGTTTTTAATATTTCCCTTATATATTTCGGTGCTACTAGGTTGAGTGCACATATGTTTGCAATTGTTATATCCTCTTCTCTGATTGTTCTCTTGATCATTATGGAGTGTCCCTCTTCATCTCTTCTAACAGTTTTATTTTGAAATCTAACAATCCATTAGTCAGAATCATCAAGAAAAATAGGGAGAAGTCTCAAATCAATAAAATTAAAAAGGAGAAATTACAGCAAGCAGCACAGATATACAAATGATCATAAGAGAAAATCTTAAGGACAAAATGCACAGCCCATCTGGGTCTGTGCCCCTGCAGAGCATCCGAGAACCTGAACAACTTAGACCTGAAATGTGCGTGAAATGCAGGGTTCACTGGGGATAGTACCCTTGCACAGCACCGTGGAGCCTGAACAATGTGGACCCGGGAAGTGCACACAGCCTTGGATGGTGGCAAACCAAGTTTGATTCATCCACTGTGAGCACTCTCCACACAGGCCAGTGGTATTTGTTTGCAGTGTTCCTCCCTCCCCACAAAGCAACTGAACAAATGAGCCTAAATAAGTGGCCAGGTTCATCCCCTTGTGTCAGGGTGGAAATTTGACACCGAAGAGACTTGCAAACAGAGGAAGCCAAAATAAACAAAGGGGGAACTGCTTGGGAAATGAAAGATGCAAAAGATTAAAACCTTGCAGTGGATACTGAGGCTGTGCATTTGAGGAGCACCGATAGAGCTTGAGAATAGTACAAGCCAGAACAAGTGACTATGTGACACTGAATTCACCCCACACTGCCCACAACAGTTTCAGGGAAGTTCCTAGAAATATTTTTACTATTATCACTTTATAATTAAAAAAAAATAGTTCCTTATTGCTCCTTTAGCTTTCATTTTTATAGCCTACTGTTACCTTTCAAAAATATATATATTTTTAAAACAAATACCGGGTGGCAGTCCAAAGATGGTGGGGGAATAAGATGGGGAGACCACTTTCTCCCACAAAAATTAATCAAAAGATCATTTGAATGCTGAGCCAATTCCACAAAACAACTTCTGAACACTGGTAGAGGACACCAGGCACCCAGAAAGGCAGCAAATTGTCTTCAAAAGGAGGTAGGACAAAATATAAAAGATAAAAAGAGGGACAAAAGAGTTAGGGATGGAGACCCGTCCTGGGGAGGGAGTCGTGAAAGAGGAGAAATTTCCAAACACCAGGAAACCCTCTCTCCAGTAGGTCTGTGGGGAGTTTTGGAATCTCAGAGGGCAATATAACTGGGACGAAAAATAAATAAATAAATAAAACCCACACAGATTATATGCCTAACTAGAACTCCCAATGGAGAAGTATCCCAGATGCTCGTGTTGGCCACCAGCAAGCGGGGGCTAAACAGGTAGGCATGGGATGCATTGCTCAGGGTAAGGACCAGGCATGAATGCCCTGAGGACAATCTGGGGGAGCTAACGTGAGATAGCAACCCAAACTGTGGGACAGCCAGAGAGAGGGGAAAAAAAAAGAAAGAGAGAGACTTTCCTGCAAAAAGCTCTAACCTAAGGCACTGCCAGGCCTGCTCACAGAACAAAGGACTGAGCAAATACCAGAGAAGAGCTAGCCAGCTGCAGACTGGCCCATCCCCTGCTGGAGGCAGAGAGGCAGGTGGGCGACAGCCAGAGCCAGAAAGGGGCAATCTCAGCCCCAGAAACGACATCCTCTACCAAACTGCGAGCAGGCTCCCAGTTACTAACCACGTCTTCCTGAGATCCTGGATCATTGACATCTGCCTGGAGGGTCACAGCCAGAGATCAACTCCCGAGAGAAGACACACAGCACACCTGAGATGGTGCTCCTGTTGCCCACAAAGGAAACTGAGCGGCTGGGACCAAGGAGGTAATAAGATGCACCACCCACCTGGGGAGAATGCTCTTGCCAAACACCTGATCACCTGAGCGGCTCAGACCTGGGAAGGGCACAAAACACAGGCCCAGCAGAGCCTGTGCCTTTGTGGAGTACCCGAGAACTTGAGCCTTAGCAGCTTAGACATGGGAAGTGCATGCAACCCAGGGCCTGCTATAGACAGTTCCTCTGCAAAGCAACCTGGAACTTGAGCCATGTAGACCCGGAAAGCATACACAATGTGAGTGGGGGCAAACCCATTGTGGCCCAGACACTGCAAGCACTCCCCACACACACCAGTGATATTTTTTTGCAGTGTTCTTCCCTCCCCACAGCACAACTAAACAAGTGAGCCTAAATAAGTGACCCCCTTCACCCCCTTGTGTCAGGGTGGAAATTAGACACTGAAGAGACAAGCAAACAGAAAAAGCCAAAATAAACAGAGGGGACCGCTTTGGAAGTGACAGGTGCAACAGCTTAAGACACTGTAGTTAGCAGGGCCAATATACCTTGAGAAGAAGTAGAAGCCAGAACAAGAAACTATCTGAAACTGAACTGACCCCACACTGCCAGCAAAAGCTCCAGAGAAATTCCTAGATATATATTTACTATTATCATTTTTAATTTTTTGCTATTTTAATTCCTTTATTAATTCTTTAATTTTCCATTGTATATCCTTGCCTCCTTTGTCAAAAATAAGGTGACTGTAGGTTCGTGGATTTATCCCTGGGCATTCTATTCTGTTCCATTGATCTATATTTCTGTCTTTGTGCCAGTACCATACTGTCTTGATGACTGTGGCTTTGTAGTAGAGTCTGAAGTCAGGCAGATTGATTCCTCTAGTTCCATTCTTCTTTCTCAGGATTACTTTGGCTATTCGAGGTTTTTTGTATTTCCATACAAATTGTGAAATTATTTGTTCTAGTTCTGTGAAAAATACCATTGGTAGTTTGATAGGGATTGCATTGAATCTATAGATTGCTTTGGGTAGTATAGCCATTTTGACAATATTGATTCTTCCAGTGCATGAACACGGTATATTTCTCCATCTGTTTGTGTCCTCTTTGAATTCTTTCATCAGTGTTTTATAGTTTTCTATGTATAGGTCTTTTGTTTCTTTAGGGAGATATACTCCTAAGTATTTTATTCTTTTTGTTTCAATGGTGAATGGTATTGTTTCTTAATTTCTCTTTCTGTTTTCTCATTGTTAGTGTATAGGAATGCAAGAGATTTCTGTGTGTTAATTTTATATCCTGCAAATTTACTGTATTCATTGATTAGCTCTAGTAATTTTCTGGTAGAGTCTTTAGGGTTTTCTATGTAGAGGATCATTTAACAAGTGGTGCTGGGAAAACTGGTCAACCACCTGTAAAAGAATGAAACTAGAACACTTTCTAACACCATACACAAAAGTAAACTCAAAATGGATTAAAGATCTAAATGTAAGACCAGAAACTATAAAACTCCTAGAGGAGAACATAGGCAAAACACTCTCCGACATAAATCACAGCAGGATCCTCTATGACCCACATCCCAGAATTTTAGAAATAAAAGCAAAAATAAACAAATGGGACCTAATGAAACTTAAAAGCTTTTGCACAACAAAGGAAACTATAAGCAAGGTGAAAAGACAGCCCTCAGATTGGGAGAAAATAATAGCAAACGAAGCAACAGACAAAGGATTAATCTCAAAAATATACAAGCAACTCCTCCAGCTCAACTCCAGAAAAATAAATGACCCAATCAAAAAATGGGCCAAAGAACTCAACAGACATTTCTCCAAGGAAGACATACAGATGGCTAACAGACACATGAAAAGATGCTCAACATCACTCATTATCAGAGAAATGCAAATCAAAACCACAATGAGGTACCATTATACGCCAGTCAGGATGGCTGCTATCCAAAAGTCTACAAGCAATAAATGCTGGAGAGGGTGTGAAGAAAAGGGAACCCTCTTACACTGTTGGTGGGAATGCAAATTAGTACAGCCACTATGGAAAACAGTGTGGAGATTTCTTAAAAAGCTGGAAATAGAACTGCCATATGACCCAGCAATCCCACTTCTGGGCATACACACCAAGGAAACCAGATCTGAAAGAGACACGTGCACCCCAATGTTCATCGCAGCACTGTTTATATTAGCCAGGACATGGAAGCAACCCAGATGCCCATCAGCAGATGAATGGATGACGAAGCTGTGGTACATATACACCATGGAATATTACTCAGCCATTAAAAAGAATTCATTTGAATCAGTTCTAATGAGATGGATGAAACTGGAGCCCATTATACAGAGCGAAGTAAGCCGGAAAGATAAAGACCATTACAGTATACTAACACATATATATGGACTTTAGAAAGATGGTAACGATAACCCTATATGCAAAACAGAAAAAGAGACTCAGATGTATAGAACAGACTTGTGGACTCTGGGAGAAGATGAGGGTGGGATGTTTCAAGAGAACAGCATTGAAACATGTATATTATCTAGGGTGAAACAGATCACCAGCCCAGGTTGGGTGCATGAGACAAGTGCTCGGGCCTGGTGCACTGGGAAGACCCAGAGGGATCGGGTGGAGAGGGAGGTGGGAGGGGGGACTGGGATGGGGAATACATGTAAATCCATGGCTAATGCATTTCAGTGTATGACAAAAACTACTGTAATGATGTAAAGTAATTAGCCTCCAACTAATAAAAATAAACGGAAAAAAATAATTCTTTAATTTTCACTTTATAATATACTATTACCTTGCCAAAAAAGACCCTAATTTTAAAGCAAATTTCATATATTTTTTTATAACTTTTGTGATTTTGTTTTGTTTTTTTAATATTGTATTTTTGAGAGTCTAACCTCTACTTTAGATTTTTAATCTTTTCTTTTTCACATTTATTGTCAGTTTTGTACCTTTAAGAATCCAATCTTTAGTACCAAGTTTTACTTTGGAGTGTGATTACTGGTTTGATTGCCCTCTCACCCATTTGACTCTCCTTTTTCTCCCCCAGGTCACCTCTATTTCCTCCTTCCCCCTTCTCTTCTTTACCCAACTCTGAATCTCTTTGGGTATTCTGGGCTGTGGAAAACACTTAGGGAACTGATTACTGGCTAGATTGCTCTCTCCCCTTTTGATCCCCCTCTTCTCCTCCTGATCACATCTATCTCCCTCCTCCCTCTTCTCTTCTCCATGTAACTCTGTGAACCTCTCTGTGTATCCCTCACTGTGGAGAACCTTTTCTCCATTAACCTAGATGTTTTATCATCAGTGCGGTATGGATGGAGAATTCTTGAGGCTGCTGCAAGAATAAGATTGAAAACCAGAAGCAGGAGGCTTAAATCCAAAACTCAAGAACACCAGAAAACTCCTGACTCCTGGGAACATAAATTGACAAGAGCTCATCCAAAAGCCTCCATACCTACACTGAAACCAAGCTCCACCCAGGAGACAACAAGTTCCAGAGCAAGACATACCACACTAATTCTCCAGCAACTCAGGAACATAGCCCTCAGCATTAATATACAGGCTGCCCAAAGTTACACCAAACCCATAGACATCTCAAAACTCACTACTGGACACTTCATTGCACTCCTGAGAGAAGATATCCAGCACCACCCAGTAGAACACCAACACAAGCCTCCCTAACCAGGAAGCCTTGACAAGTCACTCATCCAACCCCCCACACAGGGAGGAATCTCCACAATAAAGAAGAACCACAAACTTCCAGCATAGAGAAAGTCTGCTCCAAAAACAGCAATCTGAATAAAATTAAAAGGCAGAGAAATACTTAGCAGGTAAAGGAACATGATAAATGTCCACCAAACCAAACCAAAGAGGAGGAGATAAGGAGTCTACCTGAAAGAGTTTAGAATGATAGTGAAAGTAATCCAAAATCTTGAAAGCAAAATGGAGTTACAGATAAACAGTCTAGAGGCAAGGATTGAGACGATGCAAGAAATATTTAACAAGGACTTAGAAGAAATAAAAAAAGAGTCAATCAATAGTTAATAATGCAGTAACTGAGATCAAAAACACTCTGGATGGAACCAACAGCAGAATAACTGAGGCAGAAGATAGGATAAGTGAGGTGGACAATAGAATGGTGGAAATAAAAGAAGCAAACAGGAAAAAAGAAAAAATAATAATTAAAGAAATGAGAACAACCTCAGAGACCTCTGGGACAATGTCAAATGTCCCAACATTCAAATCGTAGGAGAAGTCCCAGTAGAAGAAGACAAAAAGAAAAGCCTTGAGAAAATACTTGAGGAGATAATAGTTGAAAACTTCCCTAAAATGGGGTAGAAAATAGCCATCCAAGTCCAAGAAACCCAAAGGGTCCCAAACAGGATAAACCCAAGATGAAACACTCCAAGACACATATTAATCAAATTAACAAAGATCAAACACAAAGAACAAATAAAAGCAGCAAGGGTAACAACAAATAACACACAAGGGGATTCCCATAAGGATAAGAGCTGATCTTTCAATAGAAACTCTTCAGGCCAGAAGGGAATGGCAGGATATACTTAAAGTGATGAAAGAGAAAAACCTACAACCCAGATTACTGTACCCAGTAAGAATCTCACTCAAATATGAAGGAGAAATCAAAAGTTTTATAGACAAGCAAAAGCTGAGAGAATTCAGCACCACCAAACCAGCTCTTTAACAAATGCTAAAGGTTTTTGTCTAGACAGGAAACACAGAAAGTGTGTATAAACTCGAACCCAAAACAACAAAGTAAATGGGAACGGGATCATACTTATCAATAATTGCCTTAAATGTAAATGGATTAAATGCTCCAACAAAAGACAAAGACTGGCTGAATGAATATAAAAAGAGAATCCCTATATATGCTGTCCACAGGAGACCCACCTCAAATCCAGAGACACATACAGACTGAATGTCAGGGAATGTTTGACGGGAGGATTCCTACATGCTCTTTCTCATATATCCTCTGTTCCTTATCAGCTTCTGCCAGAAGCGAGTAGAACTGAGCACAGCTCTCAGGACTGAGGTCATTGAGTGAGACAGGGTTGGGTCTCCTTCAGTAAAACATTCTCCTTATGACAAACTGCTTAGTCTTGCCCCCTTTTTTGAGATATGGATTGTCTCCTGACCTTGTGACCATTATTATCCTTTGTTCCCTTGGTAACAGTTACTGTACGTTTGGTTTTCTGATCTTTATCATTGTCGTAAGAAACTTCTTGTACCACAGCCTATATATATTCACAGAAATATCATTAAAGCACCTTTGTTCCATCAGAGCTTGGGTCTCCATTTCTTTCTTCCTTCCTTTCTTTTTCTCTCTCTCTCTCTCTCCCCCTCCCTCCGGCTCTCTCTTTCACTTTCTTATTGTCGACTCCAGACAACCAGGTCCCAGTCCATTAAAGGACCCCAACAACTGAAAGTGAAGGGCTGGAAAAATATATTTCATGCAAATGGAGACCAAAGAAAGCAGGAGTTGCAATATTCATATCAGATAATATAGACTTTGAAATAAAGACCGTGATAAGAGACAAAGAGACACTACATAATGATCAAAGGATAAATACAAGAATAATATATAACAATTATAAATATATATACACCCAACATAGGAGCACCTCAATACGTAAGGCAAATGCTAACAACTATGAAATGGGAAATTAACAGTAACACAATAATAGTGGAGGATTTTAATACCCCATTCACGTCTATTGATAGATCAACCAAATAGAAAATTTGCAAGAAAAGAGAAGATTTAAATAATACAATGGACCAGTTAGACCTAATTCATATCTATAAGGCATTTCACCTAAAAACAGTGGAATTCACCTTTTTTCTCAAGTGCACATGGAACATGCTCCAGGATAGAGAACATTCTGGGCCACAAATCTAGCCTTGGTAATTTTTTTTTAATTGAAATCATTCCAATAATTTTTTCTGATAACAATGTGGTAAGACTAGATAACAAGTACAGGAGAAAAAAAAATATTAAAAATACGAACATGGAAGCTAAACAACACGCTTCTGAATAACCAACAGATCACTGAAGAAGACAAAAAGGAAATCAAAATATGCATAGAAAAAAGTGAAAATGAAAACATGACAACCAAAAACCTATGGGATTCAGTAAAAGCAACACTAAGAAGGAGGTTCATAGCAATTCAAGCCTAACTCAAGAAACAAGAGAAACATCAAATAAGCAACCTAACTTTACACCCAAAGCAACTAGAAAAAGAAGAACCCTGAAGTTATTAGAAGGAAAGAAATTATAGTAGACAAATCAGACCAGAAATGAATGAAAGAGAAACGAAGGAGGCTATAGAAAATATCAACAAAACTAAAAGTTGGCTCTATAAGAAGATAAATAAAATGGACAAACTGTTAGCCAGGCTCATCAAGGAAAAAAGAAAGAATCACATCAATAAAATTAGAAATGAAAATGGAGACATCTACTGGAGTGGGTTGCCATTGCCTTCTCCGACAGTAGACAACACAAACATACAAAAGATTATAAGAGCCTATTGATGAGCATTTATATGCCAATAAAATGGACAACTTGGAAGAAATGGACAAATTCTTAGAAAAGTATAACCTTCCAAAACTGAATCAGGAAGAAATAGTAAATCTTAACAGACCCACCACAAGCATGGAAATTGAAACTGCAATCAAAAATCTTCCAACAAACAAAAGCCCAGGACCAGATGGCTTCACAGGTCAATTCTACCAAAAACTTAGAGAAGAGTTAACATCTGTCCAACTCAAACTCTTCCAGAAAATTGCAGAGGAAGGCAAACATCCAAACTCATTCTGTGATGCCATCATCTCCCTAATACCAAAACCAGATAAAGCTGCCACACACACACACACACAAAGAAAACTACAGGCCAAAATCACTTATGAACATAGATGCAAAAATCCTAAAAAAAAAAAATCTAGCAAATAGAATCCAACAACATGTTAAAAACATCATCCATCATGACCAAGTGGGATTTATCCCAAGGATGCTAGGATTCTTTAATATTTGCAAATCTGTCAATGTGATACATCATATTAACAAATTGAAACATAAAAATCATTTGATTATCTCAACAGATGCAGAGAACACCTTTGACAAAATTAAACACCCATTTATGATTAAAAAAAAAGAAACTCTCCAGAAAGTAGGCACAGAAGGAACATACCTCAACATAATAAAAGCCATATATGACAAGCCCACAGCAAACATTATCCTCAATGGCCAAAAATTGAAAGCATTTCCTCTGAAATCAGGAACAAGACAAGAGTGCCCACTCTTACCACTACTATTGACCATAGTTTTGGAAGCCCTAGCCACAGCAATCAGAGAAGAAAAAATAAATAAATAGAATTGAGATTGGAAAAGAAGAAGTAAAACTCTCACTGTTTGAAGATGACATGACCTTCTACATAGAAAACAGTAAAGATGCCACCAGAAAATGACTAGAGATAATCAATGAACACAGAAAAGCTATAGGATAAAAAATTAATTCACAGAAATCACTTGCATTCCTATTCAATAACAATGAGAAAACAGAAAAAGAAGTTAAGGAAACAGTCACATTCACCATTGCAAAGAAAAGAATAAAATACTTAGAAATAAATTTACCTAAAGAAACAAAAGACTTGTATATATAAAACTATAAAAAAAAAACTGATGAAAGAAATCAAGATGACACAAATAGGTGGAGAAATATACTATGTTCATGGATTAGGAGAATCAATCTAGTGAAAATGAGTATACTAGGTAAAGCAATCTATAGATTCATCACAATCCCCATCAAGCTACCAATGGCATTTTTCACAGATCTAGAACAAATAATTTAAAAATTTGTGTGGAAGCACAAAAGATACCGAAGAGAAAATCAGTATTGAAAAAGAAGAATGGAACTGGAGAAATTAACCTTCCTGACTTCAGACTATACAACAAATGCACAGTCATCAAGAGAGTGTGGTACTGGCACAAAGACAGAAATATAGATTAATGGGACAAAATAGAAAGTACAGAGTAAATCCATACACCTATGGACACCTTATCTTTCACAAAGGATGCAAAAATATACAATGGAGAAAGGCAGACTCTTCAGCAAGTGGTACTGGGAAAACTGTTCAACTGTATGTAAAAGAATGAAACTAGAACACTTTCGAACACCATCACAAAAATAAACTCAAAATGGATTAAAGACCTAAATGGAAGACCAGAAACTATAAAACTCTTAGAGGAAAACATAGGCAAAAGACTCTTCAACATAAATCAAAGCAAGATTCTCTGTGACCTACCTCCCAGAGTAATGGAAATAAAAACAAAAATAAACAAATGGGACCAAATCAAACTTAAAGGCTTTTGCACAACAAAGGAAACTATAAGCAAGGTGAAAAGACAGCCTTCAGAATGGGAGAAAATAATAGCAAACAAAGACACTGATAAAGAACTAGCCTCCAAAATATACAAGCAGCTCATGCAACTCAATACCAGAAAAACAAAGAACCCAGTCAAAAAGTGGGCAAAAGACCCAAACAGACATTTCTCCAAAAAAGACATACAGATGGCTAATAAACACATGAAAAGATGCTGAGCATCATTCATTATTAGAGAAATTAAAATGAAAACTACATGGAGAAGGAAATGGCAAGCCACTCTAGTATCCTTGCCTGGAGAATTCCATGGGCAGAGGAGCCTGGTGGGCTGCAGTCCATGAGGTCACAGAGAGTCGAACACGACTGAGTGACTAATACATATATAACATAGATAACCAACAAGTAACTACTTTATAGCACAGCAAACTGTACTCAGAATCCTATGATAACTTATATGAGAAAAGAACCAAAAAAGAAGAAATATATGTATATGAATAAGCAAATTACCTTGCTGTACATCTGAATCTAATGCAACACTGTAAGTCAACTATATGCCAATGAAATATTTTAAAATTAAAAAAAATAAAAACCATAAAGAGATATTATCTCACATTGGTCAGAATGGCCATCAACAAAAACTCTACAAACTCAAACAGGGTCTCTGTATCAACCTATATGGGTGGGATGGGGAGGGAGATGGGGGGTATTCAAAAGAGAGGGGATATATGTATACCTATGGCTAATTCATGTTGCGGTTTGACAGAAAACAACAACATTCTGTAAAGCATTCATCCTTCAATTAAAAAATAGATCAATTAAAATTTTTTAAAAATGTCTCACATCATTGCATGCTGGAAAGGGTGTGGAGAAAATGAACCCACTTGCACTGTTGAAACTATGGAGAAGGGTGTGGAGATTCCTTAAAAACTGGGAATAGTACTGCCTTATGACTCAGCAGTCCCACTGTTGGGCACATACCCTAAGGAAACTAGAATTGAAAAATACACATGTACCCCAGTGTTCATTGTGGCACTATTTACAGTATGTAGGACATGGAAGCAACCTAAATGTCCATTGGCAGATGAATGGATAAGTAAGTTGTGGTACATATACACAATGAAATATTACTCACCTTTAAAATATAACACAGTTGAACCAGTTCTATTGAAGTGGATGAACCTAGAGCCTACAGAGTGAAGTAAGTGGGAAAGAGAAAGATAAATATCATATTAAGGTGTGTGTGTGTGTGTGTGTGTGTGTGTATATATATATAATCTAGAAAAATGGTACCAATGATCCTACATACAGGACAGCAAAGGAGACACAGATGTAAACAACAGATTTTTCGAATCAGCAGCAGAAGGGAAGGGTAGGATGATTTACGAGAATAACATTGAAACATGTACATTATCATACTTAAAATAGATGACCAGTGCAAGTTTGATGCATGAAGCAGGTCACCCAAAGCTAGTGTTCTGGGACAAGTCAAAGGAATAGGGTGTGGAGGGAAGTGGCAAGGGTTTCAAGATGTGGGGGACACGTGTATCCCTGTGGCTGATTCATGTTGATGTATGGCAAAAAACATCACAATATTTAAAGTAATTATCCTCCAATTAAAAATAATTAATGAATTATTAATTAATTTTAGAAAGGATCTGAGTTCATTTCAGTCACTCAGTCACGTCCGACTCTTTGAGACCCCATGAACCGCAGCACACCAAGCCTCCCTGTCCATCACCAACTCCCGGAGTCTACCCAAACCCAAGTCCATTGAGTCAATGATACCATCCAACCATCTCATCCTCTGTCGTCCCCTTCTCCTCCTGCCCTCAATCTTTCCCAGCATCAGGGTCTTTTCCAATGAATCAGCTCTTCACATCAGGTGGCCAAAGTATTGGAGTTTCAGCTTCTACATCAGTCCTTCCAATGAACACCCAGGACTGATCTCCTTCAGGATGGACTGGTTGGATCTCCTTGCAGACCAAGGGACTCTCAAGAGTCTTCTCCAACACCACAGTTGAAAAGCATCAATTCTTCTGTGCTCAGCTTTCTTTATAGTCCTATTTTCACATGCATACATAACCACTGGAAAAACCATAGCCTTGACTAGATGGACCTTTGTTGGCAAAGTTAAAAAAAAAAAAAAAAAAATCTACAAACAGTAAATTCTGTAGAGGATGTGGAAAAAAAAATGAGACTCTACTACACTTTTTATGGGAATGTAAACTGTTAGAGCTATTATGGATAACATCATGGAGATTCCTTTAAAAAAAAAAAAAACTAGGAATAAATCTGTCATATGTCCCAGCAATCTCACTACTGCGCATACACCCTGAGTAAACCACAATTCTAAAGCAGCATATACCTCAGTATTCATTGCAGTACTATTTACAATAGCCAGGACATGGAAGCTACTTAGATATCCAGCAACAAACGAATAGATAAAGAAGATGTAGTTCATATACATAATGGAATATTACTCAGCCATAAAAGGACAATTTTTTAGTAAGTTCTAGTGAATTGGATGAACCTAAATCCTCTTATACAGAGTGAAATAACTCAGAAAGAGAAACAAATATTGTGTATTAGCACGTATATATGGAATCTAGAAAAATAGTATGAAAGTGAAAGTGAAGTCACTTGGTCATGTCCGACTCTTTGTGACCCCGTGGACTGTAGCCTACCAGGCTCCTCCATCCATGGGATTTTCTAGTCACGAATACTGGAGTGGGTTGCCATTTCCTTCTCCAGGGTATCTTCCCAACCCGGGGATCAAACCCAGGTCTCCTTCAATATAGGCAGATGCTTTACTGTCTGAGCCACGTAGGAAAATGGTGTCAGTTCAGTCGCTCAGTCATGTCTGATGCTTTGTGACCCATGAAACGCAGCACGCCAGGCCTCCCTGTCTATCACAAACTCCCAGAATTTACTCAAACTTATGTCCATCGAGTCGGTGATGTCATCCTGACATCTCATCCTCTGTCGTCCCCTTCTCCTCCTGCCCCCAATCCCTCCCAGCATCAGGGTCTTTTCCAATGAGTCAACTCTTTGCATGCGGTGGCCAAAGTACTGGAGTTTCAGCTTCAGCATCAGTCCTTCCAATGAGCACTCAGGACTGATCTCCTTTAGGATGGACTGGTTGGATCTCCTTGCAGTCCAAGGGACTCTCAAGAGTCCTTCCTATGCAATATTGCTCTTTACAGCATTGGACCTTGCTTCTATCACCAGTCGCATCCACAACTGGGTATTGTTTTTGCTTTGGCTCCATCCCTTCATTCTTTCTAGAGTTATTTCTCCACTGTTCCCCAGTAGCATATTGGGCACCTACCTACCTGGGGAGTTCCTCTTTCAGTATCCTATCATTTTGCCTTCTCATACTGTTCATGGAGAAAAATGGTATAGGTGGACCTATTTTCCAGGAAGGAATGGAGATTCATATGTAGTTAATGGGCTTGTGGACACAGTGGAGGAAAGAGTGAGTGGGGCAAATGGGGAAAGTAGCATTGACATATGTACACTATAGTGTGTAAAATACGTAGCTGGTGGGGAGTTGCTCTATTACACAGGGAGCCCAGCCTGACACTCTTTAATGACCTAGAGGGGTACATTGGTGGAGGGGAGGGAGGCTCAAGAAAGAGGGAATATATGTGTAATTATGATTGACTTGCATTGTTGTATGGCAGAAACTAACAGAAAATTGTAAAAAAATAATTTAAAAAATAAGTGAAGCAAAAAAAGAAAGAAAGAAAGGTCATTTTGTCCAGTCTAGCTGAAAATAGTGACATAACTCACAGGGCTGTCTAATTAATACTGGGCATTGATTTAGAAGAATGAGTATAAGTAATTTAAGAAAATCTAATATTTTATATTCTTTCAATTTAGGGCTCCCCCTTTACACAGTGACTCACAACCATCTTAATTACATCAGTCTAATTATTTCCAGCTCAGCATGTATGTGGTAAGTTCAGAATGAATTGCATTTAAATATCATAATTAACATTTAAAATTAGAATACATTATTTTATCACTACCTGTAAGAATTTTCTTTCTTGCACTAATGGCAATCTTTATACAAAATAATTATTCAAAATATGAATAAAACTAAAAATAGATGTTGTCATATGGATTAATAAACTTATACAATTTTTCATTAGTATGTTCTACTTGAAGAAGCATTTTAAGTT
Organism: Odocoileus virginianus; assembly: GCF_023699985.2. Lineage (NCBI taxonomy): Eukaryota > Metazoa > Chordata > Mammalia > Artiodactyla > Cervidae > Odocoileus > Odocoileus virginianus. The sequence goes on along the minus strand of NC_069708.1, from coordinate 32,869,889 downwards.
TTCTCTTAAGTAAAATATCCAAGAACCTCATTAATTTAATATTTACTGAATTCTTACTATGTGACATAGTGTTAGATATACAAAGTTAAATTAAACATGGTCAGTGACCACAGGGAGCTCTGTTTTTCAAATGAGACATTACTTAAAAATTATATTTGCAACAACTAAATGAAATATTTTTATGGATATTTGTGTATGTTGTCAAAGATAATTTGTTCATCACAATTTATACAATAATATTCTTTAATCTAAAGTATCTGTCATGCAAATCTTTACATAGTCATAAAATATACCATGTCACTCTTCATTTATTAAAATACCGAAACACTTGGGGGAAATTATCTGGTAAAACTACACAATATTTCATTTTTAGGTATGTCTCAATGATGAGTTTCATCAAAAGGGAATATTTAAGAGCAATGCTCTAGTAATCTGACTGACTTGAGTTTAGTTGAACTTTCTGTTAAATATCACGATATATGTAGTTCAGTTTTGTATTTAGTTTTAAAAGGAAAAAAGTGACACAAAAGGTCTAGGTAAATCAAAGTATTAAATGTTGAAACGTAACACCATATCGTAGTGGTTTAAAAGTGAAACCATAGCATAATGGAAAAAACTATAGGTTGATATTTATTTGACCTTAGCATTGATAAGCACTTACTAGCATAAAGTATAGGCAATAGACATGGAGTCACAATGTCGAAAACTGGTAAGTTTGATACAACATAACTTTAAAATACCATATATCAATATGTGCTATAAAATTTGAGGAAAAAAAAAACTGATGGTGAGTAATGTGCAATGTATTCTACATACATGTGGTGAATACAGTAATAGGCAAATAGCTCTCTTAAATGTCAATGAAGACAGTAATATGGTGGCAGAGATTTCCATCTAGAAAATTGTTACAGTTATGCAGCCAAGAAATGGTAACTTCCCGTACCAAAATAGTAGAGATGGAAGTGTAAAGTCAGTAAGATTTGGTGTTTGATTGAGATGCAGGACAGAAAGGGAAGGAGAGACCAAAGTACAGGTACTCACTGTTTACCTCTCAACCCATCACAATCTTTAGGTTCATTATATGTCTCCAATTGGACTATCAATATTCTCAAGAAATAGAGTGTGTAATAACATAAACAGGAAGAATTTTGTAAAGCACATCTAAGTCAATGTTGAATCATAAATAACCTATTCACAAGTGGCTTCTTTTATATGCACATCTAGCTAGTTTAGACTTGATTTCCTAGTTAGCACCTGTGACTTTCTGCTTTTGTTACATCTCCATTCTTTTCTCTGCACTGTTTGGCAATAGGGGCATTCATGCTCTTTATATGTCCACCTAGTATTATCCTGTCCTCTTGTCCTCCACTGCTTTGGATGTCCCTGGTGGTTCAGATGGTAAAGAATCTCCCTACAGTACAGGAGACTTGGGTTTCATCCTTGGGTTGGGAAAATCCCATGGAGAAGAGAATGGCTACCTACTCCACTGTTCTTGCCTGGAGAATTCCATGGACAGTGGAACCTGATGGGCTACAGTCCATGGGAATGAAAAGAGTCAGACATGACTGAGCAACTAACACTTCACTTCACCTCACCACTGCTCTACTGATTTGGGAATCAGAAGGCATTTTTCCTAGAAAAAAAAAAATGTCTTATTGCCTACTTCAATTTCTGCATCCCCACTCCTTACCACGTACACAGTGTTACTAAATTTTAAGTCCACATATAACCCTCTTGAGGGCCTCTCTGGTGGCTCAGTGATGAAGAATCCACCTGCAATGCAGGAGATGCACATGTGATCCCTGGATTGGGAAGATCCCCTGGAGAAGGAAATGGCAACACACTCCACTATTCCTGCCTGGAAAATCTCATGGACAGAAGAGGCTGGTGGGCTATATAGTCCATGGGGTCACAAAAGAGTTGGACAAAACTTAGTGACTGAACAACAACAATGACCTTCCTGCCACCCATTTTTTTTTTCTTGGCTTTGATTTTATAAAGATTTTCTTGCTCATTTAATAAAACCAGTGTTCATCAGTGTAGATAACTTTGTGTGTGTGTGTGTGTGTGTGTGTGTGTGTATTTCAGTAGGGTTTGTTGTTGTTCAGTCAATCAATCATGTCAGACTCTTAGTAACTCCATAAACTGCAACATGCCAGGCTTCCCTGTTCTTCACTATCTCCCAGAGTTTACTTAGACTCATGTCCATTGAATCGATGATGCCATCCAACCAGCTCATCCTCTGTCACCCCCTTCTCCTCCTGCCTGCAATCTTTCCCTGTATCAGAGTCTTTTCCAATGAGTCAGCTTTTCACATCAAGTGACCAAAGTATTGGGGCTTCAGGTTCAGTATGAATCCTTCTGATGAATATTCAGGGTAGATTTCCTTTAAATTTATACAATATGTCCCACCAAGGCTTAATTCATATTAGGTATAATTGATGTTATTTGAATTATTCATCACAGCCAGTTCAGTATCTTTATTGATTTGGAAACATGTTAATAACAATTTTCTGAGTGGGAAAACAAAATTATAAAGTATAAACATAATTTCTGTTTTACATACATAAACACAAATATTCACAAAGTATATGCAATATAATGGCAAAATAGTAAGAGAAATGTTTTCTTTTCTGTAGAAGGTCTTATGAATATTTTTTATTTCCTTTTTTTTTCGTTCCTTTTTTTCCTTTACCTTTCTTTTGTTTTCTCCTTACCACAGTATCTAACTTCCAACCAGAAAAGGCATAGATTATTTGTGTATTACAAACCTTAGAATTTAGAACTTTCAAGATGGAGGAAGAAGTAGACGGGAAGATCACCCCCCCCAACACACACACACACACACACACACACACACACACACACACACACAAATGCATCAAAAACTCATCTTCATGTGGAACAATTTCTACAGAACACATTCTCAACACTGGGAGAAGACTCAAGACTCCCAAAAAAGCAAGCCAGTCTCCTCAGAACGAGGTAGGGCAAAAGATAGAGATAAAAAAGAGACAAAGGACTCGGTTGGGGATCTGCACCCTGGGAGGGAGTTGTGTAGGAAGAAAAATTTCCACACACTTGGAAACTCCCTCAAAGGTGGAGTCAGAGGGAACTTCAGAACCTCAGGGGGAAATGCAGCAATAGGTACTTGGAAGGCAAAATGGAGAGAGTTCACCACAGAGATCTTTGCCAAACAGTGGCTTATACACTCACTATTACAAGTGGAGCCTGGGTGCTGTGCCTCAGGCATTGGGGAACAGACCTCAGAGGAAGGACTGGGGTAGGCTGCCATGAAGATACTCTGAGGGAGCTAGTGGGCTCACCAGAGAGGCAAGAGAGTATTGCCAAAGGAACACTCTTAATAGACAAGCTCAAAGAATGTGGGACTCTGTGAGTGCTGTAAGTGGGATGAGTTGGCTATGGTCTGCAACTTCAGAAGTAGAAAAGCAGGTGTGAATGCCAAAAGTGGAATTAGATGTAACTGCAGTTTGTAATACCAGAGGGGAGAATATGGGCTGCTTGATTGCTGCCATGGTTGGTGTGGGTGCCAGAGACTGAGGACAGGAGGCCACTATGGTCTCGACCCCAGGGATTGCAGCTGCCAACAAGCTGTGAGCAGGCACAGGTCACTGCCCATACCTTCCTGAGATCCTGAGCAGCTTGACTCTGCTAAGGAACCAACAACTTGGGGCCAACTTCCCTGGGGAAGCACACGACCTGCTTCAGACTGTGGAGACTTCCCTCAAGTCTCAGCCCCAGATGGCACTCCCCACACATCCAAGCTGTGTCTGCCATGTCCTTCCCTCTCCCTAGTCCAAATGAGCAAATGAACACTAATAAGCTGCTACTTTAGTCCCCTCATGTCTGGGAGTGGAACAGACACCAGAGGGTAGCCTTAAAAGTAAAATGAAGTGAAAGTCACTCAGTCATGTCTGACTCTTTGTGACCCCATACAGTTCATGGAATTCTCCAGGCCAGAATACTGGAGTGGGTAGCCGTTCCCTTCTCTAGGGGATCTTCCCAACTCAGGGATCGAACCCAGGTCTCCTGCATTGCAGGCAAATTCTTTACCAGTTGAGCCACAAGGGAAGCCCAAGAATACTGGAGTGGGTAGCCTATCCTTTCTTCAGCACATCTTCCCAACCCAGGTATTGAATCAGAGTCTCCTGCAATGCAGGTGGATTCTTTACTAACTTAGCTATCAGGGAAGCAGTCTTACAGCATATGATACAAACTTGCAAATGTCAATGGGTACTTGAATATAACATGTATTCTGCTGCTTTTGGATGACATATACTTGTATATATACACACAAATATGCCATATATACATGTTCAATACACACACATGTCATATATGTGTATGTATGTGTATATATATATATATATATATATACACATATATATACACATGCAGATATATTCCAATATGTTTTAATGTGTCTTTAATGATCAGTGTTTTCTTGTTGGTATTCTTTCTGGATAATTTGCTCATGGATGTAATTGATGTGTTAAAATTCCTTATTATTACAGTGTTACTGTCAGCTTCTCCATTTATATGTTAGTACTTTCTCTCTAGGAAGGCCAAAACCAAAGGTGAGCACCAGGAGTAGTGAGAACAAAGGATCTCAAGGGAAGAAATTGTTCCTGCAGCCACAATTAAATCCCCCAAATTAGCCTAAGACTATGAACTTTAGGGAAAATTGTGGACTGGGAGCAAATACAAGCTGTAGTAAGGCAAGATCTGAGTATGAACTGACTGTACACTGCTCTAAACGGGTCCAGAAACCTTTCTAGAAATATTGGAGGACTTTCTGAGTAGGTAGATTGTCTGGAGCACACTGTGTGGAGTGAACAATGGAGGAATCATGAGGACATTTTTCTTACTACCACTCTATATATTTTTCTGTTTTTCCTTTTTCATATTGCTTTAATATTATTTTTCTTTATTATTCCCTTAATTTTTATAACCTGATATTTCCTTTTTAAAAAACATTTTAGTTTTAGATAAATTCACTTTATTTTCTGTTTTTTACAGTTACTCCTTATTTATACTGCATTTTTTCCATGTTTTTGATTTTGTATTTTTGCTAGTCTAGTTTTTAGTATTAATTTTCACTTATGGGTTTGTCTATTAGCTTGATTGCTCTCTTCTTTTTGACTCCTGTTTTTATCCTTTTCTAATTTTCTCTTTTTTCTCTTCTTTTCTGTTTGTAAGTGTATGAGTTTCTTTGGGTGTTCTAAGCTGTTGAGTGTCACTGTCACCATTAGTCTTGAAGTTTATCTTCTGTGCTGTGTGGCCTCTCAAGTCTTGGTGCTAGAATAAGGAGTCGAGCCTGAATTCCCAAGGTGGGGACATGAGTCCAGGACTTTGGACAACCAGAGAACTCCTAAAACAATAAAACATTAATTGTTCAAGAGCTTTCCCAAAGGTCTACATCTCAACACTAAGACCCAGCCCTACTCATGTGCCAACAATCTCCAGTGCCAGACACCTCATGCCAAACCTTCAGCAAAACAGAAACACAAACCTGCTCATTAGCAGATAGGCTTTCCAAAACCATATCAAGCTCACGGAACACCCCAAAACACACTATTGGACATGCCACTGACCTTCAGAGAGACAAGATAAAGTTCCATCCAGAAGAACACAGACACAAATCCCACCAACCAGGAAATCTTCTGAAGGCACTTGTTCAACCCCACCCCTGGTGGCAAACTCGACAACTGAGAGGGAGTACAACCTTCCGAACTTCATAAAGGAGACTGAAAACACAATAAATTAAGCAAAATGAAAATACAGAGAAACATGCAGCAGATGAAGGAACATGGTAAAAAACCAACAAGATCAAATTAAAAAGGAAATGGCAGTCTACATGAAAACAACTCAGAGCAACAGGAGAAAAGATGAATCAAAATCTTGGAAATAAAAGAGAAGCATGATAAATAAACTAGAGGCACGGATTGAGAAGATACAAGAAAAGTTTAACAAGGACCTAGAAGAAATAAAGAATAGCCAATCAGCAATGAACAATGCAATAACTGAGATTAAAAATACAATAGTGGAAACAATAGCAGAGTAACTGAGGCAGAAGAATGGATAAGGAAGATAGAATGGTGGAAATAACTGATGCAGACCAGATTTTACAAAAAAAAAAAAAAAAAAGAACAACAGAAAAAGAAATGAGGACAGTCCCAGAAACATCTGGGAGAACATTAAGCACACCAACATCTAAATTATAGGGGTTCAAAAGAAGAAGAGAAAAGGAAAGGGTATGAGAAAATATTTGTGGAGATTATAGTTGAAAATTTCCCTAACATAGAAAAAAAAAAATAGCCACTCAAATCCAGGAAGCCCAGGGAGTCTCAGATAAACCCAAGGAGAAACACACCATATGGAAATTAACCAAGCTAATGAAAATTAAACACAATGAAAAAAAAAATTGAAACCAGCAAAGGAAAAGCAATAAATAACATACAAAGGGATTCCCATAAAGCTATCAGCCGATCTTTCAACAGAAACTGCAGACCAGGAGGGAGTGCTAGTATATACTTAACATGATGAAAGGGAAATACTTACAATCAAGATTAGTTTATCCTGTATGGATCTCATTCAGATTCAAAGGAGAAATCAAAACTTTACAGACAAGCAAAATTCAAGAGAATTTAGCATCACCAAATCAGCTTTACAAAAAACATTAAAGAAACTTCTCTAGACAGGAAACATAAGAGAAAGAAAAGGCCTACATAACCAAATCCAAAACAATAATGTAAATGGTAAAAGGATCATATGTATCAAACATTTCCTTAAAAGTAAATGGCTAAATGCTCCAATCGAAAGACACAGATTTGCTGAATGGATACAGAAAAAAATTTAAAAAATCCTCTAAATTTGGGTCCACAAGAGACCCACCTCAGACATAGGGACACATACAGACTGAAAGTGAGGGGCTGGAAAAAGATATCCCATGCAAAAGGAAATCAAAAGAAAGTAGGGGCAATAGTTCTCATATAACACAAAATAGACTTTAAAGACTTGCAAGAGAGAAGGAGGGACACTACATAATGTTCAGAGGATCAATCCAAGAAGATATAATAATTTAATACATCCATCAGAGGAATACCTCAATACAAAAGACAAATACATCTATTTAAGCAGAAATTAACAGTAGCAGAGTCACCCCACTCACATCAAAGGACAGATCATTCACACAGAAAATTAATAAAGAAACACAAGCTTTAAATGATAAATTGGACCAACTGGACCTGACTGATATCTGCAAGGTATTTCATCCAAAAACAGTATATTCCACTTTTGTTTCCTCAAGTGCACATGGAATGTTGTTCAGAATAGATTACATCTTGGATCACAAATCAAGCCTTGGTAAAGTTTTAAACAACTGAAATTATTTCAAGGATCTTTCCTGATCATAGCACTATAAGATTAGATATCAACTACAGGGGAAAAACAACACTATAAAATATACAAACACATGGAGTCTACACAATATGCTTGAGAATAACCAAGTCACTGAAGAAAAAGAAATCAAAGAGTACCTAGAAGCAAATGACAATGAAAACACGATGACTCAAAATCTACAGGATGCAATAAAAGCAGTGGTAAGAGGGAACTTTATAGCAATAAAGCCTACCTCGGGAAACAACAGAAACATCAAATAAACAGTCTAAATCTATACTTACGGCAACTAGAAAAAGAAGAACAGCAACAACTACAAAAAATCAAAGTTAGTAGAAGGGAATAAATCATAAAGATCGGAGCAGAAATGAAAAAGAATTGAAGGAGACAACAGCAAAGATAAGTAAAACAATAAGCTGGTTCTTTGAGAGATAAACAAAATTGACAAACCATTAGCCAGATTCATCAAGAAAAAAGAAAAGGGAGAATAATCAAATTAACAAAATTATAAGTGAAAAAGATGTTACAACAGAGAATACAGAAACACAAAGTATCGTAAAAGACTACTATGAGAAATTATATGTCAATAAAATAGACAACCTTGAAGCTATGGACAAATTATTGGTAAAGTATAATCTTCCAAAACTGAACCAGGAAGAAATAGTAAACATGAATAGACCAATCACAAACATGGCAATTGAAACTGTAATAAGAAATCTTCCAACAAACAAAAGCGCAGGGCCAGTTGGTTTCACAGGTAAGTTCTACAAAAAGTTCAGAGAAGAGCTAATCCCTATCTTGCTCAAATTCTTCCAGAAAACGTCAGAGGAAGAAGTTATCCCCAAACTCATTCTGTGAAGCTACCATCACCCTGATACCAAAACCATACGAAGATGCCACAAAAAAGAAAATTACAGGTCAATGTCACTGATGAACTTAGATGCAAAAATCCTCAACAAAATTCTAGCAAACATATTCCAAAAACACATTAAAAAGGTCATATATCATAAGCAAGTGGCTTTTATTCCAGTAATGCAAGATTGCTTCAATATATGCAAATCAATCAATGTGATAAACCATTTTAACAGACCAAAAGATAAAAACCATATGATCATTTCAATAGATGCAGAGAAAGTTTTTGAAAAAAATCAACATACATTTATGATTTAAAAAAATACAGAAAGCAGGCACAGAAAGAACATACTTCAACATAATAAATGCCATATGCAACAATCTTATAGTCAACATTATTATTAATGGTAAAAAATTGAAAGTATTTCTCTAAGATCATGAACAAGACAAGTGTGCCCATTCTCACCATTATGCAACATAGTTTTGGAAGTCCTAACCACAGCAATCAGAGAAGAAAAAGAAGAATCTAGATTGGGGGAAAAAAGTAAAACTCTACCTGTATGCAGATGAAATAATACTATACATAGATTACCCTAAAGCTGCCACTAGAAAAATTTTAGAACTAATAAATTAACATAGTGAAGTCATAGGATATAATATTAATACACAGAACTCCCTTGCATTCCTATACACTAACAATGAAAAATCAGAAAAGGAAAATTAAAGAAATAATCCCACTCACCATTGCAACAAAAAGAATAAAATACCTATGACTAAACCTACCTAAAGTGACAAAAGACCTGTATGCAGAAAACTATGAGACACTGATGAAAGTAAAGATGACACAAACAGATAGAGAGATATACCATGTTCTTGGATTGCAAAAATCAATATGATGAAAATGACTATACTACCCAAAGTAGTCTAAAGATTCAATGAAATCCCTGTCAATGGTATTTTTCACAGAACTAGAACAAAAAAATTCAGAATTTGTATGGAAACACAAAAGAACATGAAGAGCAAATGCAATTTTGACAAAGAAAATGAAGCTGGAGGCATCAACCTTCCTGGCTTCAGACCATTCTACAAAGCTATAGTCATCTTGAAGGTAAGATACTGGCACTAACAGAAATATAGCCCAATGGAACAAGATAGAAAGCTCAGAAGTAAGCACATGCACCTATAGGCACCTTATCCTTGACCAAGGAGGCAAAAATATACAAATGGAGAAAAGACAGCCTCTTCATTAAGTGTTGCTGGGAAAACTAGACACTGACATGTAAAAAAATGAAACTAGAACACCTAACACTATACAGAAAATGACATTCAAAATGGATTAAAGACCTAAATGTAAGACCAGAAACTAAAAAACTCTTAGAAGAAAACATAGGCAGAACACTCTTTAACATGAATCACAGTAAGATCCTCTTTGACCCATCTTTTAGAGTAATGAAAGTAAAAACAAAAAGAAACAAATGGAACCTAATTAAATTTAAAAGCTTTTGCACAGCAAAGGAAACTTTAAACAGGGTGAAAATACAGCCCTCAGAATGGGAGAAAATATTAGCAGATGTTAACAACTAAAAAGGATTAATCTGCAAAATATGCAAGCACCTCATGCAGGTCAATATTAGAGTAACAAATAATCACAAAGTTGGCAGAAGACCTAAACAGACATTTGGCCAAAGAAGACATACCAATGGCTAATAAACACATGAAAAGATGCTCAACATCACTCATTGTTAGAGAAATGCAAATCAAAACTACAATGAGGTATCACCTTACACTGGTCAGGATGGCCTTCATCAAAAAATCTACAAGTAATAAATGCTGGAGAGGGTGTGGAGAAAAGGGAAACTTCTTGCATTTTAGATGGGAATGTAACCTGATACAGCCACTATGGAGAAGAGTATGGAGATTCCTTTAAAAAGTAGGAATAAAACCTCATATGACCCAGCAATCCCACTACTGGTCATATACCCTGAAAAGTGAAAGTGTTAACTGTTCAGTCGTGTCTGACTTTTTGTGACCCCATAGAATGTAGCCTGCCAGGTTCCTCTGTCCATAGAATTCTCTGGGAAAGAATAGTGGGAAAGAATAGTGGAGTGGGTTACTATTCCTTTCTCCAGGAGATCTTCCCGACCCAGTGATTGAACTGAGGTCTCCCACATTGCAGGCATATCCTTTACCGTTTATGCCACCAGGGAAACCCATATACCCTGAGGAAACCATAATTGAAGAAGACACATGTACTCCAATGTTCATTGCAGCACTATTGAAAATAGCTAGGACATACACTAAAAATGAGTTCACAGAAAGAGAAATTAAGGAAACAATTCCATTCACCATTGCAACAAAAATAATAAAATATTTAGGAATAAATCTACCTAAAGAAACAAAAGACTTACGTATAGAAAACTATAAAACACTGATGAAAGAAATCAAAGATGACACAAATAGATGGAGAAATATACCATGTTCATGGATTGGAAGAATAAATATAGTGAAAATGACTATACTACCCAAAGCAATCTATAGATTCAATGCAATCCCTATCAAGCTACCAATGGTATTCTTCACAGAACTAGAACAAATAATTTCACAATTTGTACAGAAATACAAAAAACCTTGAATAGCCAAAGCAATCCTGAGAAAGAAGAATGGAACTGGAGGAATCAATCTGCCTGATTTCAGACTATACTACAAATCTACAGTCATCAAGACAGTATGGTACTGGCACAAAGACAGAAATATAGATCAATGGAACAAAATGGAAAGCCCAGAGATAAATCCACGCACCTATGGATACCTTATCTTTGACAAAGGAGGCAAGAATATACAACGGAGAAAAGACAATCTCTTTAACAAGCAGTGCTGAGAAAACTGCTCAACCACTTGTAAAAGAGTGAAACTAGAACACTTTCTAACACCATACACAAAAATAAATTCAAAATGGATTAAAGATCTAAAAATTAGGCCAGAAACTATAAAATTCCTAAAGGAAAACATAAGCAAAACACTCTCTGACATAAATCACAGCAGGATCCTCGATGACCCACCTCTCAGAGTAATGAAAATAAAAGCAAAATAAATAAATGTGACCTAATTAAACTTAAAAGCTTTTGCACAATGAAGGAAACTCTAAGCTAGGTGAAAAGACAGCCTTCAGAATAGGAGAAGATAATAGCAAATGAAGCAACTGAAAAAGAATTAATCTCAAAAATATACAAGCAGCTCCTGCAGCTCAATTCCAGAAAAATAAATAACCCATTCAAAAAATGGGCAGAAGAACTAAACAGACATTTCTCCAAAGAAGACATACACTGGCTAACAAACACATGAAAAGATGCTCAACATAACTCATTATCAGAGAAAAGCAAATCAAAACCACAATGAAGTACCATTTCACGTCAGTAACAATTGCTGCTATCAAAAGTCTCCAAGCAATAAATGCTGGAGAGGGTGTGGAGAAAAGGGAACCATCTTACACTGTTGGTGGGAATGCAAACTAGTTCAACCACTATAGAGAACAGTATGGAGATTCCTTAAAAAACTGGAAATAGAACTATGATTCAACCCTGCAATCCCATTGCTGGGCATACACACTGAGGAAACCAGAATTGAAAGAGACACGTGTTACCCCAATGTTCATTGCAACACTGTTTATAATAGCCAGGACATGGAAGCAACCTAGATGTCCATCGGCAGATGAATGGATAAGAAAGCTGTGGTACATATACACAATGGAATATTACTCAGCCATTAAAAAGAATGCATTTGAATCAGTTCTAATGAGGTGGATGAAACTGGAGCCTATTATACAGAGTGAAGTAAGTCAGAAAGAAAAACACCAATACAGTATATATATAGAATTTAGAAAGATAGTAACAATGACCCTATATGTGAGACAGCAAAGAAACACAGGTATATAGAATAGTCTTTTGGAGTCTGTGGGAGAAGGCGAGGGTGGGATGATTTGAGGGAATAGCATTGAAACATGTATATTATTATATGTGAAACAGATTGCCAGTCCATGTTCGATGCATGAGATAGGGTGCTCCAGGCTGGTGCACTGGGATGACCCTGAGGGATGGGATGGGGAGGGAGGTGGGAGGGGGGTTCAGGATGGGGAACACATGTAAATCCATGGCTGATTCATGTCAATGTATGGCAAAAAAAATCACTACAATATTGTAAAGTAAAGAGCCTCCAATTAATTAAGTCAAAAAAATAAAAATAGCTAGGACACTGAAGCAACCTTAAAGTCCATTGATAGATGAACTGATAAAGAAGCTGAAGTACACATATACAGTGGAATACTCAGCCATAAAATGGAATGCATTTACCAGCTCTAATGATGTGAATGAAGTTAGAGCCTATTATAGAGTGAAATAAATCAGAAAGAGAAAAATAATGTATATTAACACATATATACAGAATGTGGAGAAGGAAATGGCAATCCCTTCAAGTATTCTTGCCTGGAAAATACCATGGGCAGAGGAGACTGGCAGACTACAGTCCATGGGGTTAAAAAGATTTGGACCTGTCTGGGCACACATACATGCATAGAATCTAGAAAGATGGTACTGAAGAACCTATTTGTGGGGTAGCAAAGGAGACAAAGACAGAGAACAGACTTGAGGACACAACGTGGGTAGGAGAAGGAGGCATGTATAGTGATTAGCATTGAAACATACATCACCATATGTAAAATGGATAGCTGGTGGGAAAATGTTATATGACACAAGGAGCTCAAAACTAGTGCTCTGTGACTACCTAGAGGTGTGAGGTTGGATGGAAGATGAGAGGAAAGTTCAAGAGGGAGGGGACATATGTATATGTATGACTGATTCATGTTGATGTATGACAGACACCAGCACAATATTGTAAAGTAAGTATACTCCAATTAAAAATAAATTTGTAAAAAAACTTAAAATTTAAAAAATAAAATAATATTAAAAGTATAATAAAAATAATATGTGATAGTTTAGAAACAAGTTTACTAACACGGGAAAAGACTGTTCTTATTTTTACATTTCCTTTTTAATCCAAATATTTATCACAAATTTCCCTACTGACAAATAGGTCTAGGGTAATACTGAAAACCTCAGCTACTCTAGACTTTATAGATTTATAAGTTGCTTAAGAGGAGTGACTTTCTTTTTCTTTCTGATATATTTTAAATGTGTGTCAACAGTTTCAACATTTAGACATATTTACATTTATCCCTTATACAATGCATGGTTTCTTTTCCTCTCCCTTCCTATGTATAGTACAACATATCTAATTTTTACAAATGTGCAGTTGAATAAAAAAAGAAGTCTGGGTATCCTGGAATACCAACTGTGTTTTATCAACATGTCTATAGGTAAATTTCATTGAAGTGATTCAGAAGTCTACTGAAACCCTTATTTATTGAATATATGTCTAAACTTTTCTATCTATAAAGCTCATTATGAAGTAAGTCAGAAAGAAAAACACCAATACAGTATATTAATGCATATATATGGAATTTAGAAAGATGGTAATGATGACCCTATATACGAGACAGAAAACGAGACAGATATAAAAAACAGACATATAGACTCTGTGGGAGAAGGTGAGAGTGGGATGATTTGTGAGAATAGCACTGAAACATGTATTTTACCATATGTGAAATAGATCACCAGTCCAAGTTCAATGCATGAAATAGGGTACTCAAAGCCAATGCACTGGGACAACCCTGAGGAATGGGGTAGGGAAGGAGTTGAGAAGGAGGTTCAGGATGGGGGACACATGTACACCCATGGCTGATTCGTGTCAATGTATGGCAAAAACCACTACAATGTTGTAAAGTAAATAGCCTCCAATTAAAATAAAGAAATTAATTTTTAAAATAAAATTTTAAAAAAAGAAAAGAAAAGAAAAAAGAAATTGGTGTGACTCGACCCTCAGTTTGTAAAGGCTTTGAGTGATTAACTGTTTAATCCACCTTTAACTATCTGATGACTTTCCAGGGAATGAACTCAGACTAACAGACTTGTCATTTTCAAGGCCTCATTTTTTTTTTATTGGATTTGTATTTCATTTTCTTCAGAAAATCTGTATTTACTCTTTACTAGTTTGGGGATTCTTCATCCATATGTCTTTGTTATTTAAAGGTAAATTCTTTATTAATTGTAATGGGGAAAATTGAGAGCTTTAAAAATGAAAATTCTGAAATGATTTTAAAATGTACATCAAATAATTTATTAGAACTATTCCTAAGTACAGATATGTTCAATTTGAAAGGCTGTGTGCACATATAAAAATAAATGAAAAAAAAAGAAAGGTTGTGTGCATTTTCACTTAGATGGCACATTGGTATTTGGAAATATTCCTATGATTATCCTATTTTTTTTATTAATATCAATGAATTGAAACTTACTGCCATGTGAACAGTTACTCTTTTATTCTTTCACATGCTTGTTATATTCTGGAAGTGGTAATGATTTTGAATATTGACCAATAATTAGAAGAAGGATAATTAACCATAAATCCAAATAGCTTCATTAATTTCAAGTGTCAAAGGTTGTTTTCTTTAAACTTTATTTCTGTTTGGTAATGGAAAAGGGCTTCCCATGTGGTGCAGTGGTAAAGAATCTGCCTGACAATGCAGAAGACAGGAGACATGGGTTTGATCCCTCAGTTGGAAAGAACCCTTGGAGGAGGAAATGACAACCCACTCCAGTGTTCTTGCCTGGGAAATCCCAAGAACAGAGGAGCCTAGTGGGTTACAGTGCATGGGGTTGCAAAGGGCCAGACACAACTGAGCACACATAGGAAAAGTATCCTTATTTAATCCAAGATTTCAATAGCAACTGTGACTTCTTTATTTGTACCCCAGCCCTGACTTCACTCAGACACATTTACATTAATCTATAAAATATTAGATCTGTCTGTCCCACATGTTAACAATTGATATAAGGAGACATTTCCCATTCACACCCTCAGATTCCTCATTCTACTGTTAGTGTAATTCAATCTGAGTCCAAAGGTCTGAGAACCGGCAAAGCCTAAGATATAAATCTCAACCTAAGGGCAAGATAGGATGTACCAACTCAAGCAAAGAGGCAGGAAAAATGGGGCAAATTACTCTTTCCCAGCAAAGCTTTCCCCACTCTTATCCTGCCATTTTCTTCCCTTTTGTCTATGGCTATACTTCTCCCCACCTCAAGGCTTTGAAACACTCAGTTCCCCTCTGTGATGTCCTTAATCTTCACTTCCACCTCCACTACTGCCTAGATCTTTATCATTCTTCAGATATTAAAGGTTGCTGCTATGAGCTGTGAACAATGCCAGGATTCTTGGCCTCAGGAGGAGAAGAATTCAATCCAGGGCCAATGAAGAGGCTTGATGGCTCAGAACTTTTTGTGTAATAAAGTTTCATTAAAGTATAAAAGATATAGAGAAAGCTTCTGACATAGACACCAGAAGGGGACAGAAAGAGTGTCCCCTGGCTGGTTTTTAGCAAGAGTTATATACCTATTAGCAAGTTGCTAATTAGAGAAAGGAAACACCTCAAAAGTGAGAAAGATGCTCCAGGCCCTTTACCCACAATATACGTTTTGAGATAACACTGGCAGAAGGTGAGTCATCCTGGGCCATAAAACAATTGACATGAATCTTAAAGAAAGGCCGAATTCCAAGCAAATACATAGTTCCTTAAAATAGCTTAATGAAGTTATTTCCATGAGAAAAACCGCATTGGTTAGCTCAAGGTTTCAGATAATTCAGGTGGAATTATCCCAGGTGTCACCATGACAACACAGGATTAGAAGAGAAAAGAAAGAAAAAAAGTCTGCCACTTGCAGTTTTATTTTCTCCTGCTGTTTGAGAACCTCTGGCCTCCCTACCAAGGCTATTAACACTCTCATTATTATTTTAAATGTCATTTCTTCAGAGAGGACTTTCCTGATTACCCCTTCCAAAGTAGCTCCCTCTCCAACAAAGTCTTTTTAACAAGAATTTATTCATTTTTTTAAAAAATGCTACAATTTTAAATCTAAATACTTATTTTTAGATTTTAAAAATCTCTTTCTTCTGCAATAAACTGTAACAGTAACGTTCATCATTTGTTGACTGTGTTATCACCACTCAGAACACGACCTGGTTTGAAGTAAGTGCTCAAAAATATGTATTCAATAATAAATGTAAGCCTGACTGAATAAATGAATGAAAGCCACTCTAGTCTCATGACCAATGGTTTGTAGGTCCTAACTTAACCAACTAAGCATGTCAAAATATCTTAGAATTTTTATGTCTAAGGAAATGTCCGAATCACAATTTAGTAAGTTAGCAATTCTTTGTCTTGTATTATTATCAGTTTGTTTTCTTCAGGTATATCTGAGAAAGCCTGCAAAAGAAACTGAGTAACGAAATGTGAATAAGGCTTGAGTACTAAACTTTAAAAAGGCCATTTTTTTTTTCCTGAAGTAATGAAGAGAGGTGCTAAACAGAACATAAAGGAAACGATGTGGGTCATCTGAGAAAAAGGAACAGAACATCAACAAAGATAACTGGAAGGCAAGATTTCTCAAAAGAAAAAAAAAACAAAACAAAACAAAAAACATGTCACAGAATAGAAGGGATGTAGGTGCACAGTGCTGACTCAGTACTGTTTCAGGGATACGCTAAACAAAATAATCATATTAGGGAGAAGAAGGGATACCTTCAAAATAAACCACCCTGGCATCATGGTCTAACCTAAGAATACCAGTCATGCAAACTGTTCAGTTAAGTCGCTCAGTCGTGTCCGACGCTTTGCGACCCCATTAATCACAGCACGCCAGGCCTCCCTGTCCATCAAAACTCCCGCAGTTTACTCAAACTCATGCCCAACGAGTCGGTGATGCTCTCCAGCCATCTTATCTTCTATCGTTCCCTTCTCCTCCTGCCCCCAAATCCCTCCCAGCATCAGGGTATTTTCCAGTGAGTCAACACTTTTCATGAGGTGGCCAAAGTATTGGAGTTTCAGCTTCAGCATCAGTCCTTCCAATGAACACCCAGGACTTATCTCCTTCAGGATGGACTGGTTGGATCTCCTTGCAGTCCAAGGGACTCTCAGGAGTCTTCTCCAACACCACAGCTCAAAAGCATCAATTCTTCTGTGCTCAGCTTTCTTCACAGTCCAACTCTCACATCCATACATGACCACTGGAAAAACCATAGCCTTGACTAGACAGAGCTTTGTTGGCAAAGTAATGTCTCTGCTTTTTAACATGCTATCTAGGTTGCTCATAACTTTCCTTCCAAGGAGTAAGCATCTTTTAATTTCATGGCTGAAATCACCATCTGCAGAGATTTTGGAGCCCCCAAAAATAAAGTCTGACACTGTTTCCACTGTTTCCCCATCTATTTCCCATGAAGTTATGGGACCAGATACCATGATCTTAGTTTTCTGAATGTTGAGTTTTAAGCCAACTTTATCACTCTCCTCCTTCACTTTCATCAAGAGGCTTTTTAGTTCTTCTTCACTTTCTGCCATAAGGGTGGTGTCATCTGCATATCTGAGGTTATTGATATTTCTCTCGGCAATCTTGATTCCAACTTGTGCTTCTTCCAGCTTAGCGTTTCTCATAATGTACTCTGCATATAAGTTAAATAAGCAGGGTGACAATATGCAGCCTTGATGTACTCCTTTTCCTATTTGGAACCAGTCTGTTGGTCCATGTCCAGTTCTAACTGTTGCTTCCTGACCTGCATACAGGTTTCTCAAGAGGCAGGTCAGGTGGCCTGGTATTCCCATCTATTTCAGAATTTTAAAGTTTATTGTGATATACACAGTCAAAGCCTTTGGCATAGTCAATAAAGCAGAAATAGATGCTATTTTGGAGCTCATTTGCTTTTTTGATGATACAGCGGATGTTGGCAATTTGATCTCTGGTTCCTCTGCCTTTTCTAAAACCAGCTTGAACATCTCGAAGTTCATGGTTCACGTATTGCTGAAGCCTGGCTTGGAGAAATTTGAGCATGTGAGATGAGTGCAATTGTGTGGTTCTTTGAGCATTCTTTGGGATTGCCTTTCTTAGGGATTGGAATGAAAACTGACCTTTTCCAGTCCTGTGGTCACTGCTGAGTTTTCCAAATTTGCTGGCATATTGAGTGCAGCACTTTCACAGCATCATCCTTCAGGATTTGAAATAGCTCAACTGGAATTCCATCACATCCACTAGCTTTGTTCATAGTGATGCTTTCTAAGGACCACTTGACTTCACATTCCAGGATGTCTGGCTCTAGGTGAGTGATCCCACCATTGTGATTATCTGGGTCATGAAGATCTTTTTTGTACAGTTCTTCTGTGTATTCTTGCCACCTCTTCTTAATATCTTCTGCTTCTGTTAGGTCCATACCATATCTGTCCTTTATTGAACCCATCTTTGCATGAAATATTCCCCTGGTATCCCTAATTTTCTTGAAGAGATCTCTAGTCTTTCCCATTCTATTGTTTTCCTCTATTTCTTTGCATTGATCGCTGAGGAAGGCTTTCTTATCTCTCGCTGCTATTCTCTGGAACTCTGCATTAAAATGGGACTATCTTTCCTTTTCTCCTTTGCTTTTTGCTTCCCTTCTTTTCACAGCTATTTGTAAGGCCTCCTCAGACAACCATTTTGCCTTTTTGCATTTCTTTTCCATGGGGATGGTCTTGATCCCTGTCTCCTGTACAATGTCATGAACCTCCGTTCATAGTTCACCAGACACTCTATCAGATCTAGTCCCTTAAATCTA
This sequence comes from Odocoileus virginianus, assembly GCF_023699985.2. Lineage (NCBI taxonomy): Eukaryota > Metazoa > Chordata > Mammalia > Artiodactyla > Cervidae > Odocoileus > Odocoileus virginianus. The sequence continues at coordinate 32,850,872 of NC_069708.1, read as the reverse complement.
TTTCTCACTTTCACTGTATAGTCATAAGGGATTTGATTTAGGTCATACCTGAATGGTCTAGTGGTTTCCCCCACTTTCTTCAATTTAAGTCTGAATTTGGCAATAAGGAGTTCATGATCTGAGCCACAGTCAGTTCTTCCCTATCTTGTTTTCGCTGACTGTATAGAGCTTCTCCATTTTTGGCTGCAAAGATTAAAATCATTCTGATTTTGGTGTTGACCACCTGGTGATGTCCATGTGTAGAGTCTTCTCTTGTGTGTTTGCTATTACCAGTGCATTCCCTTGGCAAAACTCTATTAACTCTATGCAAACTGTTAGGTAGTTAGAGTAATGAAAAGGAGTCCAGAATGGTGGTGTCTAAAAGATAAAGAAGAGAAAAACCCACAAAAAGAGAACAAAGGAAGGTGTGAGGACCAGAGTGAGGACCTCAGGTAGAACAAACAACACTCCTGGCTAAACCAATTTACATAGGGCAGGCCCAGGAGGAGGAAAAAAAAAACATAAAAAGAGGAGCCAAATAGCTGAGTCTCTCTCTCTCTCTCCTGCGTGCTGGGGCACACTTCTCTTCACGTCTTTGGGTGGAGATGCCCTCACACCTCGAGGATGGATTTTCCTGTTATGATCTAAATAAAATAGAGCTGTAACATGGAGCTGTAACACTTTTTTGTCTAAGAGCTATAACACAGTCTGTTTGAGACCTGAGAGCTATAACACGGACCGAGAGCTATGACACGCCGAGGGCTTTAATGTCCGTCACTCCAAATCTTTGTTGTGATGAGACAGAACTGAGGAGTATACACTTGCCTGACACAGGCACTTACTTCTTCATAAGCATCAATGATCAACTTAAAGTTTGCTCATACTCATCCCTTCTCAGATGGCAAAATATTACATTTCATTACAGTCTTTAGTTTGCGTAGAAGCTCAGTGTTCCTGAACACTTCTTGCAGAGATATAGCAAGACCCACCCAGTTTCATCCTGCATTAGGTGTCATTATACATTAATATTTCAGCATTAATTTTTAGTTTTTTGCTTTCCATTCTCTATTTGAAGCCATATTTTCAATTTCACTTAATCTTGCCAAGCAAATTGCTAAGAGAGTTGGCTCCAGTACAAAATGCAACCAGGAGGTGGTTCTTTCAGCAAACACAAACAGCTTTCAAGAAATGGAAAAAAATACTCTTCTACGGTGACTTTAATACTTGTTTTTACTGAATGTTTTGATATAAAGTTCATGTGTAGTCAAAAGTACTAGCTGCTTTATTGTGAATTTTAAAACCAACCAGCAGAAGACTGACTGCTAAGGCATGGAAATGGTACCCATCTAATTGAGGTGATCAGAAAGCTAGTTACTTAAGTTCATTGAGTCTTCTGTTTAGCTGAGGAGTTTCAATTCCCAGTCTGATACAGATTTCACCACTAGATGACCCAGCAGGAAGAGAACTTGGAGCTTTAAGAATGATACTGTGTGAGTCCAGTCCTGTGAAAAATTTTCAAACATGTAAGCATATTTTTGCATTTCTAAAGTTTAAGTTCCAACGGAAGGACAAATAAAAATTCAAACATACTAGAAATCAGAAAATGGAGAATATCATGTTACTATTAAAGTGAATTTAAACTTTTTGTCAGAACCATAACTTATGGAGTCAGTCTCACTATATTATAGTATAATGAAATTACTAATAATGTGATTCCAGATATAGGGATTGGGAAGAGAGAAAGGGACATGTAAAGTGGAACATTCAAGAAAGATTTATTTTAGCAAATAAAATTTGTGATGGGCCTCAAAATTATGGGGATATCAGTTTCTTGGATGACTATCAGGAGAAGAAGGGGTCATTTTCTTAGAAAGATCTCTTAACATTTGTAAGGCATAAGAAAGGAAATGAGCTTGAGTGCATGATGTGGAGTGAGATAAAACATTGGAAGTTTTCAAAAAGAGCATCTACTCTGAGCAGAGACTCATAAATTAATTTTAAAGTGCAGAGTAGAAGTTGTACAGAACAGTCCACCTTGCTTCTCTGCACTAAGGCACACAGCTAATGGCATGAAGTTTGAACTTTAATTCAGTAGTTATTTTTTGTAATTCATTTAGATGTTTTAGCATAAAATTTTCACTTCTTTTCCTAAGATTTTCTTACACAGGCACTTTGCTTGAGTGAAATTTCTATCACATTTCAAATTTCAATGCTATTTTTTCTCTGAAACAATTCTCAAATATCAAAACTGAAACCTGGAAGAATTTGTTAAGTATACACCATGGAGCTGTAGTCAGATTTCTTTCATAGGACCTATGTCAGATATGAATTTTTACATGATATTTTTTTCAGAAACAAAAGCTTTGACTCACCCTATTGAGTGAGGGGTCAAAAGAGGGCGCCACAGGTTTTAGGAGCACTTCTGTCAAACCAGTGCTAGCCCTTTAAGGGGGAAGATGGTTAGAATAATGAAACCACATTATTATTGTTTTCAAATAATTATCAAGTGTCACTGCATAGGCAGTTACAGGAAACGTTTCCTCAGAAGATAGAATAATCATGCTTGAAACTTATTTCATTAACTTTTGAAATTAGTGAAAAAAAATTCTCTTTTGTTCTCAGTTTCTCAATGCAGTTTAGAAATGAGTTTCTAATCCTCTTTTATCTTATACCTCTCTAATGGGGGAATAACAAAATATAGGTTCTCAAGCTTAATCATTTTTGCTATTTAAATCCAGAATCTAGGAAATTAATGGGATCTTAGATATTGTATGTAACTCCTTTATATGGCAAAAGGAGAAACTGAGGTCCAAAGGGATCGCAGAATTGGATATTGACAGGGTTGGAATAAGATCCCAGCATTCTCAGTCTTCTGTGGGGACTTTTGTAATACAGGAATCTAGCAATCCCAGTAAAAAAAGTTGCGTGTACTGTAACAATGTAAAAAAAAAAAATTGTTCTTACAAGTTTGAGATGTTTACTAAACCTTTCCTGGATAAAATGACATTGCATTTGGCATTTGTTTTAGAATTCTTCAGTAAAATTTGTAAAGGAAGGCAGATAAATACAAGATTGGCAACATGTTCTTAACTATTAAAACTGTTATTTGTATATTAAGGTTCATCACATAATTCTCTTTATTTTTGTTTATGTTTGAACATTTCTATAGTAAAGAGTGTTTTGCAAAGTACTATGTTGGGGGGGCAGCTACGCAACTGGAAATTACACCATTAAGTATAATCTATAGATTTTATTTTTTTTTTTACTTTTTAAAAATAATTTTGTTTAAATAATTTGACTCAAACTTTTAGCATTTCTGTATTGTAATTTGCATTTTGCCTTTGGATTTTAAAAATAAATCTTGAAGTTTCAGAAGACAAATATATATTTGAAAACATTTTCAATCTTCAATTTTTTACATTTATTTTCATTGACATTATTTGATGAAAATATCTTCAAATTTTATATTCTTTATTATTTCATTGACATTAATGCTCAAAGGGTTATATAGATTTTAATTATCTATGATCATGACCTTGATTAAAAATTTCTTATAAAGGCTGTCTTAATGCCAGTCAGCATTTTGTAAATAAGTACCTGCTAATGAAATTGTGCCTATTTGACAGAGTCCACTACAATGTGCTAAAGTGGAAGCTTTTACTTTTAAGAGAATATAATTAGGCTCACAGTTTATTATTTGCACTATATTTCATCTGTTTATTCCTTTAAATTTATCCAGAAAAACAAACTAATCTACAGGGTGTGTATGTTTGTGAATGTGAGTGAGGAGAGCAGGATACTTCTTAATATAATTTGATTCTGCAACAGTTATTTTGAAAGAATATTTCCAAAGCCATTTGATAACCTATGCATTAAAATTTTAATTCTCAAAGACAGCAAATCAATTAAAAAAAATTCCTCTGTCATCAGCCACTCAATATATAGGTACACAGAATGCTGACAAATAATCAGCAGGGTAACAGAACCAGGGAAGTGTCAGTAAAATAGATCAAGGGTAGGGAAATTGAGACTCTGTCTGTATATACATGTATTCAATTTTCCCGAAAAAGAATATACCTTTTAAACACCTCAAACAGGGACAATGTGTGACTTCTGGTTGCACAGCACAGATGACAACTACAAGTTTCTGTAGCAAAAAACTAACTTAATAAACAAAAACCCCTCCCCACAAAACTTAAATAAAGGAATAAATAAGTAAAACACCTTTTTATTTAGTAAGTTAAATAAACTAGCAAGCACAAAAACATCAAAGTTGAAATTTAGAGGTGGGAGAAGATCATACTGTCCAAATAATTTTTGCAACTATTTTCCTGAAATTTTTCTGCTCCAGAAGACAACCAGATAGAAAAGTGACCAAGAATGGCTTCCACTTCATGAAATGCAATGTACTTCTCACCTTTAATCTACTGAGGTAAATAGGTAATTTGACTTAAATCTACTAACATTCAAAAACACTGGCACTGTTTTATCTTTCTCCAAAGCCAGGTGGCTTCTGTTATTTACCTTGAATTTTTATTTCAACTTTCATACTTTGTCATTTTTTATTTGTATTTCTAAGTATAAGGGGCAATTTGCCAAGAAAGGCACTAGCTCAGTAGTATAATGAGCATTTGCAAACTGCAGTTCTTTCTATAAAGGCTTGTTTTCTCTCCTTAAAGAAAATTTCTGGGCAAACGATTGACACTTTGAAAACGTTTTAGGAAAAAAACATACAAATATGGGGAAATAAAAGTTGTGGGGAGCAGGGGGGCTTTAGAAAATCTAGCTTGTGTACACAGTGCAAACATTTTGATAAATACAAAGTATAAATGGAGCCAGGTGTATGAAAAAAGAGATCTAGGTTAGAGTTGAATTATCCATTTGGGAGCTGGTTTAGAGTTAAGCTGGTATGAGGGAATAGGGCAAAAATATTAAGTCCTGGCTGGGAAAAAGCTAGAGTTTGATGAACTTGGAATTGAGTTTGATTTTGAATAAAAATTCACCTTCTTAAAAGGGACACTGCCACTTCAGTTTTTAAAGAGAATATTTACTCTAAAAATTACCCTGTACTTGTAAGAGCAGAAACCTCTTAAAGCAAGAGAGGGACTGGAAAGACAGAGGAAAGCTGATGACCAAATACAATATGATATTAAGAAATAAGATTATATTGGCAGTTGGGACACCTGGATTCTAGCAGCAGTTCTGATGCTAATTTGCTATGTTATTGTATGCTAGTCCCATATCTATTTGGGTTTTAATTTCTCCACCTGATTATTTAAGATGGTTATATTAAATGGTCTTCTGAGGTCTTTATAATTTTGCACTTCTAGTTAAAGTCATTTGAAAACATTTAGCATAATTTAGCTACGTTTTGGCTAATGTTCACTTACCGCTAATAGCAAATAGTAAAGCTACTTAAGCTAATAAACTAATGTTAAGTTTTATTTGGAGACTTCTGCTATTACTGCAATCCTGTTTATGCTAAATTAGGGTTGGACTTGCTTTTGAAGCATTATACTCAACACCAATTCTCACTGCCTATGTCTGGTGATAAAAATGGAGAAAGTATAGAGAATTGGGCTGTTTATTAAAACCAGAAAAACACACCCTGGAAATTGCTGATTTTGAGATATCTCTGATGCTAGCTTCTGCTTCTTTCTTTCCTATACTCTGAACTCTTTCTTGATCATAACTTTTTCAGTTAAACCAGGTGTTCCGTTCCTAGTTGGCTGCTTGGCTGTCTTTTTCATGGGTCCACAAGATTTATGCATCTGTTAGATGTGATCAGTGTCTAATTTCCTGTTCCGTCTGTGTAGATTGAGGCTTTTCACATCTGAATACATCTATATCAAGATTTTTCCCTCACCAACTCTGGTCATGTCCTGTCCCATATTTTACTTCCCCTTTTAAACTTTTTGACTGTTACATCAGCACCTTTCATAACTGGGGGTGCAGTTCTAAATTTGCCAGTGAATTTAGGAAGGGAAAAGTTATGTGACAACTTATTAGGCCTCAAAAGTAGTTCTCTTTTCAAAGGAACTTTAATGTACAATGTGTCTCCATGGAGAATACAGAAAAGAAGTTATTGTTCTCAGTGAGTGAAACATTTCGGTAACCAGATCAGTCATTCTTATCTTTGCCATGGCCTTGCTGTGTGACCTCAGACAGGAACTAGGCTTTTGGGGAAATAAGCTATTTTCTACAGACCCTATTGATACAAAGCAGATGTAGACTTGAACTCGTTTTGTCACAAGAGACATTCAATATACTTTTGGGAAATGTATGGGCAAACATTTTATTTTTAATAACTAATTATATAATTAGTACTTTTTTTGTAATTATCATCTCTTTATGTCAGATGACACTTGATTTCTGAACATGTGGTAGTCAATATTTCATTTTAAAAGAAGTTGAATAACTTTAAATAAAATTACATTTGAATAGATTAAAGAAAAATATGCATACTCTTTGGCTGGTGGCTCAGATGGTAAAGAATCTACTTGCAATGCAGAGGACCCAGGTTCAATCCTGGGTTGGGAAGATGCCCTGGAGAAAGGAATGGTTACCCACTTCAGTATTCTTGCCTAGAGAATTTCATGCAGAGGAGCCTGGTGGGCTACAGTCCATGGGGTCACAAAAAAGTCAGACAGGACTGAGCGACTAACACTTTCACTTTTCATTCAATACATATTTCAATAACACTTTTCACTCAATACATATTGAGTAGTGATAAATAGATATAGAAAAATCATACAGGAGGTAAAACAATGATTGAAACGTGGAAAACATTGGTTCCATATAACCTCCAAGTTGTTGTTAGTCCTAGATTCTGTTGTTTCACGAACGGTCACGAAAAAAGGAATTAAACCATGAAATTACTTTCTATCTACCTCCCTATTCTCCCTGCATTCAGTACTATTTTTTTAATAGTAGCTGTTGGCTCAGTGCTCATTCATTCCAAAAGCATTAGAACCACTTAGATCATCTGCAGCAAGAGCAACTTGACTACTGAATTGGGAATCTGAATTCTTGTCTGTGGAGCCAAAGAATGGAATCCAGGAAGAATGGGAAGAATGGAAAACACTCATGGTAGCAAACAAACAGGATTTATTAAAGAGGAGCAAAGTACAAAGCTCTCAGCATAGACACTGAGAGGGGGTAAAGAGTCTCCCCAAGTACCCCCAAGGTGGGACTTACAGCAGTTTTTTATATCCTTAGTCTGTACATTTTTGGTTGGCTCCTGTTATTAACTCACCTTATTTCTAACCAATGAGTTTAAAGGTCAAGATACTTCACAGCTTTATGACTTCTCTTGATCCTCCGATTAAGTCACCATCATTTTCATGGCCCCTGGCCAATTTACAATGGACCAGACATATGAGTTTAAGATTAATGACCACTAGTTTTATTTCCTTCAGGCATATGGTTGTTGTTCAGTCACTCAGTCATGTCCAACTCTTTGCCACCCCATGGACTGCAGCATGCCATACTTCCCAGTCTTTCATCATCTTATGGAGCTTGCTCAAACTCACATCCATCAAGTTGGTGAAGCCATCCAACCATCTCATCTTCTGTCGTCCCCTTCTCCTCTTGCCCTCAATCTTTCCCAACATCAGGGTCTTTTCCAATGAGTCAGTTCTTTGCATCAGGTGGCCAAAATATTGGGGCTTCAGCTTCAGCTTCAGAATCAGTCCTTCCAATGAAAATTCAGGACTGGTTTCCTTTAGGAATAACTGGTTTGATCTCTCTGCAGTCCAAGAGACTCTCAAGAGTCTTCTCCAACACCACAGTTCAAAAGCATCAATTCTTAGGTGCTCAGCCTTCTTTATGGTCCAATTCTCACATTCATACATTACTACTGGAAAAACCATAGCCTTGACTATACGGACTTTGTTGGCAAAGTGATGTCTCTGCTTTCTAATAAGCTCTCTAGGTATGTCATAGCTTTTCCTCCAAGGAATAAGTGTCTTTCAATTTCATGGATGCAGTCACTATTTGCAGTGATTTTTGAGCCCAACAAAATAAGTCTGTCACTGTTTCCATTTGTCCCCCATCTATTTGCCATGAAGTGATGGGACAGGATTCCGTGATCTTAGTTTTTTGAATGTTGAGTTTTTAGCCAGTTTTTTCACTGTCCTCTTTCACCCTTTCACCTTCATCAAGAGGTTCTTTAGTTCCTCTTTGCTTTCTGCCGTTAGAATGATGTCATCTGCATATCCGAGGTTATTGATATTTCTCCCGACAAACTCAATTCCATTTTGTGCTTCATCTAGCCTGACATTTCTCATGATGTGTTCTGCATAAAAGTTAAATAACTAGGGTGACCATGTACAGCCTTGAAGTACTCCATTCCAAATTTTGAACCACTTTTGTTGTCCCATGTCTGCTAATACCTGTTGCTTCTAGGCCTGCATACAAGTTTCTTAGGAGGCAGGCAAGGCTTTCTGTTATTCCCTTCTCTTTAAGAATTTTCCATAGTTTGTTGCAACTCACAAGGTCAAAGGCTTTTGTGTAGTCAGTGAAGCAGAAGTAGATGTTTTTCTGGAATTCCCTTTATTTTACTATGTTCCAACAGATATTGGTAATTTGATCTCTGGTTCCTCTGACTTTTCTAAATTAACCTTGTACATCTGGAAGTTCTCTGTTCACATACTATTGAAGTCTAGCTTATGGGATTTGAGGTATTACCTTGCTAGCATGGGGGTTTCCATGGTGGCTCAGATGGTAAAGAATCTGCCTGCAGTGCAAGAGACTCGGGTTCTATCCCTTGGTAGGGAAGATCCCCTGGAGAAGGAAATGGCAACCCATCCCAGTATTCTTGCCTGGAAAATTTCACGGACAGAGGAACCTGGTAGGTATAGTCCACTGATCACAAAGAGTCGTGCACAACTGAGTGAATAACACTTTCACTTTTCCACCATGTGAAATGAATGCAATTGTGAGGCGGTTTGAACATTCTTCGGCATTTCCCTTCTTTGGTATTTGAATGAAAACTGACCTTTTCCAGTCCTATGGCCACTGCTGAGTATTCCAAATTTGCTACCATATTGAGTGCATCACTTTCACAGAATCATCTTTTAGGATTTGAAATAGCTCAGCTGGAATTCCATCACCTCTACTATCTTTGCTCATAATAACGCTTCCTAAGGTGCACCTGACTTCACACTCCAGGATGTCTGGCATGTCTGAGTAATCACATCATCATGGTTATCTGGGTCATTAAGACCTTTTTGGTACAGTTCTGTGTATGCTTGCCATCTCTTCTCAATCTCTTTTGCTTCTGTTAGATCCATACCATTTCTGCCCTTTATTGTGCCCATCTTTGCATGAAATATTCCCTTGGTATCTCTAATTTTCTTGAAGATACTATCCAGTCTTGTAATACAATTGAATAGATCATTACACACAGTTTTCCTTTTGTCTTTAGGTTAATAAACCTTTGATTTTTACTTTCAAATGGCATCTATCATAGTAATAAATTATCTCTAAGGATTGATAAAGGAAGAAAAGCTAAGAATAATGCTTTCAGGTATCTTTTTACTCTGCAAAAAGACAGATTTCAGAATACAATTAGAAACCAAAAGGGAGAGAGCACAGGCTAGAAATAGAGATTTAGGAGTCATCAATGTAGAAGTTGTTTATACCATAAAACTAGATAATAACAAACAAAATGGGATTACATCAAACTAAAAGCTTTTGCACAAAAAAGAACCATTTTGTGAGGATCCTTATATGTGGAGTCTAATAGAAATGATGCAAATGAAATTATAAAACAGAAACAGACTCAGTACAGACTTTGAGAACCAGCTTATAGTTGAATGGTGGCAGGGAGGGAAGAATGGGGAGAAGGGACAGTTAGTGAGTTTGGGGTGGGCATGTGGACACTGCTATATTTAAAATGAATAGCCAGCAAGGATCTATTGTATAGCACATGGAACTCTGCTCACTGTTATATGGCAGCTTGGATGGTAGGGGGATTTGGGGGAGAATTGATACATGTATCTATATGACTGAGTCTCTTTGCTGTTCACCTGAAACTATCACAATGTTGTTTGTTAATTGGCTATACCCCAATGTAAGATAAAAAGTTTTTTTAAAAGGTAGAAAAACTGAATAGACATTTTTGCAAAGAAAATATATGGATGGTCAACAAACATATGAAAATATGCTCAACATCACTAATCATCAGGGTATTGCAAATCAAAGCCATAAAGAGACAACATTCCATACATGTCATAATGGCTATTATCAAAATAAAACAAATGACAAGTGTTGGCAAAGATGTGGAGAAAAATATCTCATGCACCATTGATGGGACTGTAAATTGGTGCAGCCACTGTGGAAAATAATATAGACATTCCTCAAAATAGTAAAAATAGAATAACTATACAATCCAGCAATTACAATATTCTGGGTAGCTATCCAAAGAAAATGAGGGGGGGAAAGCTAATTAATAAATATATGTGCTCTCAAATGTTCATTGCAGCATTATTTATAATAGCCAAGATATGCAAGCACCATCGATAGATGGATAAAGAAAATGTGGTACTAAAATGGAAGAAAAAATATGAAAGAAAAGAAATGTGCTTGCACAGTGTGAACAGGCAATGCTAGGAAAAAGCAATAGACCTTTGATATAACTTGGAGAAGAAAAACATTTAAGGGTTAGGCAGGGGGAAACTTGTACCAAAAGGGAAAAAAAAAGAAATAAGGGTAGGAAGAAAATCAGGATAGTTATTGGCTTAAGAAAACTAAGAGAACAAAGTTTCAAAAAGTGGTGGTGAATAGTGTCAAACACTTTATAAAGGTCAAAGACAATGGGGACTTGAGAAGAGATTACATACTGATCAGGGAAGTCACTAGTGACCTTCAGGAGAGTATTTTTTTATTAGAAAATGAGAATCCAGGTTTTAACAGAGATTGGGTGATACTGATATGGATGCAGTGGGTAAAAGACATTTTTAGAAAAAAAATACATGTGTGTAAAAACAGAATTGCAACTTTGGTGAAAAATAATTCTATGTTTAATGATATTTAAAGAGCTCTCTATTTTTAGTTGTTTTTTTAAAGGCAATTCCATGCTGTTCCCCATAGTGGTTGTACCAATTTGCATTTCCACCAACAATGTAAGGAGGGTTCCCTTTTCTTCACACTCTCTTCAGCGTTTATTGTTTGTAAATGTTTTGATGATGGCCATTCTGACTGGTGTGAGGTGATAACCTCATTGCAGTTTGGATTTTCATTTCTCTAATAATTAGTGATACTGAGTTATCATATGATCCAGCAATCCCACTGCTGGACATATATCTGGAGAAAACCATAATTTGAAAAGATACATGCACTATAATGTTCATTGCAGCACTATTTACAATATCCAAGACATGGAAGCAACCTAAATGTCTCCCAAGAATGGAATAGATGAAAAAGATGTGCTACATATATGCAATGGAATATTACTCAGCATTAAAAATAGTGAAATAGTGCCATTTGCTGCAGCATGTATGGACCTAGTGATTGTCATACTGAGTGAAGTAAGTCAGAGAAGGACAAATATCATATGATATTGTTTATATGTGGAATCTAAAAAGAATAATACAAATGAATTTATTTACAAAACATAAAGTTATAGGTGTAGAAAACAAACTCTGGTTATTGGGGGTAACAGGGAAAGGGATAAAGTGGAAGATTAAGATTGACATATACACACTACTATATATGATAGATAACTAATAAGGATGTATTGTTTAGCACAGTGAACTTTTCTCAATATTCTGTAATGGCCTATAATGGGAAAAAGAATCTAATCTGTAAGGGGAAAATAATCTAATCTGTAATGGGAAAATAATCTAATCTGTAATGGGAAAATAAGCTAAAAATGAGTGGATATATGCATGTGTACCAACATTGGACAGAGAAGGCAATGGCAACCCACTCCAGTACTCTTGCCTGGAGAATTCCAGGGATGGCGGAGCCTAGTAGGTTGCTGTCTATGGGGTCGCACAGAGTTGAACAAGACTGACGTGACTTAGCAGCAGCAACCAACATTGTAAATCAACTATATTCCAATATTTTTAAAAAATGATGTATGAATAAACAGAACTTTTCTATACATCTGTGTCTCTTTTTCTGTCCTGCATATAGGGTTATTGTTACCATCTTTTTAAATTCCATATATATGCATTAGTATACTGTATTGGTGTTTGTCTTTCTGGCTTACTTCACTCTGTATAATGGACTCCAGTTTCATCCATCTCATTAGAACTGATTCAAATGTTCTTTTTAATGGCTGAGTAATATCCCATTGTGTATATGTACCATAGCTTTCTTATCCATTCGTCTGCTGATGGGCATCTAGGTTGGATGCATGAGACAAGTGTTCAGGGCTGGTGCACTGGGAAGACCCAGAGGGATGGGATGGGGAGGGAGGTGGGAGGGGGGATCAGAATAGGGAACACATATAAATCCATGGCTGATTCATGTCAATGTATGGCAAAAACCACTACAATTTGAAAAGTAATTAGCCTCCAACTAATAAAAATAAATGAAAAACAAAACAAAATAAAACCATTAAAAAACCAGAATTTTTGTTAGATGAGGCAGTGAGGTTAATGTAGCTTATATCTATAATTTAGTAAAAATAAACTACATGTGTCCTTTTTTTGCATTTAATTGTAACACGGGGGAGTTCCCTGGTGGTTAAGATGGTAAAGAACCTGCCTGCAGTCTGGGAGACCCGGGTTTGATCCCTGGGTCAGGAAGATCCCCTGGAAAAGGAAATGGCAACCCACTCCAGTATTCTTGCCTGGGGAATTTCATGGACAGAGAAGCCTGTCAGGCTACTGTCCATGGGGTTGCAAAGAGTCAGATATGACTGAGTGACTAACACTATAACACAGGGGAAAAGAGGATTGAGCTCATTGGCACCTTAGGTTATGGGTGTGTACCCCAGTGTTTATCCCCTTATTTTCCACTAAGACGAAATAACGCCACCCACATTGTTTCGTGACTCTGGGGAAAAACTAAAATCTTTTCATATTCCAATAGTACCATTAAAAAAAGGAAAACAACTTTAGGATTGGTCTATCTATTTCTGTCCCTCTTAAAGATCCTCTTTTTGCCTATGTTTTCAAGTTTTAGTGAAAATACTTGGCCCAGGGAAAGAAATAGGTAAATGATGATGTGACTAATGAATAGTACAGAGACAAAAGTAGTCATTTCCAACTGGGCTCCAATATTTTAAATTGCTTTAAAAATCCATGACTTTTCACGTCTATACATATATAGTATATTTCTTTCTTTATTTATTTTTTACAGTATTTCAATAGCAACTTCTCTCTGTAGTTCTCAATGGTAAGGATCTCAACATAGCAACCTGTTCATATAAGACCTAGGGAAAATCTGACTAACATTGTTGGCAAGGTCTCAGATTCCCTTATCTTACACCTTCTCCTCTCCTTCTTGTATTTCCCTGACTTCTTTTTCAAGAGTAATCCCCAAGTTGAATCATAGTCTTTCAATGTCTGCCAGTTCCTATTCCTTTCATAATTGTAACTGAAATGCGAATACAGGGACTCCCCCAGCCTGGCGTGAAATATTTCCATAGCCTGAGCAGTTGATCAGGTCATATTTCATCAGCAACAGTGAGTAGTATCCAAGAATGTGTGGAATTCATAAAGAGGGTAATTTCAGTTTAGCTTAAGTTTTATAAGTAGAGCCACCAGGGACTTCACAGCTTTTCTTCATCAGAAAAGTTTATGTGTTCCACATAACTACTAATCTTCAAATGCAACTTATTGATACCTGTTTGTTGAAATTAATTTATTCCCCAACCACCTCAATCATCAAATGTCTAAACAGCCAGTCCTAAGTTTTAATGTTTGCAAGAATTCTGCTTCACATCTAGATAGTTGTTGACATATTTTATATGATGATATTATATTTAAAAGAACTTTACCATTGTGGCTTAAATAACACTAACTTTATTGCATTAGTTACCACTAAAGGAGCTTATGTGGGGATTATCTTTTGTAGGAAATAGTCTAAGCACTTTATTTTGGAAAATATTAAATTGCTTAATAAATACTCTTGTATCCATTTTCATGTATTTTTTATCCTGAAGGCAAATCTGTTTGATAATTGCCAGGCTCTTAAATGTACTCAACCAGGATCATGAATCACTTATTCCCTTCTCTTCTATAAGCAGGCCTGGGACTGTACCCAGGAAAAATGATGGAAAGACTTTGCCCTAATACCAAAGATATTCCTTGGCCCCTTATACCGAAGCCATGGCTCAACTCTATTGACTTGGATGTGCCTATTACTGAGCTCTTTTGTTTAACCAACAGTTAGATCATACTACCTTTAAAATTTTTGCTCTGTCCTCTTTTAGGCCCCAAATCAAATTTCATGATTATTTAAAAACTAGCCATGCTGCAACAGTTTCTCAGTTGTCTCTACTCCTTGCAATAAAATAAAATAATATAAACAAAGAATGATAATAGTATACTTGTCCCTTAGACAAAGCCAGCAGTCTATCTGTGCAAAACATCTGTAATTAACATGAGTGAGAGGATTACTAGAACTGCCTATATTTGGAGCCTTGTATAACACTTTCATATGGTGTCTTTGTCTCATCCATGATTCTACTGTATTTGTAGAGGTGCATATTGAAATGAAAACATTGGCATCCTAGTTTACACATTTTGAATGACCCAGTTTCTACTCAGTGAGATTAAATTTCTCTGGAAGATGAATCTGAAGAAAGAAGAAAAACCTTTGCTTGTTAAAAGTTTTATTTACAAGTGAAAAGATATGTCAGTCTGTAAAGATTCAACTAGCTGGGAAATGCTTCCTTGAGCACAGAAGAATAAAACACACACTAGCTAAAGAGTGATTCATGTCAATGTATGACAAAAACCACTACAATATTGTAAAGTAATTAGCCTTCAACTAATAAAAATAAATGAAAGAAAAAGAGTGCTCTAAAGATTAAAGCAATCTTTATATGTACTATTTACTATAAAGTTCATATAGTTCACTCATGAATATGAATATTATAGCAACTCAGTTCCATTCAAGTTACAACAGTAGATGCTGGATGACCATGTTATTTATTTTCTTGAACCAAGAAATAGTAGACAAGGGTAAGAGAACCTTGAAGACCCAGTTGAATTATTGTCACCACATAATCATTCTGAACATGGCTTTTGTTTTCTTTAAGAAATGTTATCTAAGGCAAGATCCAGATGATGCACTATTTTAACAGTATTCTTACTGTTGCTAAGGGAGAACAAGAATCTCTGCTGTGTCCATTTTCCATCAAATGGAAACTACTTTTCAAGCAGCACATCTCTCCCTGTCTAAAATATCTTTACCACTTAAAATCCCACCCATTCACCCACTGATATAGACAGTAACTCACAGAAAGTTCTAGATGCTTAGAGGAACAGAGTGGGGGTTGGTCAGCACTCACTTTTTCCTACTGGATTCTGAACACTTCTTTCCACTTGCTGACTACAAAGGTTAAGAGTAGATTTTGGTACCAGACTCCCTGAGGTTAAATCCTTGTTGAACCTCATAATAGTAAAGTAATTTTTGGCATGTCATTTAATACTTTTATGCTTCAGTTTCCTAATTCATATAATGTAACAATACAGTCTATATCATAGGGATTTTTGTGATAATTATATGGGTTGAAATTGCTTTCTATCACTATTTTAAGACTTAGAATTCCTCATCATGCCCTCTTTGTGACCAGGTTTCATGTAAGTACAGAATATTTGCCTGACTGGTTACATTGAACTTCAAAGCGCTCCTCAATGTGAGGCATGTTTGTATATATGTTATATTAAAAGAGGATATGCACAAGCAAACAAGCTTTGTGTACTATGCATACACAAAGGCTTCATATAAGAATGCACGTGTGTTTGTGTGTATATGCATGCACACTCTTTCAGCATGTCTGTTCCTAAAGTTTCTAGGCCAATTGACAAGTTTCCTATTTATCTTTTTCACACTAGTACATTTTAGAGATAATTCTTATGCATTTTCTCTCTATGGAAACTTCTATTAATAATACAATGTTACTTTCCCCAGATTCTCAGAAAGTAAATGCTTTTAAACAATTTAATTTGATTATTTTCTTCAATTATCATTAGCACAAGTTCAAAATAAACACAGCCAAGTAGCCTGTGAATAGTATTAGCTTATTTTTCAAGTACTTTTCAGTGATTTCCACAACCCAGCACCTTCCTCTATGGGTCCCCAGGGACCCACCACTTCATTTCAGACATAGGAGAAAGGCGTATGTTTTCAATTTTGCATTTGTGAAATATTATTGCCCCACCCTTGTCCCCAAAAAGCCAAGGACAGATAAAAGTTTCTCCTCCTTTCTTTCTGATTTTTTTCTTCTTTTATATAGCTCAAAATATGTTTCTTCAGTTTTGGAACTTCTAAGAGTCATTCAGAAAAATTTTTATTACTGTTTGCTGAAACCCCCTGCTGTCCTGTTGCACACGTAGAGGAAAGTAGATAAGCCGTGCCTGTTAGACACATGGTAAAACAGTTCACAGCTGTTGCAACCAAAGCCTGCATTCTTATTTGAATGTGGTTAAGCTGGGAAACTGAAGTGTGGGTGTCTATGGAAACAGCCGCTCAAGTGAGACATAGAGAAACCAACTTGTAAAGGGGATGTGCTAACTCCAGCCTCCTCCAGCAATAGCAAATTATAATTCTTTGTGTTTGTCAAGTTGTATTTGGGACTTCAAATTTTCTTTCCTACAGACTCATTTGTTGTACTACCACCTACCTTTCCCTTGGCTAAAAAGAGTACTCAGGGTTATAAGTAAGTTTTGCAGGCTACAGTTCCAGCTATCTATGTATTTTCACAAAGACATAGTTCCTTTGACCATGACCCTTTAAAGTGTAGCCCTTCAGTTTCTTTGATGGTGCAAAGAGCCTTCTTTAGTAGGTCAGAAGAGAATGACAAGAATATTAGCATGGCAGGTAGGAACTAGTTTTCAAGTCATGGTCAGTCAATTATTAGCAGCAACTAAGGAGGCTCTACACCTTGTGGGAGTCAGGCTGCCTGGGATCTTAATTCCAACTCTACAATTTAATAGTTGTGTAACCTTGAGAAAACGATTTAACCCTTTTTTAACCTTGATTTTGTCATATATGAAATGGTCATAGTAATAGGTCCTATATCTCACAGGGTCATGTGATGATTTAATGAAATTATATATATATAAAATATATTAATAAATATATACCATCATCATCATCATCATCATCATATCTATATTACCATCCAGGAAAATCCAAATAAACTTGCTTCTCCTTAGTGGACTTATCTATAAATTGGCAACCATGACCTAGGAGTGTTTAGAGAAAGTCCAAATTTCGCTAATTCTAAGCAAACATAGTAATCTCTGAAGTGTATGTGAACTGAAGGGTGTTTATTGATAATGAGCAAATATAAAAGTTATCAAGTGACTACATGCCTCATTCAAGGCCTCTTTTCTGGGGTGAAGCTAACTCTAAGAGTGAGAGTATGTGCTTATTTCCCAGTTGTTTCTGAGTAAATTAATCTTTGTTCTCTCCTACACTGAAATTTCCTCAATGATTAATGCATACTCACTCACTAGATTCCAGAAACAGTGATGCCAGTCTCAACTCTGATACTCTAGATGTTCTAGATGTCCTAGAGAATATAGGACTTGGATAACAGATATTTTTGTTCTCGACATGATATATAATCAGAGAGAAATCTGGGATGGAATGTTTTTCATATTCATTGATAAGACAAGCCCTGCACTTTCAGTGGAATATCAAAAGAATCTTAAAAAATTTGGTGCTTTTCTTGGTTGCCTTTTAATATCATTTTAACTTTTCTCTGTAGTATTTATTTATCAGCATTGTTAGGTAACAGTTTCAAAGACGCTGAAATTAAACTCTAATATCATAGCTTTCTATAGTCTGTGGGGTGAGGCTTTAAGACTTCAGTTTTTTATTGTGTTTGTTTGTATTGAATCATATACCTTTATCCAAGCCAGAATTATCTAGATATATTTGGGATTATGCATCTATATTTAACTTAAAGGGGTATTCAGTTGCTTAAAGCTCCTGAAAATGCCACCTATCTTCCTCATGATTATTCACAGAGCCTTACATAAGTTTAGCTGCCAACACTCTAGAGCTAGGCATCAATTGCCACTATTTCTTATGGTGAATAATGCCACAATTTCTTCATCAATTCCTTGCAATTCACCAGCAGAGGGGGCCAGTAGCTGTATTCTGTGGTTTTTCAGAAATTCCAGGGTCCATGGTTGGGGGTGGGGGAGGGGGTTGATTTGTTTTTGTTTAAAATATCTGTCGTGCCACGCTCATGGAGTGCTTACCTGAGAAATTACAAAGTTGGCAGTGCTTCTGAGGATGTTTTCCAGTCCCCCAAATAATATTTTATTTGCCCCTAGAAAATATTTCTGGCTCAGAGAAAATATTTTTTTTTCATTTTCAAGGGAGAAAACATCTGGAATGTTAGTAATAACTAACTGAATAACTGACTGAGTAATGACTGAGTTAAGTCCATTCTCTTATCCCCACTACAATTAAACACACACCTATGGAGGACTTTCCATAAAAAAAAAAAAAAAAAAAAAAACTTATTTAAACTGCCAAAACTCATGTTTAAGAGAGTTAGCTCATTAATAATACCTTGCCTTTGTTGCTGATTTTGATGTCTTTCTTACATATACACATGCACCTGCACACACGTGCATACTCTCTCAAACAACAAAGAAATGCAAGTTTTATTTACATTACTTTACACTGGGGGAAAACTAAAATCCAAACAATTTGGAAAACTCCCTCAAACCACACAATTAACAGTTAAAGAAATAGAACTAGATCAATTAGGGTGAGAATAATCTCCCTGTCAAGTCTCAGTGTCTAATATACTCTTGATGTTTACAGACTAAAGCCCCTTGTGACTTAAGGCATAAACTAGATGAGGGAATCAAGTGAATAGAAAAAGAAAAACAAACATAAAACTAAAAAGACGCATAGACATTAGAGGATTGGAAAGCCAATGGCCATAGCCTTGTGGCTCTCTTCCCAGCATTTAGATGCATATTTCACTTCAGTTATAAGCTAGCTTATTAAAAAAATCTTCACAGACCTAACATTCTAATTACAGATATAATTATTTCCATAGCAAGAAACTTCTTCAGCATATTTTCTACCTCATAAATAAAAGTCAATCTCAGTTGAATCCTTTTCAGTGATGTGGAACTTATACTTTCATAAACAACCTGTTTAAGAACTGCTCAAATGTTCTCTATTATAAATGGAAGTCCATCTCCACCTAACTTCCATTTATTGGTCTTATTTCTTTCTTCTGTTACATTAAAGTATTAGCTTCCTGCACTGTTATACATGACAACCATTATTCTATGTACAGACAGTGAGAAGTCTCTTTCCTCCCCTTATCCAGCATCACTTTTCACTTCCCCAGGATGTTCATCATTAGTTTCACCATGTATATACTTCCTTAGTCAAGCTTTCAACCTCTCAATATGTTAGTCACCTTCCTCTGATTATTTGAATTCATTTAAGTATGCTATAAAATGTGACATCAAAATCTCATCTGACCAATGTGGGTTAGAATAAGAATGGCACCATCTTAATTGTGGGAAATGAATATTTCTTAATGTATTAAAGCACTTTTCTTTCTTATAGATAACCAAATTATACTGTGGAGTTTTCACACTCAATTAAATCTATGTCTTAAATATGAATTATTATCATGTCAGATTTTTTCATATTGTCAAGTCTAAATGCTATATTTAAATTAGTTAGAATTTATGTTTTTGTTTTACCCAGAATTTTGCAATATTTAAATAATTTTAAACCAATGATTATTATTTTATAAATACCTATAGCAAGCATTATCATTACAAAATATTAGAAGTATTAAATTAGAATAGGGAAATGAGAGTCAATACTAACACAGGATTAAGAAATTACAGCTGACAAAAAGAGAAGGGACAGAAACACTCAAAAATATACAAGAATTAAAGAAGCAATGTTAGTTCAGAGGCACTGAGTATTGGAGCAAACAGCTCTGCATACCTCATGAGAATTTCACTGTATTTGTAAACTACACAGTGAAGTACCTGAGCAATTAGGATAGACTTATGTTAACTATCTTCTATTTAGTAAGGCAGATAAATAACTATCTTTAGAAATAACCATGCTTAAAATGTTTTTGGTGTTTGTAGCAGGTTGACTGCGGCCTCCTCAAAATATGTCTATGTCCTAATTCTTAGAACCAGGGAATGTTACCTCTTTGGGAAAACAAGGTATTGCACAAGGTAAGGATTTTGAGATGAGGTCATCCTTAATTATCTGGAAGGGCCTTAAATCCATTGACAAATATCCTCACAAGACAAGAGAGGACAAGATATAGACAAAGGAGAAGGCAATATGAAGATGGAGACAGATTGCAGTACTGTAGAGAAAGCCAAGAAAGGTCAAGAACCAGTCACCAGAAGCTAGGAGAGAGACATGGAATGGATTCCACCCAGATCCTTGGGGAAAAAAGTGTAAGAGCTCTGCCAGTGCTGATTTGGGGCTTGTGAGCTGCAGAACTATGAGAAAACAAATTTCTGTTGTTTTAAGCTATGCAGTTTGCAGTAATCTGTACTCCAAACATAGAAAACTAATATAGTACTTAAAGTGCTAAGTATACTACCTAGAAACTTTATTTACATGGAAACTGTTAAAAACTGGATAAATGAAGCATTTGTGGGTAAAACAATACAAAATACTGTGAATCATAGAACCTGAACAACATAATATTATTAATGTTTTAAACATTAAATAGCATTTACACAAATATGTACTGAAATGATATTTATTCATCCACTCACATATATCCATCCTTCCATCTATTCATCCATCCATCCATTTAGCCTATCAGCAGCCCAACATTTATCTAACAATTATCGAATTCAACCTTAATCAACATCACAGCATGATTTCATTCATCAATGTTGTTAACCATAGACACATTTTATAGACTGATAATTTCAATCATCCAGATATTTATAGTCATCCAGATATTGAGGATCATGAGGTTAAATCAACTGAGTAATGAGCTAAAGTGTTTTCTTTCTTACAAATGTCTTTTTTAAATAATTGGAGTGCAATTGCTTTACAATGCTGTGATAGTTTCTGTTGTACAACAATGTGGATCAACTATAAGCATACATATATCCCTTCCTTTTGAGCATCCCTCCCACCCCACCCCCATCCCACCCCTCTAGGCCATCACAGAGCACCAAGCTGAGCTCCCTGTCTATACAGCAGCTTCCTGCTAGGCTATCTGTTTTACACATGGTAGTGTACATATGTAAATGTTATCCTCTCTCTCTCAATTTGCCCCAATCTCTCCCTCTCCCCTGTGTCCACAAGTCCATTCTTTATGTCTGTGCCTCTATTCTTGCCCTGCAAATAGGTTTATCAGTACCATTTTTCTAGATTTCATATATATGTGTTAATATATAACACTTGTTTTTCTCTTTCTGGCTTGCTATCTTGTAAATGTGATCATAATCTAAAATGGCCCAAAATGCAGTTAAGAAAGAAGCAAAAGTAATTATGTTTTATGTATAGCACACAAGCTAATCATATGCTTTGACTATTCTGAAATATTTTGAAGCCCCCAGGGAGTGGGAGGAAGAATATTTTGTGCTTTTATTCTTTTGGTTTATATGTTTTATATATTATGTTTGCTTCACTTAAAATATGCTTTTTTTACTTGCAAACAAGAATAATCATGTTTGGCCAAATCAAGATAAGTGAATTGGAGAATATGTGAACATTATTGCTACCTGAGTTCAGGATGATATTGGAAATAAAGGAACTTAATTCATTATTCTATCAATGAAATACATAGAAAGTTTTCCTCAAACATGAAACTAGCTACCTTCCAGAATTAGTTGGCCAGTGACTGCCTATGAGGAAGACATCAATATAAAGTAAAATGAGAAATTTGGGAGAATGTGACAATATTTTATAACTTTTAAAGCATTTAACTTAAAGAGTTCTCCTATCTTCTCTGTTTATTTTATTCCTAATTTTTGGTGTCTATTGTTTATTGCTATTTACTAATCTATTGACAAAATAAAATATCAGCAAGCCCATGCCAATACCCATTTTTTCATGCACTAATTTATGAAATTGGAAAAAAAAAGCTAGTGGTATAGAGAAAAGAATGATGATTTTGGAATCAGAAAACCTGGATCGTAGTGCTAGTTCTGCTTCTAGCTAGTAAAGTGATAACTTTAGCTCAATATCTTAGCTTCTAAGGACCTTGGTTTCATCATGCAAATGGAATTATCATTGTTATGGTGACTAGATAGAGGATTTTTTTTGGGGGGGGGCTTACATGAGAAAACATCTAAGAAAACATTTCATGAATTGTAGTGTTAAACAAAAGGAGTTTCATTTCATGTAACAAAATTGAGGGAAACTTTGTTGTAGTCAAGTGCTTTTATAAAGGTACAGGAAGATGTTCTTATGTTCTGAATGCTAGGTGAGCCTGTACTCTGAAAAGGCCACCCATCTTCCTGTAGATGTCTTAGTCAGGAAAATTTGTGGCTTATCATACCAAAAATCAGCCTATCAGATAAAAGCCTCTGTCAATAAGCAATATCCATTAGAGAGCATTATAGAGATTAGCCAACTAGAGTCAGCACTGTCAAGGTCTAGTATACTGTCAGACATTTAGCAGATGCTCACAACAACAACAACAACAAAAATTGTGAGAAAAAAAAAATTGGGCTTCCCTTGTGGCTCAGCTGGTAAGGAATCCACCTGCAATGCAAGAGGCCTGGGTTCAATCCCTGGGTTGGGAAGATCCCTTGGAGAAGGGGAAGGTTATCCACTCCAGTATTCTTGCCTGGAGAATTGCATGAACTCTATAGTTCATGGAGTCACAGAGAGTCAGACACGACTGAGCCACTTTCACCTTCACAAAATATTTAAGCAGGGAATGAATGTGAGGGAGGGTCAAACAGAGTTTAGTTATTTTGATAAAAAATAATTATTTTACAAATAGCACTACAGCTTATAATTTCACATTTACATTTTAGTATTTAGTATTCTGCCAAAATTGTGCAAAAATCACCACTATCTAATTCCAGTAACTTTTCGTTACTCCAGGAAGAAACTCCATATCCATTAGCGCTCATTCCCTATTTCCTGGTATACCCAGACCCACGAATGTGCCTTTAGTCTAAATGGATTTTCCTAGTGTGGATATTTCATATAACTGGATTCATATAATACATGCCATTTTTAGTCTGGCTTTTTTCATTGATTTTGAAGTTCATCTATATCTCATAGAATGCATCATATTTCATTATTTTTATGGTCAAATAATATTCTATAATATAAATATAGCATTTGGGTTGTTTCCACTTTATGACTATTATAAAAAAAAGTTGAAATGAGCATTCATGTACAAATATTTGCATAGATGTATCTTTTTAATTCTCTTTAGTAGAGATCTAGGAGTGGAATGCCTTGTTTGTATGGTAACTGTATGTGTAACTCCTGGAGGAAACATGAACTTGTTTCTCAAAGTGGATGAAACATTTACATTCTAGCAGTAACATATGAAGGTTCTGATACTTTCACTGCCTTTCAAACATTAGCTATTATCTCTTAAGACGAGGTGGCAAGAACACACAGAAGAAGTGTACAAAAAAGATCTTCATGACCCAGATAATCACGATGGTGTGATCTCTCACCTCAAGCCAGACATCCTGGAATGTGAAGTCAAGTGGGCCTTAGAAAGCATCACTATGAACAAAGCTTGTGGAGGTGTTGGAATTCCAGTTGAGCTATTTCAAATACTGGAAGATGATGCTGTGAAAGTGCTGCACTCAATATGCCGGCAAATTTGGAAAACTCAGCAGTGGCCACAGGACTGGGAAAGGTCAGTTTTCACTTCAATCCCAAAGAATGCTTGAACTACCGTAAAATTGCACTCATCTCACACGCTAGTAAAGTGATGCTCAAAATTCTCCAAGCCAGGCTTCAGCAATACGGGAACCGTGAACTTGCAGATGTTCAAGCTGGTTTTAGAAAATGCAGAGGAACCAGAGATCAAATTGCCAACATCCTCTGAATCATCAAAAAGCAAGAGAGTTCCAGAAAAACATTTATTTCTGCTTTATTGACTATGCCAAAGCCTTTGACTGTGTGAATCACAACAAACTCTGGAAAATTCTGAAACAAATGGGCATACCAGACCACCTGGCCTGTCTCTTGAGAATCCTGCATGCAGGTCAGGAAGCAACAGTTAGAACTGGACAAGGAACAACAGACTGGTTCCAAATAAGAAAAGGTGTATATGGCTGTATATTGTCACTCTGCTTATTTAACTTATATGCAGAGTTCATCATGAGAAAGGCTGGGCTGGAAGAAGCACAAGCTGGAACCAAGGTTTCCAGGAGAAATATCAATAACCTCAGATATGCAGATGACACCACCCTATGGCAGAAATCAAAGAGGAACTAAAAAGCCTCTTTATGAAAATGAAAGAGGAGAGTGAAAAAGTTGGCTTAAAGCTTAACATTCAGAAAACTAAGATCATGGCATCTGGTCCCATCACTTCATGGGAAATAGATGGGGAAACAGTGGAAACAGTGTCAGACTTTAATTTTTTGGGCTCCAAAATCACTGCAGATGGTGATTACAGCCATGAAATTAAAAGATGCTTACTCCTTGGGGGGAAAGTTATGACCAAACTGGATAGCATATTTAAAAGCAGAGACATTACTTTGCCAACAAAGGTCCATCTAGTCAAAGCTATGGTTTTTCCACTGGTCATGTATGGATGTGAAAGTTGGACTGTGAAGAAAGCTGAGTGCTGAAGAATTGATGCTTTTGAACTATTGTGTTGGAGAAGACTCTTGAGAGTCTCTTGGACTGCAAGATGATCCAACCAGTCCATCCTAGAGGAGATCAGAAGGACTGAGGTTGAAGCTGAAACTCCAGTACTTTGGCCACCTCATGGGAAGAGTTGACTCATTGGAAAAGACCCTAATGCTGGGAAGGATTGGGTGCAGGAGGAAAAGGGGATGACAGAGGATGAGATGGCTGGATAGCATCACCGACTCGATGGACATGGATTTGGGTAGACTCCAGGAGAGTTGATGATGGACAGGGAAGCCTGGCGTGCTATTCATGGGGTCGCAAAGAATCGGATATGACTGAGCAACTGAACTGAACTTATTTATTATAGTTATCTTAGTGGGTATTAACTGGTATTCTGTGATTTTAATTTACATTTTCAAATGACTAGTGATATTGAGTTTATTTTCATATGCTGGCTTTTATATGTCAACTTTGGATAAAAGCCTATTCAAATAATTTCCCATTATAAATGAGTTATTAGATGTTTTATTGTTGAGTTGTAAGAGTTATTTAAACACCGAAATCTATTATTTTTGGATGAAATGCCCTGTAGATATCAATTATTTAAAATTTGTGTTTCCTTATTAATTTTCTGTCTGGATGATCTGTCCACTGGTGTGAGTAGCATTAAAGTTCCCCACTGTCACTGTACCACTGTCAATTTCTTCTCTAATAGTTGTTAGCATTTGCCTTATGTACTGAGGTGCTACTATGTCAGGTGCCTATATATTAATAATTGTTATGTCTTCTTCTTTTTGCCTTTTCATACTGTTGTGATCAAATTGCCAACATCCATTGCATCATAGATAAAGCAAGAAAATTTCAGAAAAGCATCTACTTCTGCTTCATTGACTACACTAAAGGCTTTGACTGTATGAAGCACAGCAAACTGTGGAAAATTCTTAAAGAGATGGTAATACCAGACCACCTACCTGCCTCCTGAGAAACCTGAATGTAGGTCAAGAAGCAACAGTTAGAACTGGGTATGGAACAATGGGCTGGTTCCAAATTGGGAAAGGAGTACATCTAGGATGTATATTGTCACTCTACTTATTTAATGTGAAATGCTGGGTTGAAAAACTGGAATCAAGATTGCCAGGAGATGCTGTTCTCTTGGTGTATATGTACCACAGCTTCCTTATCCATTAATCTGCTGATGGGCATCTAGGTTGCTTCCCTGTCCTGGCTATTATAAACAGTGCTGCGATGAACATTGGGGTACACGTGTCTCTTTCAGATCTGGTTTCCTCGGTGTGTGTGCCCAGAAGTGGGATTGACAGATCACCAGCCCAGGTTGGATGCATGAGACAAGTGCTCGGGCCTGGTGCACTAGGAAGACCCAAAGGGATCAGGTAGAGAGGGAGGTGTGAGGGGGGATCGGGATGGGGAATACATGTAAGTCCATGGCTAATTCATGTCAATGTATGACAAAACCCACTACAACATTGTAATTAGCCTCCAACTAATAAAAATAAATGAAAAAAAAGATTGCCAGGAGAAATATCAATAACCTCAGATATGCCAATTACACCACCCTTGTCAGGGAGTGTTTGACGGGAGGATTCCTGCGTGCTGTCTCCCATGAGTCCTTTGTCCCTCTTCAAGCGGAACAGCACGCTGCTCCCAGGGACTGAGGTCATTGTGTGAGGCAGGCTTGGGTCTCCTTTAGTAAACATTCTCTTTAGGACAAAACTGCTTAGTCCCCTTCCCCTTTCTTGAGATATGGATTGTCTCCTGACCTTGTGATTAACATTACTCCTTGTTCCCTTGGGAACCGTTGCAGTTTGTTTGGTTTGCTGAACTCTATCATTCCTGAAAGAAGTTTCTTGTACTGCAGCCTGTATATACTCATAGAAAATTCATTAAAGCACCTTTGTTTCATTAGAGCTTAGGTCCCTGGGTCTTTAGTGTGTGTGTCTCTCTCTCTATCTTTTTCTGGCTGACTCTCTGGAGCGTGGAGACCCGTCGTGCTCACTTTTCTGCCCGGGCTTCTAAGACCCCCTCGAGAGGGCGCCTGGTACCTTGGTGAGTGATGCAAGCCCTGTGTCAAGGACAATATTGGTCCTCTGTGTAAACCAAGGGATATCAGCCTCCTTCTCTCTTTTCACTTTCTGATCGCCAACTCCACCAGGTTCCGGTCCATTGAAGGACCCTAACACACCCTAATGGTAGAAAGCGAAGAAAAACTAAAGAGCCTCTTATGAAGGTGAAAGAGGAGAGTGAAAAACCTGGCTTAAAACTCAACATTCAAAAAACTTAAGATCATTGCACCCAGTCCCATCACTTCATGGAAAATAGATGGGAAAAAATGGAAACAGTGACAGACTTTATTTTCTTGGGCTCCAAAATCACTGTGGATGTGACTGCAGCCATGAAATTAAAAGACACCTGCTCCTTGGAAGAAAAACTATAACCAACCCAGACAGACACCAGAGACATTACTCTGCTGACAAAAGTCTGGATAGTGTTTCCTGCCATACATCAATGTGAATCAGTCACAGTAATAAATATATAACTCCTCTCTCTGGAGCCTCCCTCACTCCCCCTACATTCCACCCCTCTAGGTCACCATAAAGCACCAGGCTGTTCTCAGTGTGTTATACAGCAACTTCCTTCTAATTATCTTTTACACATGATACTTTATAAATGTCAATGCTACATTCTCAATCTGTCTTACCCTCTCCTTCCTCCTCTGTGTCCACCAGACCATTCTCTTTGTCTTTGTGCCCATTTCTTCTCTGTAGATACTTTCATCACCATTATTATTTTTCTAGGTTCCACATATATGCCTTAATATATGATATTTCTTTTCTTCTTTCTCACTTACTTCACTCTGTATAACAGGCTCTACATTCATCACCTCACTAGAACTGAATCAAACTCATTCCTTTTTATGGTAGAGCAATATTCTATGGTTATATAAGTATATATCACAACTTCTTTATCTATTCATCTGTTGATGAATATTTAGATTGCTTACATTTCCTGGCTATTGTAAACAGTGCAGTAATGATCATTGGGTTGCCTGTGTCTTCTTGAATTGTGGTTTCCTTAGGGTATATGTCCAGTAGTGGGATTGCTAGGTCATGAGGTAGTTTTATTCCTGATTTATTAAGGAATTCCCATACTGTTCTCCATAGTGGTTGTACCAAGTTACATTCCCACCAAAAGTTCAATAGGGTTCCCTTTTCTCCGCATCCTCTCCAGCATTTATTGTTTGTAGTTTTTTTCTTTAATGATGGCCATTCTGATTGGTGTGAGGTAATTGTAATTTTGACTTGCATTTCTCTGCTAATAAACTATGTTAATCATCTTTTCATGTATTTGTTGGCCATCTGTATGCTGTATTTGAAGAAATGTTCATTTAGATCTTTGGCTCATTTTGTGAATGGGCTTTTTGTTTTTCTGATATTGACCTGCATGTGTCCTTTATGTATTTTGGAGATTAATCCTTTGTCAGTTGCTTCATTTGCATTGTTTTCTCCAGTTCTGAAGCTGGTCTTTTAATCTCATTTATTGTTTCCTTTGCTGTGCAAAAGCTTTCAAGCTTAATTAGATCCACTTTGCTTTATTTTTATTTCTATTATTCTAGGAGATGGGTAAAAGAGGATCTTGCTGCCATTTATATCGAAGTATATACTGCCTATGTTTTCCTCTAAGAACTTTAAATTTTCTGGATTTGCATTTAAGTCTTTAATTCATTTTGAGTTTATTTTTGTGTAAAGTGTTAGGAAATGTTCTAGTCATTCTTTTACATGTAGCTGTTCAGTTTTCCTATCACCACTTATTGAAGAGGCTGTCTTTCTCTGTTGTATATTCCGGCCTCCTTTATCAAAGATAAGGTATCCATAGACACATGGCTTTAACTTTTGGCTTTCTATCTTGTTCCATTAATCTATGTTTGTGTTTTTGTGCAAGTTCCATTCTGTCTTGATGACTGCAGCTTTCTAGTATTTTCTGAAGTCAGAAAGGTTGATTCTTCCAGCTCCATCCTTCTTTCTCATGATTGCTTTGGCTATTCAAGGTCTCTTGTGTTACTCTAAAAATTGTGAATTTTTTTGTTCTAGCAGCTGCAGCTGCTAAGTTGCTTCAGTCATGTCCGACTCTGTGCAACCCCATAGAAGGCAGCCCACCAGGATCCCCCATCCCTGGGATTCTCCAGGCAAGAACACTGGAGTGGGTTGCCATTTCCTTCTCTAATGCATGAAAGTGAAGAGTGAAAGTGAAGCCGCTCAGTGGTGTCCGACTCACAGTGACCCCACGGACTGCAGCCTACCACTATGAAAAAATAACATTGGTAGTTTGATAAGGATTGCATTGAACCTATACATTGCTTTGGATAGTTAGTAATTTTCATAATATTGATTATTAAAATTCAACAACATAAATTATATCTTTCCATTGGTTTGTGTAGTCTTTGATTTCTTTCATTAGTGTGAGAGGTTTCTGCATATAGATATTTTGTCTTTTTAGGTAGGTTTTTTCCTAGGCATTTGATTCTTTTTATTGCACTGGTAAATGGAATTGTCTCCTTAATTTCTCTTTCTGACATTTTTAGTTACTCTGTGGCATGTGGGATCTTCCTGTACCAGAGACTGAACCTGTCCCCTGCATTGACAGTTGGATTCTTTACCAGTGAGCCAACAGGGAAGCCCTATATGTATTTTTGGTGTATCTTTGCAGAGGAAGGTGAACTCCACCTCTTACTCTGCCATCTTGAGGATTTCTCCTTGAGTAGATTCTTTAAAATTAAATATAATTGAAATAGAGGTAATAGTTTCTGTAATTGGTTGGTGATTTGCTTTAACGTGCTTGGTAAAACACAACCTTTGTCAGTCTCGTTTACTTTTTACATTATGGAATATTTTCTGAACTACAAAATCTAAATTGTGGACAACTTTGCTGTGATGACCTATGAAATTTGCCTCAATACTTTCTAGGGATTTGAGAACCCTTATTTGAGAAGGAAATCAAAGACAAATAAAGTAGCTCTTTGCATTATTCTCCCTAAACTGATGGAGGTAGTTACCCATTTTATCATAAAGTGCTAACTATGACATAAAATACTAAATTCTGAAATGCCTGTCTTGTGAGCTATGCCTGTACTGCTAAAGTTTGCACTGCTATTTCACAATCTAGAATAATTTTGTGGTGACCTAAAGACAAGGATATTTTTACCTTCATACACCATGGCATAAAGACTTTTAGTAACACTTCTAATTATTCAGACAATACAGACTATTTCATAAAACTATAAAACTTTAATAATGGAAAGATCTGTAGAAATCATAGTCCAATTACCCGAGTTTACACATTAAAAAACAGAGGTTCCAAAGACTGTTGAACCTAAGATTATAGTAGAAAGCTATTGATTATAATAATAACATAATAGAGTTCAGAAACATTAATTTGTCACAAGACAAAATACTGTATGAAAGCTAACTTAACTTAGAGAATAATTTAAAGACTTATGAATTTTACTTTGCTTTTCTGTAAAGGTGATGGCAAGAGAAAAAGGGGGGGGCACTTAACCTGATTTGTTAAAATAAACTTATTTCTTACTACAGTGATCCAAATAGCTAGCATAAATATCCATTTTCACTCAGACACATGCCTATAAAAGTAGAGAAATGAGCTTTTACTCCTATTTGAAACTTACCCTCAGAATCAGAGACTCAATCATCTATATCAGTGATATCTTTTATAAACCTCACTTTAGACTCATCCCTGTCTTTAAAATTAATAATAATAATACAAAGCAGACTCATGCCCTTCTTTGCATGTGTACTAAGTCACTTCAGTCGTGTCTGACTCTGAGACCACCTGGACTATAGCCCACCAGGCTCTTCTGTCCATGGGATTCTCCAGGCAAGAATACTGGAGTGGGTTGTGGTTTCCTTCTAAAGGGGATCTTCTCACCCAAGGGATAAAACCTGTGTCTCCTGCATTGCAGGTAGATTCTTTACCACTGAGCCATATATCTATATCTATATACACCTTGGAAACTAAACACAGAAATTTATCTATAAATGTACATAATTTTGACCATAAGTTAACTAGATGGTAAGCTTACAGTGCCCAGCTAGTACCTGGCATTTGTTGCTTGTCAAAATATATTTGTTACTGGATGGATAAATACTAAAATTGTGACAGAAGAAACTGGTTTAAGATGCTCTGAGAAGCAAATATGAGGTAAAAATTGAGGTAAATATGAGGCAAGCAAATATGAGGTAAAAAAGTACCATTAAGTAAACTGTTGTTATTTTCTTCATATCCCTAGTGCCTAACACAAACCATGCTGCATGGTATTCATTCAATATTTAACTGTTTAATTACTGCAAGCATTAAGACAAGTGAATTTCTACAACTTTTCTATTCTAGTTAATGTTGAAGGTACAACACATTGTAGATCACTTTACTTATTATGTCTACTAATTTGTTTTATTTTCATAGTCAAACAGGAAAAGGAAAAAAAATGCTTCAAAGGAAAAAAAACTTTGCAAATTATCTATATTAAGTATATTGTATTATTAGAAACTACTTTTTAAAATGCACATGCTTCTCCAGCAGTTCTAATGATCCTTACTCACCCTCTTGTCTCCGAAACCCATATTTTTCCCCTACCTCTTCATACTTATAGCAGCAATTTTAGAAGACAGTGTTTATTAATTCCCAGAGGTATCTGAAACTAATAGAAGTAAATAAAGTCAATAACACAGGTTGTGATGAGTCTAACCAGTAGACAAGGAAACTTAAAAGGGCTCAACCCAGAATTCTATCTCTTATCCTGGCTACATTTTATTTCCCAAACTTCTCTTTAGTTATGAACTATTTAATCATATTGCTAAGTAAAATTCAAATTGTATTTCCAAGGTTATTATATACAAGCTACTGATTTGCAGTAAACTATTGAAATTGAGCAGGACACTATGGTCTTTGCCCCTCATGTCCCCAATTTGCCTTTTGTCTGTGGGGAAAAAAAATTAGCCAAATAATAAGTTTAATCACAGAAGTGAGAACATGCAGAAACAAAGAAAAACAGTTAAAGCAGACCAAATGATGATAGTTTAGTCATTGAACATAGTCAAGGACTTTTATTCATTTCAAGGAATATAGATAATATTCTGAGCCATATCCTGTGAGCAATCTTATAGATAATGAAACCCAACCAGGTGGAAAAAGTTAACTACATAATGACCAGACTGTAGACATAAGATAAGCTGTCACAATTCCAAGAATTAGCCTCGAGGAAATGGCAACAATCAAACCATTAAACTGAAGATTAACTGTACCTGAAACAATCAAGTTGCTGCTGGCCAGACCACCAATGACCAATCTCAAGATACATATTTCTGCATGTAGCTGCCTCCCTCAGCCTATAAAAGCACTTGCTCCCTGATTTTTGGAGTAGGGGAGAAAAGTCAGACTTTTAAAAGGCATTCACCCTGTCCACTCTGGGTTGCCAGCGTCCAAAATAAAGCACACTTTCCTTTCCACCATCCTGCCCTCTTTAATGGCTTCTGAACAGTGAGTAGCTGGACCCCACATTTAGTTACACTATCTCAGTTTAGAAGATTTGCTAGTAAACAATTGTCTTCTTAACTCAGAGCCTAAATTGAGCAATGGCAGGGGTACTGATGGGAATTTCCCTACACCTATTAAGTCAGGTTCAGGCACCAAATCCAGAACTCAATATAGCTTTTGTTAGATAAGAAGGGATCAGTGGAGTATTTTATACATATTCAGAAATGATAGACTAGAATTATAGTTGATAAATAAAGAGTTAGAATGTTCCATGATTCTTACCTTAAGTCCAGCAGTGATTGGATTTTTCAAAATGGTTTTCTAAATATCTCTGCAAGGTCCCATGGGAGCAATTATCAGGTTGGATGGATCCACAGAGGACTAGAGAATTTCCTTCCCAGGCAATGTCTTTGAGGAAGTTCATTCTTTTTGTTTGAGTTTCTATTTAATATGGGGCTTCTCCGGTGGCTCAGTTGGAAAAGAGTCTGTCTGCAATGCAGGAGACCTGGGTTCGACCCCTGGGTTGGGAAGAACCCTGGAGAAGGAAATGGTAACCCACTCCAGTATTCTTGCTTGGAGAATCCCATGGACAGAGGAGCCTGCCAGGCTACAGTCCTTGGGGTTGCAAGAGTCAGAGATGACTGAGTGACTAAACCTAACCTAACCCTAACCCTGTTTAACATTGTTACATTTATGATGTTCTTCTTGGCTTCATTCTCTAGAACACATTTTGCCTCAGGTGTAGGTTTTACCATGCTTTTAAATCATGTTTAAATGGATTTGGAATACAACCAAGTATGACAGCTTAAAACCAAGATGAACAGCTTGTTCTCACTGAGGAGATATTAAATTTTTGAAGTATGCAAAATTCAAGTGTCACACTATTTTGTAAGATTAACATTTTGATTCAGAGCTGTGTCTATTGCAAGAAAATAAATTTGGACTTTTAGAAACCACTGGGTCAACTAGTAATTTTAAGCTACTTGTTACTGGTGAAAACACTGTCTTAATTTCCTTTTTTTTATTATTATTATATTTTTCAACTTAGTTACTGGCAATTATTAAATCAACTAGATCTTTCAATTTTTGTTTGCATTAGAAGAACTATTTATCTCAGAATATAGCAATTGTTCTAACAAGCTCTCTGCTAGCTGACACAAGTAAGTTCATAGGGATGGTCTTGCTATTCAAAGTTGCATGTGGTTGAGAGTGAAAATATAGTAACATCTAGATTTCCAGTATTGCTCTGACACCAATTTTCTGACACAAACAAGTTATCCTACAGTTCAATTATGATACTACACAAAGTTAACACAAACCCCATAAGATCAAGTCCTTCATAAGACCATCAACACTTCAGAAGCTAACCACAAGTTTCATATATGTTCAAGTGATCCCACTTCTGTTCAGCTGGCCACAAAGTTGGGGCCTCCAACAATGCCCCTAGGCTAAATAATTCACTAGAATGATTCGGAATTCAAGAAAGTGCTCTGCCTACAATTACTATTTTGTTATAAAATATACATATGCGTCAGAGAAGGCAATGGCACCCCACTCCAATACTCTTGCCTGGAAATCCCATGGATGGAGGAGCCTGGTAGGCTGCAGTCCATGGGGTCACTACGAGTCTGACACAACTGAATGATTCACTTTCACTTTTCACTTTCATGCACTGGAGAAGGAAATGGCAACCCACTCCAAGGTTCTTGCCTGGAGAATCCCAGGGATAGGGGAGCCTGGTGGGCTGCCATCTATGGAGTCACACAAAGTTGGACAAGACTGAAGCAACTTAGCAACAGCAGCAGCATACATATGTACCCAGATAGGGATACATAGGGTGAGGTCTGGCAGGGTTCTGAGTGCAAGAGTTTCTGTTCAAGTAGAGTCAGAGAGTGCTAGCTTCCCAGGATCTCAATATGTCCACTAACAAGGAATCTCCTCCAAATCTCAACTTTCAGATTTTTTTTTCCAGTTTTAATTATGAAGGCATGGCTGATTAAGTTGTCAAGTTATTGAATTGAATCTGCAGCCTCTCTTCCCATTTTGAACATTAGTCTGACTCAGAGTTCCAACATTCTAATCATATAATTGTTCTTTTTTGGTGACCCACCCCCTTTTATGAAGCTATCTAGCTACTCCTTCATAAGTTAATTTATCAGCAAAACAAATATACTAGTACCATTCTGGAAACCCCAACAGTATTTGAAGTTCTGTGCAAGGAACAAGGAGAAAAAACCATATATATACATATAGTCAAACCAACACAAGAAAATGCACATAATGCAAAAAATAAGATGAATACGTTTCCTCTTCGATGAGTTTTATGGCACCAGAAGATCTTGCAAAGCCTTTATGATAAACAATAAATCTAAACTGTTTTTGTATGCTATAAAGCAAAAATTGTCTATTGATACAGAATTTCGAACAGTAGAATATGAGATAACAGAGTTCAACTTATTTACCCTCATTGTTTGTATTCCTTTTCAAAATATGTATTTTTATTGAGATATACTTGACATATAACATTATGTAAGTTTGAAGTATAAAATATAGTGATTTTATACATTTAATTGCAATGTAATTGCCATTGTAGCATCAAAAAAAGTTCATCGCATAACGTGATTAACTTTCCTCATGTGGTAGGATGAAGATGTAATCTTTTAGCAAGTTTAATGTTTACAATACAGTTTTGTTGCTTGTAATCACCATACTGTGTATAGGTCTCCAGGACTTGTTTATCTACTAGTTGCACATATGTACCTTTAAAAAAAAATCTCTCCTGTTTCCCCACCTTGAAGCTCCTGGTTCTACCATTTTACTGTCTGACTTAATCATTTTCATTTCTTTTTTAGATTCCACATAGAAGAGAAGTCACATAGTATCAATCTTCCTCTGTGTTACTTAACATGATGTCTTTAAGGTCCATCCACATTGTTGTAAATGGCAGAATTTCCATTTTTAGTACCAGAATAGAATAACATATATGTAAATATACATGTATGCCTTGCTCATTTTCTTAGCATATAATACATATATATGTGTATATATATATATATATTCTTTATTGATTATTTTGTTGACAGACAAAAGTTATGTCCATATCTAGACTATAGTGAATAATGCTGCAATAAATATAGGACTGTGTATATCTCTTTGATAATCAATTATCATTTAATTTTAAGTATATGCCCAGATGACACCACCCTTTTGGCAGAAAGTGAAGAGGAACTGAAGAGCCTCTTGATGAAAGTGAAAGAGGAGAGTGAAAAAGTTGGTTAAAACTCAACATTCAAAAAACTAAGATCATAGCATCTAGTCCCATCACTTCATGGCAAATAGATGAGGAAACAGTGGAAACAGTGACAGACTTTATTTTCTTGGGCTCCACAATCACTGCAGATGGTGACTGCAGCCATGAAATTAAAAGACGCTTGCTCCTTAGAAGAAAAGCTATGACAAACCTAGACAGTATATTAAAAAGCAGAGACATTATTTTGCCAACAAAGGTATGTCTAGTCAAAGCTATGGTTTTTCCCATAGTCATGTATGGTTGTGAGTGTTGGACCACCTAAGAATTGATGCTTTTGAACTGTGGTGTTGGAGAAGACTCTTGAGAGTCCCTTGGACTGCAAGGAGATCCAACCAGTCCATCCTAAAGGAAATTAGTCCTGAATATTCATTGGAAGGACAGATGCTGAAGCTGAAGCTCCAATATTTGACCACCTGATGCGAAGAGTTGACTCATTGGAAAAGAACCTGATGGTGGGAAAGATTGAAGGCAGGAGGAGAATGGGACAACAGAGAATGAGGTGGTTGGATGGCATCATTGACTCGATGGACATGAGTTTGTGCAAGCTCCGGGAGTTGGTGATGGACAGGAAAGCCTGGCATGCTGCATTCCATGGGGTCACAAAGAATTGGACACAACTGAACTACTGAACTGAACTGATATACCCAGAAGTGGTCTTGCTGGAATATGTGGTAGTTCTGTTTTAGCTTTTGAGGCATAGAAATGCTGTTCTCCATAGTAGCTGAATCAGTTTACAATCCCACCAACAGTGCACAAGCAGTTCATTTTCTCCACATCCTTGTTAATCAATACTTGTTTTCTCTTGTCTTCATGGTAATCATTATTTTTACAGGTCTGAGGTGATATCTCATCCTAGCTTTCATTTTCATTGCCCTCATGATTAGCAAAGTTAAACACATTTTTGTATACTTGTTGGCCTTTTGGACAAAAGTATAGCTCCTCCTCCCATTTTTGAATCAGATTTTTTATAATGAATTAATTGAATGAGTTCTTTATAAATTTCGGATATTGACTCCTGATCCAATTCATTGTCTGTAAAGTTTTTCTCCAGTTCTGCAGGTTGCTTTTTCATTTTGCTATTGTTTCTTTCGTTTTGCAGAAAATTTTATTTCATGTAGTCCCATTTATTGATTTTTTTATTTTTTTCTTTTGATTATGATTTTGGTGCTGTACCCAAAAATCATTTCAAAGACAAATGTCAAGGAGAGTCTTTCCTGTTTTCTTCAAAAATGTTTACATTTTCAGGTTTTATATTTTAAGTCTTTGATCCAATTTGATTGAATATTTTTGAATGATCTCAAAATATACAAGCAACTCCTCCAGCTCAATTGCAGAGAAATAAATGACCCAATCAAAAAAATGGGCCAAAGATCTAAACAGACATTTCTCCAAAGAAGACATGCAGATGGCTAACAAACACATGAAAAGATGCTCAACATCACTCATTATCAGAGAAATGCAAATCAAAACCACAGTGAGGTACCATTACACACCAGTTAGAATGGCTGCTATCAAAAAGTCTACAAGGAATAATTGCTGGAGAGGGTGGGGAGAAAAGGGAACCCTCTTACACTGTTGGTGGGAATGCAAACTAGTACAGCCACTATGGAGAACAGTGTGGAGATTCCTTAAAAACCTGGAAATAGAACTGCCATATGACCCAGCAATCCTACTCCTGGGTATACACACCAAGAAAACCAGATCTGAAAGAGACACATGTACCCCAATGTTCATCACAGCACTGTTTATAATAGCCAGGACATGGAAGCAACCTAGATGCCCATCAGCAGACGAATGGATAAGAAAACTGTGGTACATATAAACAATGGAATATTACTCAGCCATTAAAAATAATACACTTGAATCAGTTCTAATGAGATGGATGAAACTGGAGCCCATTATACAGAGTAAAGTAAGCCAGAAAGATAAACACCAATACAGTATACTAAGGCATATATATGGAATTTAGAAAGATGGTAATGATAACCCTATATGCAAGACAGAAAAAGAGACAGAGATGTATAGAACAGACTTTTGGACTCTATGGGAGAAGGCGAGGGTGGGATGTTTAGAGAGAACAACATCGAAGCATGCATATTATCAAGTGTGAAACAGATAGCCAGTCCAGGTTGGATGCATGAGATTAGGGTGCTCGGGGCTGGTACACTAGGATGACCCAGAGGGATAGGATGAGGAAGCAGGTGGGAGGGGGGTTCAGGATGGGGAACACATGTAAATCCATGGCTGATTCATGTCAATGTATGGCAAAAACCACTACAATATTGTAAAGTAATTAGCCTCCAACTAATAAAAATAAATTAAAAAATATTTTTAATGAGTTATATAAGGACACAAACTCATTTTTCCTTCTGTTGGTTATCCAGTTTTCCCACCACCGTTTCTTGACGAGACTGTCCTTTCCCCATTGGATTCTCCTGGTTTCCTTATCAAATATTGGCTTACCATTTATGTAGGGGTCTAATTCTGGATTTCAGTTCCATTGATTTATGTGTCTTTTTTTTTTTTTTTTTGCCAGTACCGTATGACTTTAGTAGTTTAAAATCAGGATGCCTGATGACTTGGGTTTTCTTATTCTTTCTTATGATCGCTCTGGCTATTTACGATCTTTTGTGCTTCCTTACAGGTTTTACAATTGTTTTTCTATTTCTGTACAATAAATCACTGAAACTTTGATAGAGGTTGCATTGGATCTATAGATGACTTTGGTAGCATGGACATTTTGAGTGAGCAATATTAACTCTTCCAATCCATGAAAACAAAATATCCTTCCATTTTTGTGTCTTGTTCAATTTCTTTCAGTAAGGTCTCGTAATTTTTTTTTATTGCACAAATCTTTCACTTCCTTGGATAATTTTACTCTTAAATGTTTCATTGTGTTTGATGCTATTGTGAATTGGATATTTTAAAAACTCTGTTTTTCAGATCTCTTATTGTTAGTGTATAGAAAATCACCTAATTTTTGTGTATTGATTTTACATTCTGC
The DNA here is from genome assembly GCF_023699985.2 of Odocoileus virginianus. Lineage (NCBI taxonomy): Eukaryota > Metazoa > Chordata > Mammalia > Artiodactyla > Cervidae > Odocoileus > Odocoileus virginianus. The sequence goes on along the minus strand of NC_069708.1, from coordinate 32,812,068 downwards.
AAGTTTGCAAAATCCATTGATTATAACCAATATGCTTTTAGTTGATATTTGGGGATTTCAACATAAAGCCATATCATTAGCAAATAGTGACAATTTTGCTTCTTTCTTTCCAGTTCAAGTGCTTTTTATAATATTTATCTTAGCTGATTGCTCTAGCGTGGATTTCTAGTACTATGTTGAATAAGAATGGAGAGAGAAAGCACCTTTATCTTGCTCCTGATCTTAGAGAAAATGCTTTCAATTTTCTCCACTGAATATAATGTTAGCTACGGGTTCATAGTTTATTACCTTTATTGTGTTAGGATGTGTCCTTTCTCTACCCAATCTGTTGAGAATATTTATCACAAAAGAATTGTGTATTCTGTAAATTTATTTTTCTGAATCTATTGAAATGAACATATAAAATTTGTCTTTCATTCTACTGATGTGGTGTATCGCATTTACTATTAGTAATGGTGTATAATTCTTTTAATGAGTTATTAAATTTGGTTTGCTGATATTTTATTAAAAATTTTTTCATCTGTGTTCATCACTGATCTTGGTCTATAGTCTTCATTTCTTGTAGTGTCATTATCTTGCTTTGTTATCTGGGTAATACTGACCCCATAGAGTGAATTTGGAAGTGTTTCCTCCTCTTCAACTTTTTGAAAGACTTTGAAAAATAGTGGTATTAATTTTTACAGATATATAAAGCAACTTCTTTATCAATATACACATCAGTGGACACAGGTTATTTCCATGTCTTGGTTATTGTAAGGAATGTTGCTATTAACATAAGAGGGCAGATATCTTTTTGAGACACTGTTTTTATCTTCATTGGATATATTCTAAGAAATAGAGTTGCCAGATCATATTATATCACAGTTCTGTTGTTGTTGTTGTTGTTGTTGTTGTTGTTGTTGTTTTTGAGGATCCTTCATACTGTTTTCTATAGTGACGGCACCAACTTACAATTTCACTAATAGTGCACACGTGTTCCCTTTTCTCCACATCCATGCCAGCGTTTGTTTTCTCTTGTTCATTTAATGATGGCCATTCTAACAGGACTGAGGTGATAACTCATTGTGGTTTTAATTTGCTCTGTACTAATGACTAGTAATGTTGAGCATCGTTTTATGTACCTAATAGCATTTCATGTATTTTCTTTGGAGAAATATCTACTCAGGTTCTTAAATCTATTTTTTTTTTAAACTGGGATACTTTTGTCTGCTTTTTGTTTTTGCTTGTTTTTAGTTGTATGTATTCTTTATATATTTTGTATATTAACCCCTTATCAGCTATATGGTTTGCAAATTTTTTTTTCATTCTGCAGTTTCTTTTTTTCAATTTGTTGATGATCTCTTTTGCTGTGCAGAACCTTTTTAGTTTAGTGTAGTTCCACTTGTTTATTTTTATTTTATTGCTTCTACATTAGGTGTTATAAAAAAAAACATTACAAGACCCAGGCCAAAGTTTTATTCCTGCTTTTTCAAGCATTCTTGTTGTTTCAGGTCTTACATTTAATTCTTTTATACATTTTTAGTTAACCTTTGCAACTGCTGTAAGATATTGGCCCAGTTTTGTTTTTATGCATGTGAATATCTCAGGACCAATTAATGAAAAGACTATCATTTTTTTCCAATGAGTATTCTCAAATTTCTCATCAAATATAAGTTGACTATATATAGTTGGATTTATTTCTGTGCTCTAGATTTTGTTACACTCATCTATTTGTCTGTTTTATAATAGCCCCATACTCTTTTGATGACTATATCTTAAGAGTATAGCTTCAAATCTCTGTGATGACACTTACCTTGTTCTTTTCTCAGAATTTCCTTAGCTATTCAGGGTTCTTTGTCATTCCACATAAATTTTAGGAGTTGTTTTTTTTCTAATTCTATAAATATTTAATTGGGATCTTGATAAGTATTGCATTGAATCATAGATGCCTTTGGATAGAATAGGCATGTTAATATTAATTCCTCCAATCCCTGGACCTGGGTATCTTTCCCTTTCTTTGTGTTTTCTTCAATGTGTTGTAGTTTTTAGATTAGAGATCTTTTACCTCCTTAGGTAAATATATTTCTGAGTACTCTTTGTGCTATTGTAAATATATATATTTATATATATTTACATATCATTGCCAATAGAAACTATTTTACTTATTTCCTTCACGTTTTGATGCCTTTTATTTCTTTTTCCTTCTGTGGTTTTTCCAGCTAAGACTTTTAATACTGTGTTGAATAGGTGTGGTGAGAATATTCACCACTGTTTTGTACTTGACCTTATAGGAAAAGTTCTCAATCTTTCACCATCGAGTATGATGTTAGCTGTGCACTTGTCATATAAGGTCTTTATTCTATTGAGGTATGCTCCTTCTATGCCATTTATAAAGAGTCTTTATGATGAATGGATGTTAAATTTTGTTGAAATACTTTTTTGCATCTATTGAGATTATCATATGACTCCTTCCTTTCAGTCTCTTAAAGTGAGATATTAATTGATTATATTATATTATATATATAATATTTATATATTTATAAATATATATATATATTATATACATATAATTTTCTATTGATTTCCTTCATTAGATGCCAGCTCTGGAATGGACCATGTCTGTTTTTTTGTTTTTAATTGGAGGCTAATTACTTTACAATATTATGATGGTTTTGGCCATACATTCATATGAATCAGCCATGGGTGTACATGTGTCCCCCATCCTGACCCTCCCTCCCACCTCCCCCCTCATCCCATCCCTCAGGGTCATCTCAGTGCACCAGCCCTGGTCACCCTGTTTCATGCATCAAACCTGGACTGGCAATCTATTTCACATATGATAATATACATGTTTCAATGCTATTCTTTCAAATCATCCGACCCTCGCTTTCTCCTGTAGGGTCCGAAAGTCTGTTCTTTTCATCTGTGTCTCTTTTATGTCTTGCATATAGGGTCATTGTTGCCATCTGTCTAAATTCCATATATATGAGTTAATATTCTGTATTGGTGTTTTTTTTCCTCACTTACTTCGCTCTGTATAGAGGCTCCAGTTTCCTATACCTCATTAGAACTGATTCAAATGCATTATTTTAAATAGCTGAGTGTATAGTGTGTATATGTACCACAGCCTTCTTAGCCATTTGTCTGCCAATGGACATTGAGGTTGCTTCCATATGGCTATTGTAAACAGTGCTGCGATGAACATTGGGGTGCACATGTCTCTTTCAGTTCTGGTTTCCTTGGTTTGTATGCACAGCAGTGGCATTGCTGGGTCATATGACAGTTCTATTTCCAGTTTTTTAAGGAATCTCCACACTGTTCTCCATAGTGGCTCTACTAGTTTGCCTTCCCACCAACAGTGTAAGAGGTTTCCTTTTTCTCTGCACCCTCTCCAGCATCTATTGTTTGTAGACATTTTGTTAGCAGCCATTCTGACCGGCATGAGATGGTACTTCATTGTTGTTTTCATTTGCGTTTCTCTGATAATGAGTGATGCTGAGAATCTTTTCATATGCTTGTTAGCCATCTGTGTGTCTTTTTTGGAGAAATGTTTGTTTAGTTCTTTGGCCCATTTTTTGATTTGCATATATTGATGCATACTTGCATCTCAGGGATAAGTCCCACTTGATCATGGTGAATGATCTTTTTAATGCCCTACTGAATTTAATCTGTTAGTATTTTATTGAAAAAATTCCCATCTATATTTTCCAGGGATATTGACCTATAATTTTTGTTTCTAGTAGTGTTCTGGTTTTGATATCAAGATAATGCTGAACTCACAAGATGAGTTTGGGAGTGTTTCATTCTCTATGATTTATTTTTGAATAGTTTAAGAAATATTAGTGTTAATTCTTCTTTATATGTTTTATAAAATTCATCTTTGAAGCAATATGATTTTGCTCTTTTCTGAGAGACTTGTTTACTGATTCAATCTTCTTAGTAGTAAATGGTGGATTCAAATTTTCTATTTCTTCCTGATTCAATCATAAGTTGTATGTTTTTAAGAATTTTTTGATTTCTCCTAGGTGATCCTATTTGTTGACACATTATTGCTCATGTTTCAAAGTTTTTGATTACTAACTTAATTCCTTGTGTTTTGGACAAATATTGTGCAGTCTGTTCATATTATTTCTTCCTAGTTCGGTTTTGATGGGCTTTACAATTCTAGGCAATTATCCATTTCTTCCATGTTATCTACTTTTTTTTTTAATTTGATGACATATCTTTTCATAGTGATCTCATAAGCTTATGTATTTCTGTATGGTTAGCTATTGTTTTTCCTCTTTTATATCTAATTGTATCCATTTGAGTCTTCCCTCTTCATTTTGTAGTCTCACTAAAGGTTTGTCTATTTTATTTATTTATTTGAAAAATCTACTCTTGGTTTCAATGATGTTCTCTCTCTCTCTCTCTTTTTTATCTTCATTTTGTTATTTTACACTGTGATCTTTATTGTTTCCTTCTCTTTCCTAACTTTGGGTTTGTTTTGCTCTAATTTTATTAATTCCTTGAAGTGCAATTTTAAGTTGTTTATTTGTAATATTTCTAATTACTTAATATATGCATTTGTCACTATAAACTTTCCTCTCAGAACTGCTTTTGTGGTGTCCCATAGGTTTTGGTGATTTATATTTCTATTTTCAAATGGCTTCAGATATTCTTTGATTTTCATTTTGATTTCTTCTTTGACCCATTGGTTGTTCTGAAGCGTGTTGCCTTGTTTCCACATATTTGTAGATTTTTTTCAGTTTTCCTGTTGATATGTAGTTTCATATCAGACATGTGTGGTCAAATGAGATATTAGATATTATTATTTCAATATTTTTACATTTTCTAAGATTTATTTTATATCTTATATGTTCTATCCCTGAGAATCTCTTGTGTGTACTTGAGAAGAATATGCATTCTGCTGTTGTTGGATGGAATAGTGTGTAGATGTCTTTTAGGTTCATTTGCTATAATGTATGGTTTAAATCCATTGTTTCTTTCTTGGTTTTCTGTCTAGATGATTCATCCATTGTTGAAAGAGGGATATTAAAAAAATAATAATAAAATAAAATTAAAATTAAAAAAAAAAAAGAAAGAGGGATATTAAAGTTTCCTGGCTTCCCTGGTGGCTCAGTGGCAAAGAATCTGCCTGCCAATTCAGGTTTGATCCCTGGGTTGGGAAGATTCTTCGGAGAAGAAAATGGCAACCCACTCCAGTATTTTTGCTTGGGAAATCCCATGGACAGAGGAGCCTGTTGGGCTACAGTCCATGGGGTCGCAAAATAGTTGGCCACGACTTAGGGACTAAATAACAACAAATTAAATCCCCTACTATTATTGCATTGTTGTCTATTTGTCTCTTCAGAGCTATTGGTGTTTACTTAAAATATTTAGGTACCTCAATGTTTGGTGTGCACATATTTATGATTATTACATCTTCTTGATGAATTCATTCTTTTAATGAAGCATATCTCAACTTCTTTGTCTCTTGTCCTTTCTTTACTTAAACTCAGTTTTGTCTGATATAAGTATAGCTACCCTACTTTCTTTTGGCTTCCACTTTCATATCTTTTTTTATCTCTTCACTTCAAGTTTATATGTATTCTTAAATTTGAAGTGGGCCTCTTTCAGGCAGTATATAGTTGAGTCTTGTTTTTCTTTTTTAAATCCATCCAGTCACTATGTGCCTTTTGTTTGATAAGTTCAATCCATTTATATTTATACTAATTATTGTTAAGTAAGGACATATTTATAACATCTTATTAATAACTTCTGACTATTTTGTATTTCCATTGTTCTGTTTTCTCACTGTCTCTACATACTTTCATAAATTGGTTAGTTTCCATGGTGGTATTCTTTGTTTCCCCTTTCTTTGTCTTTTGTAGATCTATTCTAGGTTTCTGAGTAGTCCATTTTCAGTTAATAGAAACTTATATTTGGATGCCTATAAAAGCTCCACCCTTTTACTCTTTTTTTTTCATATAATTGATGTTACAGTTTACTTCTTTTTATGCCATGTATTTGCTTATAATACAATTTATTGTAGCTATAGTTATTTTTTCTACTGTCTTCCTTTTTTTTACTATAATTGAGCAGTTAATATAACATTCTAATATAGAGTTATGATTTTCTTTTTCTTTTAGAGTTATGATTTTCTGAATCTGACTTTCATCTTTACCAGTGTGTCATGTACTTTCACAGGTTTTCCTGCCACTGATTAGTGTCTTTTCATTTCAGCTTGAAGAATTTTCAACATTTCTTGCAAGGCATGTCTAGTGATGGTGAACTCCCTCAGCAATTGACTGTCCAGGGAAACATTTATTTCTTCCTCTTATCTGAAAGATACCATTGCCAGATAAAGTTTTCTTGGTTGGTAATTTCTATCTTTCAACATTTTGGATATATCATTCCACTCACTCCTGACCTTAGAGTTTCTGCTGATACTCCAGTATCTTCTTTTTTGCAGGAGCTTCAGAAGCAAAATTGAGAGGAAGATACTGGGGTGAGAGTGATAGGCCTAATTACAGCCCACCCCCATGAAGGAGCAGTTGCTCTAATATTTCTTAAAGATATCCAAGAAGGCAAATTTAAGCCCTTAAATAAGGGCTATGCCCATAGATGAATAAGAAAATTTTCAGTAAGGAGTTAGATGAAGAGAACCTAGCCAACAAAAAGTAGAGGAAATATGGTCTTGGAAAAATCAAGTAAGTGGTTAAGAGTGAGGAAGTACTGCTGAAAAAATGGTCTGTGTTCAAGAAAGTTACAGTTCACCTCCCACCCCTCAAACACACATCATATCCTTTCATTGTTGAGAAATAAATAAGCTGAAAGAGCCACACTTACTTGAGAATTCATCTTTTATTTTTTCCCCTTCAAATATGGTACAGTGAAGGCAGTGGGATCACTTCTGAATTGGCTTCAGGAAGGCATATAGGAGGAATGCACTTTATTTGAGGACATTTAAAGTGTGGACAAATCCTATATTTAAATCCTATTATGTTCTTGAAGTCTACCAAAACATCAGAAATTTCTTCTTAGGAAATCCTTTACTACTTTCTAGGAATTTTTTTTTTTTGCAGCAGTCAAAATGTGTAATTTGCAACAACTTCGTTATTTCAGAAGACACTTGGACCTCCTGAAAGCACTAAGAATATAGTGAGATAAGAGAGTTGCTAAAGTGGAAGAAAGATAACTAGGATGAGAGGAGAGCCAGAGAAAATTGTCCTGACTTCACTTTTTGTTTTATTTCATTATGTTTATGGAAATATGTTTTGGTAAGAGCAGAAGGATACAGTGAATGATAGCTTTTCCTCTGCTAAACATAAGGAAAATCAAAATATTTGGTCTTAAAAATTCTTAAGACTAAATAGAAAACATTCCTTCTTTCCCCTCATCTCCTTTTCTTCCCAAAAGACTATCCTCTAACAGGTACAAGTATTAAGTCATTAGAATAACTTGGTCAACAAGTGAGAATGAGGAATAATCTTAGCAGAGTGTGGATAGTAATGATTCTGTTTATGGGAAGAGTGGAGGGCACGTATAAGGTAGGTTGGGGAAGTGGTTTATCTTTCCATTTGAGAATAGCATGCAACACTCCAGAGAGAAAGGGAGAGTAGAGCCTCAGAGAACTTAATATCCATGTAGGTGAGAACACTGACAAAGATTCTCAATTACATCAGTTTGCTGAAAGACTGGCTATATATACATGGAATTCTGGAGACAGAATTTTTTATGCAAATACAAAGATCATCTTTATTATGAAAATGTGTATTATAAATTATAAATATAAATACATTACAAAGCAACATTTTCACAGTGTATTGGGAATAAAAACAAAAAGATGACATAAAAATGAAGTTGCACAAGAGTTCCACTTACGCATCCTTTTAGACCAACATAGTTTGTTCTGTTGTCCATAGGGCAGATGGTTCCTTTTCATGGAATTGCAGGTTAATAGAATTGGTTGCTTAACCAAGTGACAATGAAAATGTATACATCATTTGAATATAATAATAATAGCAATAATGAGAATAATAATAACATGGAAATCACTCCAATCAGTCCCAGCTGCCTTGGGGAAGGCTGTACTGGCCTTAGAATAGTATGCCTGGAGCAAAGCTGGACCAGAAAAATTACTGAGGACTCTAGAGTCTACATGCCTGGCTGCCTCTAAACCTTACTCTGGCTTGTAAATGTAGCCTGATAGTTGCCACTTAAAAGTAAAAAATAACTTGTATCTGTTTGCTCTGGCTTAAACTTAGTATAGGCCAGGTACTAGTATAATAAATACCCCATCATGGTAAGCAAAGTAGGTGTTTAGTTACCATATGTAATCTGAAAGGCACTGTTGTAAGACCCACTTTCTTCAAAATATTGTTCTTTCTAGTCTGTTTTGGTGTTTTTGATCACTCCATTGAAACAAAATATTTACACTTTGAGATAAAATTCATGCCTAAGGCCTATAATTCAGATATTCCTAGGCAAATTAATATTAATCTTACATTAGTCCTTAGTACCTTAGTGTGAATAGACTGATCAATTACTGACGAGAACAAGGGAATAGAAGGCAAAGCATATTCATGGCGAAAGGGGGTTAATAAAGTAAATCACAGCATTGAACACAAACTTAGATGGGCAAACCTAAAGAGAAGGGGTGGTTCTTAGCTAAGCAGCATAAGAATACTGGACACTTGTTCTCTCTGTACTTTTCTCAAATGATATGAATAATTTTCAAGGACTCCTTGACTGCTTCATAAATGGGCTCTAACCTCAACATTTCCTCTAAGAACTTCAGTAATCTCCTGGAAATATTTTTTTCCTCTTTAAGATAACAGGTATGTTTAAAGTGAAATTAATACATAAATGAAATTAAATCAGAGGTCTCCCACAAATGACCCTAAAAGTGTAGTTCATAATAATATAGAAACTAGTAAACATATATAGACAAGTTTCTCATTACAAGTACCCACAAAATTATTACTTCTGATCCCATTACAAAACCAAATTATGATGAAACACAAATCACTTTAAAGCAAATAGACTAGACATAGTTACAGTTACTCATTTTAAAACACAATTTAACATTTTTTCATAGCTCATTTAGTACATCAAAATAGGTACCTTACAATGAACAATTAGGAGATAGATAGATACACTATTGCTAGCAGTACAAAGTCAGTCTTCTAACAGGATAATATTTTAATAACAAAGTACAAGCAAATAAACACTTGTCTAGAGAAAACATTAGAAAATTTTCCATTCATCTAAGATATTAGAATTCACTTTTATTTCACTAATCCCCCCAAACATATTAATATCATAACTGTGTGTCTAAAATAACTCCTTTCCTGTAAATATGATGGAGTTCTTCTTTGATTTTCACGTTCCTTCCAGGCCAAAATTATCTGTGTGTTATATACTGTACAGATTTTAATTAAAGCATGTTTTAAAAGTTAGAGCTGTTTGCCAAAATATTTTTCAAAGTATTCTAATATTTAAGACCTCAGGTTTAATCACTACTCATATTCTGGGTCTGTTTCTTGCGTACTAGTTCTAAACAGGTATTAGTAGGCAAGGCATTTTAATAGGTGCCCAATGTCACCAAAATTAATCTGCACTTTTCTCAACAGGGCAAAAATTGGCTTTCCCAGCTGCCTTGGAAGAGGCTGCAGCAAAGCTGGACCAAAAAAATTACTGAGGACTCTAGAGTCTACATGCCTGTCTGCCTCTAGACCTTACTCTGGCTTGTGAATGTAGCCTGATAGTTGCCACTTCAAAGTAAAAAATAACTTGTACCTTTTTGCTCTGGCTTAAACTTAGTGCATTGTTTCTTGTATAGGCTCAGAAAGTGCAGTAACCTCTCAGGTACCTCAATGTCACTCTAGAAGCATAGTAGACACTTTCTTTATTTGAAAGATATAAGAAGTGCTGTCTGGAAATAGTTTAAGAGAATCAGAACTGTGATTATCATGTATCTGCTTTTTCCTGGACCTTTAATGACAGTGTGGGTCACATTATATGAATTTTGACAAGCTACCTGTCCTGGATAGATTAAATATGTCAATATACAGTCATAGAGAGTATGTGAATTAGTTTCTTGTTTTTATTTTAAATATATCAGAGGCCTGAGTTCAGATTTTCATTCTGTTAATAGATGTGATGGATGATTTTTCATGCTGATACTTAAATGAAGGAAATAGCTATTTGAGTCTTCAAACTCAAGAGTATAATCACATATAGGAGATAAAAAAGGTCCGTGCTTATAACACTGTTTCACAAAATAGTATATTGTCTATCCTACTTGATTAAAGACAACTAAAATATGATATTGGGATATAAACTGTGATTACTAGTATAAATAGACAACTACATTGTTTCTAAATATAAACAAATTCAGTGTCCATTGTAAAAAAAACCAAGTGCTTATAATAAGTTCAAGCTAATAGTCTCTCTATGTCTTAGATTCACAGATAAAACTGACTCCTGCTGAAAGCATGTGCATATAGTATGTCACTGAAATTTTAGAGCTTAAATCTTAAAGACTTGATGACAGATTACTACATGGACACCTCAACATCAATGATAGTGGAATATAATGCTCTAAACAGATTGTGTTATGAAGACGTGAAATCTTCATATAGGTAAGATAGAGCATAACTGAAAATCTTGGAATGCTTGCTGTGATTACTTCCCAGTAGCTTGGAGTATTGCAAATATGTTTTAATATACTTCAGTCCACATCCATTTTTTTTAATTTAACATAATTCACTTGACAAGATAGATGTGGTATGGTTGCTCACAAGTGATTTTGCATGTAGTTTTATGTTATCATGCAAATCTTGTCTTGAAAGCCGTCTTCTGAACTCATCAGTGGTAAAATAGTATATGATTGGGTCAAGGCAGGAATTCAGACTAGCAAGACACAAGGCAACAGAATGAAATATTAGAATCACCCTTCTGGCTAGGCAGCTTTTAATTTCATTGGACTTGACCAGGAAATCTAAAGGAAAACTGAAATGATAAGGTGCAAAGCAAATTAGGAAAACTCCTGCACAGGTTAGAATCATCTTCAAGGCTTTCTTTTTCTCTCCAAGGTCTTGTGCAACAGGATATTTATCTTGCAGTGATAAAACTGTCTTCCAGGTGCAAAACAGGACAATTAGAAGAGGAGTGATAAACCCAATCAACTCGCCAATGGTCATCATGACAACAGACTGAGCTAGATTGACATTCCTGGTAGGAAGATCCACAAAGCATTTGGTTCTGTGGCTAGGGGTGTCATCATTGCTTCTGAGGAGAGGAAATAGCAGACAGGCAAGACAGATTATCAACCAGCCAGAAATGCTGATATATAGGTCATACTTCTGTTTGCAGTCATGGAAGCGAAAGGGGTACAGGAGAAACCAAAATCTTCGCACACTGATGCAGACCAAGAAGTAGATGCTTGCATACATGTTGACATACTTCAGGTAGAAACAAAACATGCAGAGGCCAGACCCGAATGGCCAGTCATGGTTCAGATAGTAAAAGATCCTCAGGGGCAAGGAGAGGACTTGTAGTAAGTCAGCAATGGCCAGGTTTATCATGAATATCACAGCCCGTTTGGTTTCTTTCATATAGCCATAAAATACCCACAAGGCTAATATGTTCCCTATGAGACCTGGCACAAGAATAACAGTGTATGTCACAGCATAGATGAAGTATCGGAAATCTGTATTGTCTCTACTGATCTCAGTACACGTGTCATTAGCAGTCATGTTTGTTTCTAGAGAAGCTGCCTTTGTTAAGTGGTGGTTAAAAATTTAAATTTACAATCTACTACTGCTCTTTCTAAGAGATTGATCATCGAGGGGCTGGAGAAACTGAATATAGAATAACCTCCTTTTTATTGCATTGGTCAGAGCTTCTATACATGATTTGGGGGCTTTTCAAAGAACTATCTGCATGTTTGCTTTGAATTTGTCTACATTAACTACATGGAAGTCTAATGTGCAAGCGCAGATGACAAGCTGTTATAATTTCCCCTTCTTGTTACTCAGTTAAAAGGCCTTCTGAGACATCATGACAGTTGATCCTCTCCCATTTGGATAATGAATGTGCTATACAGAAGCTCTTCAAATTTCCATATGATGATAGTTATCTCTTTACTGATGTTTGGCAGGTTGTTTTTCTCTTTTTTTGGCTCACATAGAAGAAAGGTTTCCTCTAGTACTCAGTGTGCCTAAAACTCTTCAGAGATGATTGACTTGGATGAGTCAGCTTCCTGGAACTTTCTCAGTTATATGTTGAAAACAAAGTCAGAACTGCAAATGACAAAAAAAAAGTAAGCCAATTATTGTCTTGCAAAAATAATAAATTTAAAAATATCTAATAAAAAATAATTCCTGTTTTTTCAAAAACAAAAAAAGCTTATGTGTAAGAAAAATCTATTACCGTTAATGGAAAGTTCTGACATGAGTAAGGGTGATAGATACAAGTTCCATAAGGCACTTTATAGCTAGAAGGAATCTGAGAGGTAATCTAGCTCCTTATTACTCAAAATATGATCCATGAATCAGCATTGCTTCAGTTAATTAGAAATGCAGAAGAATCTCAAGTCCCACCTGGGACCTGCTGCATAACAATCAGCAATTTAAGAACCACAAGCAATTCTTAGGCATGTTAACATTTGAGAGGCTCTGATGTAGACCACAGAAATGCTGGGCTGGAAGAAGCACAAGCTGGAATCAAGATTGCTGGGAGAAATATCAATAACCTCAGATATGCAGATGACACCACCCTTATGGCAGAAAGTGAAGAAGAATTAAAGAGCCTCTTGATGAAAGTGAAAGAGGAGAGTGAAAAAGTTGGCTTAAAGCTCAACATTCAGAAAACTAAGATCATGGCATCTGGTTCCATCACCTCATGGCAAATAGATGGGGAGACAGTGGAAACAGTGTCATACTTTATTTCTGGGGGCTCCAAAATCACTACAGATGGTGACTGCAGCCATGAAATTAAAAGATGCTTACTCCTTGGAAGGAAAGTTATGACCAACCTAGATAGCATATTAAAAAGTTAAGACATCACTTTGCCAACTAAGGTCTGTCTGGTCAAGGCTATGGTTTTTCCAGTGGTCATGTATGGATGTGAGAGTTGGACTGTGAAGAAAGCTGAGCACTGAAAAATTGATGCTTTTGAACTGTGGTGTTGGAGAAGACTCTTGAGAGTCCTTTGGACTGCAAGGAGATCCAACCATCCATCCTAAAGGAGATCAGTCCTGGGTGTTCATTGGAAGGACTGATGCTGAAGCTGAAACTCCAGTACTTTGGCCACTTCATGCGAAGAGTTGACTCATTGGCAAAGACCCTGATGCTGGGAGGGATTGGGGGCAGGAGGAGAAGGGGACGACAGAGGATGAGGTGGCTGGATGGCATCACCGACTAGATGGACATGGGTTTGAGTAAACTCTGGGAGTTGGTGATGGGCAGGGAGGTCTGGCGTGCTGTGATTCATGGGGTCGCAAAGAGTGGGACACGACTGAGTGACTGAACTGAACTGAACTGATGTAGACCACAAACATCACTGATTGTCAGACACACCTGGGGAAGTTTTAAAAAATAAATATATAGCTTTCCTTAGACTTCCCAGTGTCTCCTCCAGAAATTCTGAGTCAGTATTTAAGGTCTGGAATTTGTGTTTTTAAAAGGTCTCTATATTATTAAGATATAGCCAACCCAGCAATTGTCCTTGAACCACCATTTAGGGGCCACTGATTTGGTTCAAATATTTCCCACATATCTAAAAATAAGTGGGCAACTAGCCTCTCTTTAAATACTTCCATTAACACATGTTATTAAGACACTTTTCAATTATGCAAGACAACACCAGCACAAAGATTCAAAATTTACAGAAAGTTGACCCAGTTAGGTCCACAACTTTGTTCTAAAACAAATTTTATCTTAAGGGCCTGAATAGTTACCTCAAGGCTACTGAAATACAGAAGGACGTGGGAATACATGTAAATCCATGGCTAATTCATTTCAATGTATGATAAAAACCACTGCAGTGTTGTAAAGTAATTAGCCTCCAACTAATGGAAATAAACGGAAAAAAAATAATTCAATTAAAAAAAATAAAGATAGGAGGGAAGAACAAAAATGAAATAGGAATTATAAAACATCCTGCTTTGGATTATCAAATCCATGTGGCTTGAAATAGGTTTGATTCATCCCCTGAAGGAATTATTATTATTATTTTGCCTCAATTGCCTGGTAAGTAGAACAGCACATTTTGTTCAAGATATGGTATGTACTTTAATTAAACATCCTGATAAATGATATGAACTAGGCATTCAGATTGATGAGGTTAAATACTTCAGATTTCTCATATAAGGAAATAGAGAGATGGTGTCATAAAACACATAAAACGCAGAGAAGCACGACTATAAGAATAAAAGTTGATGCTAAAAGAGTGGTTAAAATTAATTTGTTTAGCCCCCAAACTGAAATATATCTTCAAAATATTTTCACAGGTAGTGACTTTGATTATGTGGCAGGCAAAATTAGGTGGAAGACAAAAAATTCACAAACCCTGGTTTTTCAACCTCCTTTTAACTATTTATGTATAAAAGTCATATGTACATGTATGCTTAATCGTGTCCAACTCTGCAACCCTATGGATTGTATCACATCAGGCCCCTCTGTTCATGGGATTCTCCAGACAAGAATACTGGCGTGGTTATACAGAGCGAAGTAAGCTAGAAAGATAAAGACCATTACAGTATACTAACACATATATATGGAATTTAGAAAGATGGTAATGATAACCTTATATGCAAAAAAAGAAAAAAGAGACTCAGATGTATAGAACAGACTTGTGGACTCTGTGGGAGAAGGCGAGGGCGGGATGTTTCAAGAGAACAGCATCGAAACATGTATATCTAGGGTGAAACAGATCACCAGCCCAGGTTGGATGCATGAGACAAGTGCTCAGGCCTGGTGCACTGGGAAGACCCAGAGGGATGGGGTGGAGAGGGAGGTGGGAGGGGGGACCGGGATGGGGAATACATGTAAATCCATGGCTAATTCATTTCAATGTATGACAAAAACCACTGCAATGTTGTAAAGTAATTAGCCTCCAACAAATAAAAATAAATGGAAGAAAAAAAAAAAAAAAAAGAATACTGGAGTGGGTTGCCATGCCCTTCTCCAGGGGATCTTCCCAAGACAGGAGTTGAACTTTCATCTCCTGTGTCAAATGCATTAAAAGTGGGTTCTTTATTCACTGAGCCACTGGAGAAGCCCATACATAGAAATCATCACCTGCTAATGTCAATGATTAGAAATCAGAAGTTAAAAAATATATATCCAGTAACCTCTAATGAACATTCACCTTTCCTATCACAGTCAATAGCTTTTAAATCTACATATCAATCCTGAGCACTAGCTCTCTTCCCAAATATATAACACCTTTTGGACATTTTGTCATCATCTCAGAATTCAACTTATGAAAATGAAGCAATATTTTTATTTATTTAAAATAGGTCTTATTTATACAAAATCCATTTCCTTCAAGGATGTGTACAAATGCACTATTTTATACATTTCTAGTGAATGTTTTAGTTTCCAAGGTTGACTAAAGAGCAGTCTAATGATACTTACCATCTTTAAATGTTGACAGATTTTTGCTCTTGAAGCTCTTATTTCTGGGAATTGATCCTGGATGAGGACATAAAGATAGGTCCTATTACAGGACCTATAGGTGCTATTATAGACTGTTGCATAATGTCTGCAATAAACATTATATATGTGCTAAAATAAAATGAAATATGGTATATCTTGTGAGATCATGTTGTGTCTTTGATAAAAAATCTGCTAATGTATTTTCATCTCACTCAGAGAAAAAATAAAGTTCTTACAATAAACAGCCTGTGTCACCTATACAATCTGGCCCCTGGTTACTCTTCTGACCTCACCTTCTATGATTCTCCCCTTTGAACTCTGCTCCAGCAACTTTAACATTCTTGCTGTGAGGTGAACAGACCAATAGCAGTTTCATCTCAAGGCATTTGAGTTGGCAGTTTCCTGTGCCTGAAATGCTTTAACTTACTTATGTATGTGCTTTACTTCCTTACCTCCTTCAGATCTTTACCCAAGTGGAACATTTTCATGAGGCTTTCTTTCCCTTATCTTCCTATTTAAAACTGCAGCTCACCTCTAACACTTCCTATCTCCCTTTAGTATTTATTTTACCCATTTCCAGTCATAACTAACATACTCTTTGATTATTACTTATTTTGTTTTCATATATTTTCCCTACTAGAATGCAAAGTCCAAGAGAACAAGGATTCTTGTATATTTTGTTTACTTGCCTTAAAACAGCACCAAGGACTGTGGAAAACACAAGTGAGTGCTCAGTATTTGTTCAATAAATTACTTTCAGTAAATAAAATCATTTGACTATAAACATCAATGTATCTTATACAAAAATCATCATCCCTCGAAACTTCAAACCAGTTTTTACTCCTGACTTCTTCATTGCTGTTAAGCTCATCCATGTTTTCCCAGGTTGCCTCAAAGTCTGGGAGGCACTGACTCATTGTTATTTATTTTCCACTTCCAAACTGGTTCCTAAAGGGGAGATAGTGTACTATGGGGGAAATAACATATGTTTAGGAGTCAGAATTACCTGAGTTTAAATTCTTGCTCTTTTAACTAACAGCTGTGCAACTTTGGGTGTATCATTAAACTTCTCCAATTCTTTAATTTCTTGTTAATCATAGTACCTAACTTAGAGACTCAATGTGAGAATTGAGCCACTGTATATAATTTATTTAGCATAGTGTATAGTACATAAGTGCTTAATAACCAACATTCTTAATTATTACTACTTTCTGCAACTGCATTATTTTTCATAATCATATTATTCTTTAAATTGCATTGTTTTTACTTTAGTTCAGGGGCTTATTACTTAATTTATCTATGTCTTCCTTTATCTTTTTCCTTTAAATGAGATCTTTAAAAATCACTAATGGCTTCCTTTTGCCCAACAAATTACAAAATACATAGTCTGGCAATCAATGGCTTCCTTAAATAGAGTGCCATCAACATTTAAAATTTTGTCTTCCAGTGTTCTCATGTGCCAAGAACTCCAGCCAAACTGAGCTCCATACCATTCAAATTGACTTTTTCTTCCTCAGCAAATAGGTTTTGCTCATTCTGTTGCCTCAGTTTGGAATATCTTTTTGTTTGTTTGTTTTGCATAGCAGTCATACTTATTTATGAAGATCTCTGTTAAATTTTCAGTTCTTCTTGGAAACTTTAGTGTTTAACTCAACAATGTTGTCCTAACTCCTTTTAAAATCCCCATTTATACTTCCATTAAAGCACATACTTCTGCTTTTTCGTTAGTAACTTATTTTATTTATGCCTCTGCTCCCCTTTTCACCCCACACTACCACAAGGCCAGAAAATTCTTGAAGTCTGGGGTTTAGTCTTATGTACTTCTATATCCTCTGGAACACTTAGAACTATGTCTTGAATGTATAGGGTTCATCCAATATTTATTAAGCAAATAGTTATTCAGCATTTATCATTTGCCAGGAAATGTGCTTGCTACTTTCACTTTTGAAAATCTTCAAAGTCAAATAGCTTACAATATTTTCAGGAAACCTGTCCAGCAACTGTATCTAAGAGCTGACTACAGTTCAGTAAGCAAATATTTTTAGAAAGTCTTTACCTGGTTAATTCTTCTAGAGAGAATGTTCCATCAGAATTTTTATTTCAGAAAGAAGTGTTCTGTATACATACCATATCTAGTCCTGTTCCCAACTTCCCTTATCTCTGGCATCTATGACTCCCCAATAGGCCAGATACATGAAGGGTAGAAATATCTTTGTGTGGACAGACAAAGCAGTTATCTATAGTTATTGTTTTACTGGAAAGTTTCACTTAGCCAAGTCTAAATGTTTCTTTTGAGATCTTAAGCACAGTTCCTCTTCAGTAGATTGTGCATCTTGTTCCTCTGCTCCTGAGTAGTGCACTTTTAATTACTTGGGGAAAGAGGGAATGTCATCACTCAATTTCACGTCACCAGTGATAATGCCCAGTCATGTTGCTTTTTGTCAGATATCCTAGTTCACAATCACTTCTCATCCTAGAGACCAGGGGACTGCAGAAGGTGTTGAAATCTGTACTGATAATTAAAACTTAATTTAGCCACTATCCACTTTCTTGTTTCTACCATTCATTAAAAAAATTTAGTTTTTTATTACACGGCTCTCATGCCTTAGGGTCTTGCTCTTATCCACATGATTTACAGGTGTCTATGTTTAGTCTTTCCTTTTGTCTTAAGCAAAATTTCTCAAAATATGGTCCCTAGGCAAACATGGCATATATAACTTTCTATTTAAAATACAAGTAACCATTTTACAAAGTTCAATTCTACACATTACATTTAAAATATTTTCAGTTTTATAGAAGTGATGAGAAGATCACAAGCTGTTATGGTGGGGAAACTGTACGTATTTCCTGTTCTCAGTGCTGACAGGGCTGTGGGGATTTTCTTCAGCTCTTTTGAATGTTCACTTTGTGTCTCAGACCAGACATGAGCATTTGGGGAAGAAGGTGTTTTTTTTTTTTTTTAAGTGAAGTTATAAGCTTCCAAGCTTCCATAAAATAAACTAAGGTCCAAGATAATCAAGTCTTTCTGGCCCCCCTTTTTTTTGCAGCTCTTTCTTGCAATTTTCTGTTTGAGAGTGTATCCAAACAGTATCCAAACAAAGCATCCAATGCTTCACAGGATTAATAGTCTGTGAAAGTGGAGGAGTAAACAAATCTTATGAGTTCTAGGGAAAAAGGCAAGCATGAAGTGGAAAATTAAACCAGTCTCCAGGACCTCACTCCACAGGGTTAGCCTTGCTTTGAGATGTAGGTAACTACCTACTGTGATGTAAGTTCCTGAATTTTCAAAACTCCTTCCTTTAAGAAAGATGAAAGAAAAAGTCCTTTCCCACTTGTTGGCTGGAGTCCAAACTCCTTTTTTTAAGGATAAGCCTTTTGCCTTATACAGAGAGTTTTGGCTTGGGATATCAGCCTCCCACCTTTAAAGATAAGAGTCCTGTAATTTAAAACCTAGTAACTTTTCTTAAGGAATGTCACTACCTCATACAAACTCAGAATTTCTGGATCATGTTGTAATAGACCTCAGAACTTTTACATCCTTTGCCTTTCTGCTCAGTGTATCTGATGTTTCTAGTCTTGGTACTTAGTAATTTCCACTTTCCACCATTACTTGTGTTTTACTTGTAATTTGGAGCCATTTCTCCACACTATATTATTCAAAGTGTATAGCATTTTGTTTATTAAAAGGAAAGCGAATGTGGAAGCTTCTCAGAAGACACTGGGGTCTTCAGAAACTTCATAAAGGATCCTGATGGAAAATTATTTAGAATTAAATTTTAAATACTAAAGTGCAAATGGCAAAGAGGAATTAGTTACCCCTCAGTAAAAAGCCCTAAAAAGTACTTATAGAGACTTCAGTAACTACTCTGAAAAATTACCAGGGAACATTTGATATCTCAAGAACAAGGCAATTAATCTGACAAAGGGCAATCTTAATTTTGTTTTTTTTTTCCATTTATTTTTATTAGTTGGAGGCTAATTACTTTACATCATAACAGTAGTTTTTGTCATACATTGAAATGAATTAGCCATGGATTTACATGTATTCCCCATCCCAGTCCCCCCTCCCACCTCCCTCTCCACCCGATCCCTCTGGGTCTTCCCAGTGCACCAGGCCTGAGCACTTGTCTCATGTACCCAACCTGGGCTGGTGATCTGTTTCACCCTAGATAATATACATGTTTCAATGCTGTTCTCTTGAAACATCCCACCCTCAACTTCTCCCAGCGTCCACAAGTCTGTTCTATACATCTGAGTCTCTTTTTCTGTTTTGCATATAGGGTTATCATTACCATCTTTCTAAAGT
Source organism: Odocoileus virginianus (assembly GCF_023699985.2). NCBI lineage: Eukaryota > Metazoa > Chordata > Mammalia > Artiodactyla > Cervidae > Odocoileus > Odocoileus virginianus. The sequence continues at coordinate 32,792,133 of NC_069708.1, read as the reverse complement.
CCATATATATGTGTTAGTATACTGTAATGGTCTTTATCTTTCTGGCTTACTTCACTCTGTATAATGGGCTCCAGTTTCATCCATCTCATTAAAACTGATTTAAATGGCAGATAATGTATACTGTCCAAGAAGTGACCACATACCAGGAACCATTACTGTGGTCCTACACTTCTTTCAGCAGCAACAAACTGAGTCTTCTGGAAACTCTTGGCAGTTAAAGATATCTTTCTAATTACTGACACTGAAGTGTCACTGAAAAAGAAGATTATTGGATTCCTTGATTAATTTTCTAACAGTGACAGGAATGCTATGACAGGCACATGTCCCTTGGCTTTAGATGGAAGCAGAGAGAGTGGCACATAACTGCTAATGCATCTTCTTTCCATATTCTTCTTTTATAAGCTACCACATTTGAGAAAAGAGTTATGAATATAAAATGTTAGTAGAGTAGGTATATGTTTCTTTGGCTCTGTCAAGGAGGATTATGGGGGTGTTAAGTGGGGCAAGTCCCAGACTAAATTCATAGACTCTTTTGTCAAATCTACTCTACTCATGATCTAAGAACAAGGTAATGACATATTTACCTGGAGGTCACTCTAGCCCAAATCTGGAATAAGGATGCCCCAGGTATGAAATATCAAACATCAAATTATTCTGTAGGTCCTCACCAGAACTGTTGTCATATATGTTGGAGATGGCATCACATATATGTTGATTGAAAAGAGGTAGTGAAAACTGAATGATATAGGACCTTTCACATGGCACTCTTTTTATCCTACACCAGTCTTTAAAGTACTAAATTCACAAATATCCAGACATTTTACTCTTCTCTAAGACAGGGCTGAGGTGTCCTAGAAGGACCACAGTCTCCATCTGAAGTTAAGCCTAGGATTATGTCAGCCCCTGGAGCTTGATGCATGGCCAATAGTTGACTGGAATTTTGTATATTTGTTTTCACTGCATAATACTCTGTTAGTAAATAAGGTAATTTTTCAGTGAGTGGCAATATTTGTAAGATTGGTATATAATGAAGAACAAGTCAATGTCCTTCGTTAATCTTGTTCTTTGGCTTTAAAAGCAGATCTATATCATTCACTGTTTTTTAGCAGTCTGTAGTATGAGTTGAAAAGCTGGAGCCTATTATACAGAGTGAAGTAAGCCAGAAAGAAAAACACCAATACAGTATACTAACACATATATATGGAATTTAGAAAGATGGTAATGATAACCCTGTATGAAAGACAGCAAAAGAGACACAGATGTATAGAACAGTCTTTTGAACTCTGTGGGAGAGGGTGAGGGCAGGATGATTTGGGAGAATGGCATTGAGACATGCAAATTATCATATGTGAATCGAATCGCCAGTCCAGGTTCGATGCATGATACAGGGTGCTTGGGGCTGGTACACTGGGAAGACCCAGAGAGATGGGATGGGGAGGGAAGTGGGAGGGAGGTTCAGGATGGGGAACACATGTATATCCATGGAAGATTCATGTCAATGTATGGCAAAACCAATACAATATTGTAAAGTAAAAAATAAATAAATAAATAATTTAAAAACGAGAAAGCATAAAAAAAGAAACCCTGAAAATCCCTACTTCCAAAGTCTTTTGCAGATGTTTTTACAGAAAGATATTGAGATTCTATTCTGTCTTGACTCAAAACATAGTGTTCATACCTAAAATGAATAGGTAAATACATAAAGAATACCCACCAGCAACTGCAAACATTTTGTAACTTTCTAGCATAGTATCAGTAGCACTTAGCAATATTTCAGGAGGAACAAACATTCATATTTTATCTCTGTTTACAACATTTTAGTGTGAGCAGTAGCCCACCTTCCTTTTTATTATGTTAAATAGCACATCTTTCTTATTTTAGATGAACTTATTTCTACAGATATCTTTATCAGATACAGGATAAAGCAAATCACGAAATTATGCAAAGTCTTTCAAGTATTCACACTTTGATGGTTTAAAATATCTGACATTCAAAACTATTTTGTCTCTTTAGCATGATCTCCTATTATACTCTTCCAAATGCCCTAGGCTTCCACCATGCCAGGCTGACCTTGAATATATCGTGTACCTTTTAATCTCTCTCTCTCTTTCTTTTAATTTAGTCTGAAAGTTTTTAAGGTCAAGTCTCCCATCCTCACTTTTCCACTTTGATAAAAAAAAAAAATCTTGGTAGAAAGGAGAATTTTGATAATTTTATTTCTACCTCCAAGACTCTGAGTCAGTCAGATTGTAATTAGCTCTCCTTCCCAGGTGGCACTAGTGGTAAAGAACACTCCTGCCAATGCAGGAGACATAGGAGGCTGGAGTTCGACCCCATCTCTGGACTGGGAAGATTCCCTGGAGTAGCAAATGGCAACTCACTCCAGTATTCTTGCCTGGAGAATCCCATGGACAGAGGAGCCTGGTGGGCTACAGTCCATAGTGTCACAAAGAGTTGGACATGACTGAAGCGACTTAGCATGCATACAAACCTTCCTTTGACTTCCTGTAGCATACTGCTGGTACCTCTATTATAGTCTGATGGGACCTGACTAATAGTATAGTTAGTTGTCTATATAACTGTTAAATTGTAAGCTTTTTGAGAACAGGAACTCTGTCCTATTCATCCACATATCTCTCACAACACTTCGGTCAGTTCAGTCACTCAGTCGTGTCTGACTCTTTGCAACCCCATGGACTGCAGCATGCCAGGCTTCCCTGTCATCACCAACTCCCGGAACTTGCTCAAACTCATGTTCGTCGAGTCAGTGATGCCATCCAACCATCTCATCCTCTGTCGCCCCCTTCTCCTCCTGCCTATAGCATTTTTCAGCATCAGGGTCTTTTCAAACAAGTCAATTCTTCACATAAGGTGGCCAAAGTATTGGCGTTTCAGCTTCGGCAGCAGTCCTTCCAATGAATATCCAGGACTGATTGCCTTTAGGATTGACTGGTTTGATCTCCTTGCAGTCCAAGGGATTCTCAAGAGTCTTCTCCAACACCACAGTTCAAAAGCATCAATTCTTTGGCACTGAGCTTTCTTTATGGGCCAACTCTCACAACACCACTTAGACCAGTACTAAGTGCTCATTGGCAGATCTTTAACAGATGCCTACTATATTTGAATACAAATTCCCCTGAATGGCTATAGGATATTTTTTCCAATTATCCAGTTTTGTATAATTTTTGAAGTATATGTCACTTAAAGGCTCTTGAAATTATGAAATCTAAAAACATATTTAGTGATTTCCAGCTATTGTTTTAATAACTGATATTGGCTACTGCAAAACATTTGAAGATTACCAAACCTCTTTATAAATAATTTCTGTTTTTTTTATTTACTGGGGATCACATCTGAAATTTTTAATAGCAGGAAAATTTGCTCTTCCTTCTTAATCATCTCTCAATGGATAAAATAAGTGCACCGGATGCCATACCATTGAACTGATTATGATTTCATCCACAGTTTCCTCAAAACAATCAAATATATACATATAAGTGTTTGGAAATCAAACTGAATAAATTTCAAAAACAATCAAAAAGAAAATCCCTCCTTCATGACAACAGTGACCCCAATAATCCTCCATGCTCACCTAACATTTAAAAAATAATTCAGCTGCAATGTTACCATATTTACCTGCAAGCTCTGAACTAAAGCAGAGTTGTCGTTATTTAGTCACTAAGTCACATATGACTCTTTTGCTAACCCATGGACCGTAGCCCACCAGGCTCCTCTTTCCATGGGATTTCCCAGGCAAGAATATTAGAGTTGGATCGCCATTCCCTTTTCCAGGGGATCTTCCTGATTCAGGGATTGAAAGTACATCTCCTGCATTAGCAGGCAGATTCTTTACCAGGGAGCCACAAGGGAAGCCCTGAGGCAGAATACAGAACTCAAAACAAACTTATTGCCTTTTTAAAAAAATCTCAACTTTCAGTATACATTTAAACAGCCAAATTGTTACAATTAAAAGAAGTGCAAATAAAAGCAAGTCAGGTTTAAAAAGTATTACCCTCCTACCACACACACACACACACACACACACACACACACACACCAAAATGGAAGAGCACACTTCTTTGTGGTAATGTGGTGCTATTTTTATTTTTTTTTAAACCACCACCTGCTGCCTTCTTCTGGCAGGAAATGACAACTCCCTCCCCCATCATACCCGGGGGACTTACCATGTACTGAAACTGTGTTGAACAAGCACTTGTTCCCAAAAGCTGCAGTTGAGAAAATATTATATTTTTCCCTATTACATTTGCCTGCTGGCTTGCTCACTTTCATTTCTGACATAAGTCAATTGCTTACATTTCTGTCATTATCTAATCAGAGTACAGCTGAATTTCTGGATACCTGTAGACCTAGGGAATTAATTTGGCCTTGAGTGAGTTTAGAAGCAATTTAGGTAGAAGCTTGATATTTATTTATATCTTATATCTTTCCCTTAAATATATCTTATGGAAAGCTAAAGAGAGAAGGTACTTCTAAACCAAAACTGGTGACAGTAAATAAAAGGATTATTTCCAGTGAATGGTATTATTTGCAGTGCTTGGTTGGTTTGAGATGACTCTTTATATCACTGGATTGAAAACTAAGTGACTCGCCACTTCTTGATATTCATTTAAATTTATTCATTTTATTTTCTTCCTGTTTTCTTTGTAACATTTTAACAATTGTTTGTTTCAGTGATTGACTTCAGTGACAGAGAACTGCAAATATGGGAAGAATGTTTTTTTTTCATTTTAAGATGTTCATCAAGTGGTAATGTGCTTCCATCATTAGTTCTATGACTGGCCTTTTATGTAACTGCCCATCAATTATTTCGAAAAGACTTCGCTAAGAGGAAGGTTGAAACAAATAGCTAGCAATCCTGAACAGCAAATTTATCTAAAACTGAGACCCTTCTTTTTCCTTGTCCTTCTCAATACTGGGCAGATCATTGATATCATTAATAACTCAGAATTTAAACTTTAAAGTTTCCTTTAATCCCCTTCTTCACTCTGTCCTATTTCTCTCCTCTGCCCCCTATTTAGACTGCAACTTCCTTCATCTGACCTTCTCTGCCACATTGTTAGTTTTTTCTTATTTCTAGCTCTATCTGATTTTCTTATTACTTTCACAACATCTTCAACTGTGTTATCAACATACCCTACATACCACACACCAATATATTCATCTCTAGTAAATTTTCTTTACCTGGGAGCATGAATGGTATTCTCCATTTGAACTTAATTATCTGGGAAAAGTCACCCAAGAAATACAATGCAGCACGTGCATGCTTTTAACATTTATGACTTTGGATTCCTTACAGTGGTAATACATTAAAAAAAAAAATAAAGTTATCACAAACAACAAAGTGCAACTATATTCAATATCTTATAATAACCTATAATGGAAAATAATTTGAACACACACACACAGTCATTTTGCTTTACACCAGAAATGAACACAACATTGTAAACCAATTATACTTCAATAAAAATAAAAAAATAAATAAAGGACATCTAGGAACATCCTACAGCTAAAATCGTATTTAATGGTGAAAGACTGAATTCTTTCCTCCTAAGATAGAGAGTAAGTAAATAATGTCTGCTTTCTTTCCTTCTATACAACATTGTACAACTTGCAAATGCAACCACGCAAGATAAAAGAAAATAATGCATTCAGACTAGAATGGAAGAATCAAAATAATCTTTGTTTTTAAATGACATGATTGTCTATTTAAAAATATAGTAAAAAAAAAAAAAGAACTGCCAGTTAAAAAAATGAATAAAACAAGGTTTCCAGAAAGCATGTCAATAAAGCGATATCCATTTATATTTATGTACTGTTAATAAACAGTTGGACATTGAAACTTAGAAAAAATAATGTTTATAGTACCATCAAATTATGAAATACTTAGATATATATCTGGCAAGTGATGTGAAAAAAGCTGTACACTAATATTTACAAAATGTTGCTGAGAAATTAAAATGCTTAAATAGATGGAACAATATACTTCAAAACAAGTTTATCAGTAAGCAAGCAGCCAACTGAATTAGTCTTTCCTAGGGCTATCACTTTGAAAGGTTATATGCTTATTTCAATTACATTCCTACTGCTCAGGAAAATTTTGGAACTCTCCTTTAGAATTACACTCAGAGTCTGCCTCACATACTTGAGAATAATCCCTGTGGTGAAAAATTTTTGTCTTTTAATGGTAGTTGAATTTTGGAAACAGTTAAAAGTTATTCAGAAATAAGTCTGAAGAATGAAGTTTAAGGATCAAGTTAAAAATGCCTTTTTTTGGCCAAAAACAAGATATGATGAGATATGATCACAGTGTATCAAGACTCAGCTTTCTTAATTAGCTCAACTCAATCTCAAAGATAATTTCAAATAAAAAGTTATAAGACTATTTGGTGAAATATAGCATTACTATTATAAGCATATAGCTTTGAAAAATGAAGACCTGAGGGTGATACTCATTAAAAATATAAATAATGACATATTTCCTTAAATTAATAATAGCAAAGGTAACTTAGTGAAATGAAAATAATAGACTAGAGTGAGAAAACATCAGTTCTTGTTTCACTTCTGCCATTGAATATCTGTGTGACGTTGAGCAAGTCAATTTATCTTGGCCTCCATTTTTTTCTTTGAAACATGTAGGTTAAGGAAAATAATGTTTAACTGCACTTCTAGTTTAGTATTTTGTCCTTTTAGTTCTGAATTTTATTTTATTCTTATTATTATTTTTGGCTGCACCACATGGCTTTTGGGATCTTAGTTCCCTGAAAAGGGCTTGAACCCATGCCTGTTGCATTGGAAGCACAGTGTCCTAACCAGTGGACCACCAGAGAATTTCCTTACTTCTGGGTTTTACATAGCTCTGGCATTCTATGCCATATATATATTTTCATGTTAGTGTCAGTCATATCACTCAGTCATGTCTGACTCTTAGTGACCCCATGGACTGTAGCCACCCAGGCTCCTCTGTCCATGGGATTCTCCAGGCCAGAATATTGAAGTCAATATCCATTCCCTTCTCCAAGGGATCTTCCCAACCCAGAAATTGAACCCGTGTTTCCCGCATTGCAGGCAGATTCTTTACCATCTGAGCCACCAGGGAAGCCCAAGAATACTGGAGTGGATAGCCTATCCCTTCTACAGCAGATCTTCCCAATCCAGGAATCAAACTGGGATCTCCTGCATTGCAGGCAGATTCTTTACCAGCTGAGTTGTGTTTTCATGTGCATGTATATATAATTATGGCACAATATGTAAATACTTTAGAAATAATGAGGCATCATTTGTAGTTGACAAGAAAATGGACTCTGGAGCCAGTCTTCATGTTTTCAAACTGAGGCTCTGCAACTGACTAGCTGTTGAATTTGGGCAAGTAACACAAACATTTCTACATCTCAATTGCCTCATCTGTAAAATGAAATGATAACAGTGCCTTTCTCTATGGGTATGAGGAGTTGATATTTCTAAGATTCTATACCAAGTGCTATATAAATATATTTAAAAAAATGAACAAATTCTTAACATTATACAGTGTAAAATAATTATAAATATGCATAAATGTGTGGCCAAAGACCGAATGCTAGCTAATGTCTCCAGGAGGAAATCATTTAAACAAATTACATAAATTACAAGTTGCATACCTATTAATATAAATTGCAAACTACATACCTATTAATACAAAGACTTTATTGTTATTTGTCTTGTTTAGCTTTTTGTTTGTTTGCTAATTGTAGTAGTTGAGTATTTCTCTTTTTCTCTCTTAAGCCTGAGGTTGTATCTTAATTACGGACTTTTATGGTTATTAAGAAATGAAAATGCATTTGAATTATCCCTAGTTAATTTGAATTTTATATTATGACTGGAATTCAGGCTAAACCAGCACTTTCATTTTTAATACTTCCGATGGAAGTGTTGTCCGTTAATTGAGCCAACAGATATTTATTTCACAAAAGACAATAGAAATATATCAGTAGCAGTGTAACCTACTCAACCTATCACTAGTCATTGATTTATGACTGTTACAAACATTATACATTTTGGACAGTTGCCTAAATTTTTCTCTTTGTCTTACTGAGCTCTCCAGTTATACTCATCACCTCAGGGGAAAAGTCTCAAGTAATCTTGAGAAGAGGCTCTTCCCCCTTTTATGAGCAAGTGCAACAAGAAAGGAAGGATGGAGTGGCTTCAGGTTGGCTTTCACATATCCATAAACCCATACACTAAATACTTCAGTTAGCCATGCACACATTAACATACAAATGATACATTCACTACAAAGTATTGTATTATTTATTAAAACATTGACCTCATGGCTAGGAATAAAACTGAAAGTGACCATATTTAGGGGCTTTTTTATCCATGTTTAAGTGGTCTATGTAGTCATTTTGCTCATGATTTTTTTATTATATAAGTTTCAGGTATATGACGTTATAATCAAACATTTGGATAACTCCAAAATGTTCACCACTACAAGTCTAGTTACCTTCATTCACAATAAAGTTGACCTTCTTCATCCATTTCAACCACTCCCCCAAGCTCCTTCCCTTCTTGTAACCATTAATGTTTGCTGTATCTACAAGGTACAATAATTGAACACAGACCATAGGAGCATGCCTACAAAACCACTTCAGTCCTGTCCAACTCTTTGTGACCCTATGGACTGTAGTCCACCAAGCTCCTCTGTCCATGGGCTTCTCCAGTCAAGAACACTGGAGTGCATTGCCATGTCCTTCTCCAGGGGATCTTCATGACCCATGGATTGAACCCACATCTCATGTCTTTTGCATTGGCAGGCAAGTTCTTTACCACTAGAGCCACCTAGGAAGTCCATATATTTTGGATTTAGTTCAGTTCAGTCACCCAATCGTGTCTGACTCTTTGCAACCACATGGACTGCAGCATGCCAGGCTTCCCTGTCATCACCAACTCCCAGAGCTTGCTCAAACTCATGTCCATCAAATCAGTGATACCATCCAACCATCTCAACCTCTGTCATCCCCTTTTCCTCCTACCTTCAATCTTTCCCAGCACCAGAGTCTTTTCCAATGAGTCAGTTCTTCGTATCAGGTGGCCAAAGTATTGTAGCTTCAGCTTCAGCATCAGTCCTTCTAATGAATATTCCGGACTCATTGCCTTTAGGATTGACTGGTTTGATCTCCTTGCTATCCAAGGGACTCTCAAGAGTCTTCTCCAACACCACAGTTCAAAAGCATCAATTCTTCAGTGCTCAGCTTTCTTTATGGTCCAACTCTCACATCCATACATGACAGTGGGAAATCCATAGCTTTAACTATATGGATCTTTTTGGATAGTAACGCCTTATCAGATATACTGTTTGAGAATATATTCCCCCATATAGCAGGATACTTTTTTGTTTTGAGAATGGTTTCTTTAGCTGTACAGAAGCTTGTAAGCTTGATGTTCCATTTGTTTACTTTTGCTTTTGTTTCCTTTGCCTTTTGGTGTCAGATCAACAAAAACATTGCTAAGACTGATGTCAATGAGATTATTACCTATGTCTTCTTCTAGGAATTTAATGATTTTAGACCTTATATTCAAATTTTTAATTCAGTTAGGATTAATTTTGTATGTTGTGTAAGCTGGTTTCATTTGTTTGCATGTGAAAGTCCAATTTTCCTACCACCATTTATTGAAGAGACTGTCATTTCTCCATTGTTTTGCTCATTTGTTGTGAATTAATTGTCCATATGTGTGAGCTTATACCTGAGCTCTCAGTTCTGTTCCATTGATCTGTGCGGCTGTTTTTATACCAGTACCATACAATTTCAATCACTATAAAATTGTAGTACAGTTTGAAATCAGGGAGCATGATGCCTCCAGTTTTTTTCTTTCTCAAGGTTATTTTGGCTATTCAGAATCTTCTGTTATTTAACACAAATTTTAGTATTAGTTGTAGTAGTTATGTATTGCACTGTTTTAGTTCTATGAGATATGCCATTGGAATTTCAACAGGCATTGCATTAAAACTGTAGACTGCTTTGGGCAGTATGCACATTTTAACAATATTAATTCCTCCATTCCTTGAGCATAGAATATGTTTTCACTTGTTTGTGTCTTCTTCCACTTCTTTCATCAGTGTCTTATAATTTTCAGTGTATGGATCTTTTAAGTCCTTGGTTAATTTTATTCCTAGTTTTTTTATGCAATAATAAATGAGATTGTTTTCTTAATTTCTCTTTTTGATAGTCATTAATAGTATATATTAATATGTATATTAATATCTATATATTATATAGATATAGAAACACTGCAGATTCCTGTATATTAATTTTGTACCCTGTGACTTTTGTGAATTCACTTATTTCCAAGAATTTTGGGGTGCAGTCTTCAGTGTTTTCTATATACAGTATAATTTCTTCTGGAAATATTAACAGCTCTAATTCTTCCTTTTGAATTTAGTCACGTTTAATTTATTTTTCTTGCCTAACTGATGTGGCTAGGACTTCTAATATTATGTTAAATAAAAGTGATGAGAATGGAATCCTCATCTTGTTCCTAATCTTAGAATAAAAGCTTTCAACATTGAATATGATTTTACTTGTGGGTTTGTCATATATGGCCTTCATTGTGTTGCATTGTCTTCCCTTTTTAACTATTTTGTTGAGATTTTAATCACAAATGTATGTGGATTTTTTTTTTCAAATGAGTCATATATCTATTGAGATGATCATATGATTTATATCCTTCATTTTGTTAATGTGATGCATTGCATTGATTGAGTTATATGTGTTGAGACATCCCTAAATCTCTAGTATAAGTCCTACACAATTGTGGTATATAATCCTTTTAGTATATTATTGAATTAGATTCACCAATATTTTGTTGAGTTTTACATCTATGTTTATCAAGATATTTTCCTGTAGTCTTCTTTTTCTGTTGTATCCCTGTCTGGTTGTCATATCAGGGTAATGTTCAGTTCATTAAATACATTTGTAAGGATTTCTTCCTCTTCAAATTGTTGGAAAAGTTTGGCAAGGATAGGTGTTAAATCTTCTTTTCATGCTTTGTAGAATTCATGATTAAAGGTATCTAATCTTAGACCTTTATTTGTTGGGAGATTTTTTTAACTTTTTATTTTATGTTGGAGTATAGTTGGTTAACAATATCATGTTAATTTCAGGTGTGCAGCACAGTAATTCTGTTATACATATACATGCAGCCATTCTTTTTCAAATTCTTTTCCCATTTAGTTTGTTACATATATTGAGCAGAGTTCTCTCTGCTATACAGTAGGTCTTTGTTGGTTATCCATTTTAATATAGCAGTGTGTACATGTCAATTCCAAAGTCCCTAACTAATCCTTCCTTTTCAGAGATTTTTTATTAATTTTTCAATCTCCTTATTAATGATATGTCTATATAGATTTTCTATTTTCTCATGATTCAGTCTTGAAAGATTATATTTTTTCTAGGAATTTACTATTTGTTCTCAATTGTCCAATATTTTGATATATAATTTTTCATAGTAGTCTCTTATGGTACTTTGTTTTTCTGTGCCATCTATTATAACTTCTCTTTCATATATTTTGAGTACTCTCTCTTTTTTCTTGATATGTCTAGCTTAAAGTTTGTCAATTTGGTTTATACTCATGGTATTTTAGAGTAAGCTTAAGTATTAGACATTTTCACTTCTGATTGTTAGATATTTAGGTTGATTTTTCAGTAATACTCTTCTTTTAAGAATAGATATCAAGACAAAGAAGCCAATAGAAGCATACCAATACCCCCCACCAATCTCCAAAATCTGTTCTTAGCCTAAGATTTATTGACTTTTAAGCTTACCAATCAGTTAATAGATGCTTGCCTAATATGTATATGAGTCACCTATAGCTACTATAATCTTCCTTTCCAGCAAATGGCATACCCTTTCTCAACACACACATATTATCCTCTATTGTATGACTAGTGTGGCCAATGTGTGCTGAGTAATACTAAACATGTGTGTGTGTGTGTGTGTGTGTGTGTGTGTGTAGTCATATAATTTAAATTTATTCTTCCCTTTGTCTCAGATTCCAATATGACTCAATGAGACACTGTTAATAAAAATAACATTCGACCAAATACTCCATAAACTGTGGCCTTTCATGTTCTATAAGATCACATTTATTGTCTGAGATAAATGTAATTTACCTGGTCATCACCTGGTAATCTTTCAAGTAGACCAGAAAATGTGGGACAGGCTCTTAGTGCCTTTCCAGAGCCCACAGAGTAGAAGCACACTCTTTTAAGGATGATGAAAAAAGAGAAGTCAAGCTAATGTTTGGATACCTACTGTTTTCTCCAGTGCCATTAAAATTCTTTAATCAGAGCAATAGGGTCTCTTGAGGAAGCCATGGGGAATCCAGCTGCTTTAATTCATTCGTGCCTGAAAGAACATAGAAGAACCATGGTCAAGAACAGTGGGAACAGCATTCCCACAGAAGGCTGGTAAATTTCAGAAAGTGGATGCTTAGAACCCAGAAATAGATTACTGTGGGCAAGTGAGAGCATGAAAAGAGTAACCTTAGCCCTTAGTGATAGCAAAGTAGAGTGAGAAGGAATCCATTTACTACCATCTGACATATCTTTTTGACTTAGTAGCTTTTTGAAAGGGTATAAGTGGATATGAATGTCAGTGCTAGGTTCACAGTCCTTCCTTGGTCATAAGGAGCTCTTCATTTTGATGAGCTCCCTAGGAAAATCTCAACAACTTAGAGTCAAACTCACAACACACTTGGAATGTAGAAACTGACTTTTCTCAGTGATTTTTCTGAGTTCTTGTGACCACAACTGTTTAATTAGTGAATACACATATAAGGAGACCAAGCTGGCTACTGGCTGTTAGCACAGCTGGTGCTAAGAAGAGAGATTAACTTGTATGCAAAACTACCTTATGTGTATCCTTGCAATGATTATAGTTGACTTCCTACATGGGGTGATTTAGGGGCATCAAAAAACCAAACTCCACATCTGCTCCTCTCTGCTCCACTTTACCCAGTGATCTCTTGCCCAGACTTGCCATTTTGCCTGAAATACACCATTATAGATTCAATCCTTTAGGGCACTTTGTCTCCAACAATCTCCTATTAAAATAAAAATGCTACAAGGAGGATTTTCACATTAACCTATTAACTATAATCAATCAGGTAAGCTAGTTTTCACCATAAAAGGTGAATTGGATGAAATAAAAAGATATATATATTTTTTTACTTAGTAGAAGGAAAGTAAATTAATGCAGAGGCAGATAGCCTTACGTGGTGCAATATAGTAGGATTACCTGAGAAGCCAGATTGTATCAGAAGTTTTAGCAGAGATTTCTACAATAGGGAGGAGAGAGCAGGAAAGACAAGAGGTAGGCAATAAACATAGCAGCTACCACCTAAACAAGTTTGATTCAAGCTAGTCTTTTCTCATCAGATTGCCAGTTCCTTCAGGAAGGGGATGCTTTCAAAGAGACTAGATACTAGAGTTCAAACACCAGGGTCAGTTGGGGAATCTCTCTCTCTCTTTTTCTTTCCCTCTCTTTCTCTCTTGTCCTCTTTCTCCCTTCTGTAAAGTGGGTATAATAAATAATGCCTGTCCCTGTGCTATACTATTAAGATTACATGAGGTATCCCAAGTCAAAGTCAGGAAGACTATGCTTGACACACAATAGATAGCCAATGCATGCTGCTTTTTCTTTTCTTCTTGCCTTTAAGACAGAGTAATTAGGATGCTAGGCACAGAGAAATTCCTCAATATAGTCTTTAAAATGACCTGATGAAGAAAATTAATAGTGTAGATAAAGTAGACTAAAGTTCTTTCTAAACTGCTTTGTCATTAAAAGAAGGTAACAATGTGAAAGAAATAGACATGGGAAGACAATGAGTAAGCTGAATACATTCTCAGATGCCCCAGAATCCACAGAAGTCTGTCATGGTGGCTACGAACCAAAGCCCAGATAGGAAGTTACAAAGTTATGATCTCTACTGGTACTTTGTTAGAATGTAAAACAAGAGCTATCCAAGTTCATCTATACCACCGAAGTGGGGCAGATATCTGAGGACAAATTATAAGGACAGAATTCAGTGACTGAGCAGAGTTCCAGATTAATCATAAACCCTACCAAGCAAATCCAGATGGCTAGAAGTAGATTCTAAGATGGTAAATAGTCTCAAGAACTATTTTTTAAGTCATTTAACTTATTGTATTTCATGAACAGGAGTTAGGCAAGGTATCAACAAGTGGATTTTGACTTTGGAGTTACTTCATTGATTACTTCTAAAAGAGCCACATACTACAGAAGTATGCTACTTTACTTGCTGGTTTTTTCAACTCCCAGAACAGGTTACTTAAGCTGAGAGAAAGCAGGATGTAGGGGAATGAACACTGGCCAGGCACTGGATTCCTGACTTCTAGTTTTGGCTGTATCAGTAATTAGTAGTATAATCTTAGGAAAGTTCCTTCCATCTCTGGGACTCATCTTTTTTTGTGTGTAAAATGAGAGACTGAATTATTCCTAAGGTTCTGATATTACAAGTCTAGTAGAAAATTGGATTTGGCAGATAGGCTCAATTCTAAATGAAAATTAGAAAAATATGAAGAAATTTTGTGTTCTTTATTTCCAGTACTTTATCATCTCAAGTCTGATTAAGAGGCCTCATATCACAAGCCTACCTGCCTGGAATCCATATCCAGTCCAAGAAATATACAATCTTAGGCAGACTTTCCTGATTTGCACAAACTTATTCCCATTGAGGGGCTTCCCTGGTGGCTCAATGATAAAGAATGCACCTGTCAATGCAAGATATGTGGGTTCAATTCCTGGATTGGGAAGATCCCCTGGAGAAGGAAATGACAACCCACTCCAGTATTCTTGCTTGGGAAACCCCACTGGCAGAGGAGGCTGGTGGGCTAGAGTCTATGGGGTCACAAAGAATCGGACACGATTTAGCAACTAAACAACAACAAATTCCTGTTATGGAGTCCTCCTCATCAAAACATTTTAGGGTCACTGTCTCTGCTTTTAAGCTGAGAAAATAAGATTTAAGCTAATACATTAATGACAGAGAACTAGAAGACATTATCCAAGACCTTCACATAAAGCTTGCAGACATTTTCCTGGCAGTTTATTATTAAATAATTCATGGAAATTATGGCAGACCTAAGCAAAAAGAGCGTGGCACCATAGGTGGAGAGTAAGGGAGAGGTTTTAATTAGACTGGTTTTTATTTAGTAGCTATGTCTTGTCCAACTCTTTGTGCACCCATGGACAGTAGCCCACTAGGCTCCTCTCCTACACTGGCAGGCAGATTCTTAACCACTGAGCCAACAGGGAAGCCTGCTAATCAGGTTAGAGCCCTTATTTCCTTCACTAACACCTGTTCAGTAGCCTACACATGGAGTAACTAATTCAACAATTTCAGACAGCAAATACTTATTGAGCACTTGGGACGACAGGCTGTTTACATCGATACACCCAAAGATGGCATAATGATTCAATGAGCTTTAATATAATTTTTAAATTGATGACAGGCTGAGCATTTAAAATAAAGATTAGACTATTAATCTTTATTAAATCTCTATTAATAACCTAATAATCCCTATTGATGATTTAGCTATTACAAACAAGGTAACTGAGGGCTAGGGAAAGTAGGGGATTCTTCCTGAGTTACATAGCAAGTTAAAAACTAAGTCAAGACTAGAGCTTAAGTTTTAATTAAAAATCCTTGTTTTTTTTAATGCACATCACATTTTCTCCCAACTATGTATTCTCTAATATGTGTTTATCCACACATATTTCTCTTCTCTTCATACAGTCCAGTCATTTGAATGAAAACTTTGTTTATATTATTAAGATTGCCAATTTACTAACTAATGGTGAGTGTAAAAATCAGCAGAAATAAATATCTCTCATTTTTCTTTCTGCAATGACATGGAAACCAGGGATCTTTGCTATGTGCAAAAACTCAACATCTAGCCTTTCCTCTTTCTCATCTCTCTCCCTACACCACCCCTCACACATACAGAAACACAGACACTCAGACATCCATTGCTGCTAACATACAAGACTGGAATAAATAAACAAAAATGAGACAATTGTTCTTTTTTTCCTCTTTATCTCCTTTCTTGATGCTATAATTTGCTAAATTCTCAGTCTAAGAGAAAGGAATTAAGTGATGAGATGAGCAATACCATAAAGTAAATCAAGTCATCATGCTAGATGTCACTGAAGATAAAAAGAAAGGAGACACGCTCTCTTTCCTCAAAAGCTTGCAGGCTGGTAGCAATGACATGATAAAAAAAAAAAAAAAAAAAAAAAAAAAAAAAACAAGAGAAATGAGTAAAATCAAACACTAAATTGAGCAATGCAAATGTCAAGCTATGTAAAATCTTCCATATATTTAGGGTACAAACCCACAATAGTTTTTAGTATGGTTAGGCCATTCCATAAGGTATTCCTCTACATCCGTGTCTCTATTTCTGATATCACAAGTAAGTGTTAGTTGCTCAGTTGTGCCCAACTCTGTGACCCCGTGAACTGCAGCCCTCCAGGCTCCTCTGTCCATGGGATTTTCCAGGCAAGGATACTGGAATGGGTTGCCCTTTCCTTATCCAGGGGATCTTCCCAACCCAGGGATCAAACCTTGGTCTCCTGCACTGCAGGCAGATTCTTTACCAACTGAGCTACAAGGGAAATCCAAGGCATTTCTAAAAGCAGTGATTTTACTAAGCCATAAAACTCATACAGTAAGTCCCCTACATATGAATCTTCAAGTTGTGAACTTTCAAAGATGCAAACATGTGTTCCAAAAACATCAGGCATGAGTGAAATTGCGGTCTGCCCTCCATCTTCTATTGCTGAAGATCCTTCAGCTCTGTCATCTTCCACCTTCTCTCCCTCCTCCAGTCAGTAACTCTTCTTACCTGTTTTCTTGATAGCAGCCCCTGTATGACAATTACTGTACTGTCCTACTGTACTTTCCAAGGTACAGTATTGTAAGATTGAAAATGTCTTCTCTATCTTTTGTGTTTGTTTTTTATGTAATTTGTGGGAAAAATATTATAAACCTATTACATTAAAGTAATATATAGCTAGCTGATTCTGTTAGTTGGATACCTAGGTTAACTTGTTGGATGTATGAACAAATTGAACTTATGAATGTGCTCTCGGAAAATAACTCGTTTGTATATAGAGACTTACTACACTTCTCTTTCTCATTTATTCTGCTCAAATGTGTATAGCTATTATCCTTATTATAAGCATTTCAAACTGCAAACTTGACCAAATGTAATGCTCTCATGTGCTGAAGGAAATCTGTCAGGTGAAAGACAGGTGCAACCTAATTTTCCCAGTGTGATTTCAATTCAAACACACATGGCATTTTTACAAATTGTGTAGAGGAACTCTGACCAAAAGAATTCAAAGTATCTATTAAGCATTAGCGTGATGATTCATACCCTATAGAAAGAGGCACCCTTAATCACACTGCTTTTACAGACAGAGAAACTGAAAATGGGCAATCCTGCTGCCTTGTTCAGGTTATATCCCAAACCAGTCCCAAAGGAACACATCTTGAAGCTCATGTCTGTAACTGGTGCCTGCTGAAAGTATGATTTAGAGTTCTAAAATCAGGTGTAGATGTCTCAAGTTCTTTCTTTTGTTTCTTCTTGGATAAAGAAACATAGACATGGGTGGGGGATGAGGGGCACTGCAGAGATAAGGAAGACATGAGGGGATAACCAACATTATCAGGAGATGAAGTATGTTAAAACTTTGTTCTCTGATTTTGTTTTGTTGTTGTTGTTTATTTAAAATTTTTACACAGAGTTCTGTAACCAGGTGAGTCAGATATTATACCACTGAACTTCTAAACTTATGTATGTTAGATTACAACTAATTCTTTCTGTAATATAGCCATAGATTGTCCTCTGAATCTGG
This sequence comes from Odocoileus virginianus, assembly GCF_023699985.2. Classification (NCBI taxonomy): domain Eukaryota; kingdom Metazoa; phylum Chordata; class Mammalia; order Artiodactyla; family Cervidae; genus Odocoileus; species Odocoileus virginianus. Next base: position 32,774,199 of record NC_069708.1, on the reverse strand, counting down.
AACATATATCCTGTAATACCAAAGCCTTGGTCTTAAGAGAAAAAATGATTCATTAATACAAATATAGCTCTACTTTCTCTTCTGATGGTTGGTACATGTATGCATAGTTGCTCTGGTCATGTCTGACTCTTTGCAACCCTATGGATGTACCCTGCCAGACCCAACTGTCCATGGGATTCTCTAGGCAAGAATACTGGAGTGGGTTGCCATTTCCTTCTCCAGGGGATTTTTTCCCCTAGGAAAGACTCAGAGGCACAGGAATGGCCTAACCAGGCTAAAATAATTTTTGTGTCACATCAGCTTAAATGTAAATGTGGATAGTGATTCTCTGTTTAATGCAAAACATGTCATGAAGCAATGTATTTTCTAAATATGTTTTGTATATTCAGGTTTAGTATGTGCTATTTTATCTCCCTCAAATAAATAAGCCCCATGAGGGCAGAAGATTTATCTTATGTGACTCGTATTATTATCCATACTACACTGAAAAATTAGTCATCACACCATATAGATTGGTTAAAGAGAATTAAAGTACTTCATCTATACTTTCTATGATATATTTTTTAAATCCTTTTTTATTTCTCATTTTATGTGTTCTACTCTCTTTATTTCCTAGTTTACTCAGCCCAAAACTGAAAAAGGACAACCTATTTTGAAATTGGTAAAACTTGACTCCTTCTGTTATAAACTGTTAATTTCAAATGGAAAGGGTCAAAATAGTGTGATGTGCCTTTATCATATAGAGACAACCTAGTGTAATGGAAAAGGCTTTGACAACCAACAGAACTGGGTTTGAAATTTGAACAAGACAGTTGTAAAACTTTGAGTAAGTTATTTAATTTCTTTCACATTACTTTTCCCCACCTATATGATGGGGGAAATAATAAAGTTATTCTTAAGAAGTAAGAGTTATTGCCCAATGCTTAGTACACATCATAAATGCACAATAAATAATAATCATTTTTATTTTTGATAGTAGAGAATTCAAAACCAATGTTAGGGCTTGTAGTAGACAGGTTTAAAAATTGGTTAATCCATGAATCAGTTCTAATGAGATGGATGAAACTGGAGCCCATTATACAGAGTGAAGTAAGCCAGAAAGATAAAGACCAATACAGTATACTAACACATATATATGGAATTTAGAAAGATGGTAACAATAACCCTATATGCAAAACAGAAAAAGAGACACAGATGTACAGAACAGACTTTTGGACTCTGTGGGAGAAGGTGAGGGTGGGATGTTTAGAGAGAACAGCATTGAAACATGTATATTATCAAGGGTGAAACAGATCACCAGCCCAGGTTGGATGCATGAGACAAGTGCTTGGGGCTGGAGCACTGGGAAGACCCAGAGGGATCGGGTGGAGAGGGAGGCGGGAGGGGGAATCGGGATGGGGAATACATGTAAATCCATGGCTGATTCATGTCAATGTATGGCAAAAACCACTACAATATTGTTATTAGCCTCCAACTAATACAAATAAGTGGGAAAAAATTGGTTAATCCTAGGCTATAGATAGCTTATTAAATATTTAGTAGTTTTCTCTGGAGTCATTGCTAGGCAGATACATGATTTTGAATAGGGCATTAGTTCTTTGGGGAGAAAACAGCTCAAGGATAGCCTGAATTTGATGTTGACCCTTAGACCACACAGTTCACAGCTTGAGCTTTTAGGAGGATTTTGGAACCACTAAATGTATATCTAATCTCATAAATCATATTGGAAAATGCTAGTTATTTTTCCTTTCTTATAAAAACTAGACTGGTCTCCCAGAATTTTAATAATAGAAGAAAGTGAAAGACTCAGAATTTTTCATGAGGATAATGAAATCAATATGCTTAAGAGTGAGATTGAGCAAATCAAAATTAATTTATATTCCAAAATGAATTTTTCAAATCTAAAAAAGGGTAATGTGAAATTAAAATCTTATTTTGAAAATGCACTATTAGACAATCCATCTTTTTTTTAATAAAAATGTCACAATGTCATGGGAAAAGAGAATAAGTTGACTATCATTACATAAGAGTATTGTCCATTCTTTGGCCCAATATGACAAGAGGGTTAATGCATGAATTCATTACTCGATTAGATTTAAAATTTCCAAGGCAGTATCATAAGTCTTTGGAGATGAGTTTACTAAGAAAATTCACCTTTCATTTTAATTTCATATCAAAATATTTGCTTCAAGTTCACAAATGTGTGACTAAATGAAAAGGCTGGGGGAAAGACTGCATCTCTATCCAATGTATTAAAGAATCCTGCATATTGAAGATCATACTGCATTTGAATAGGAGCCAGCATGATTAACCATAATGCCATATTTTCCAGATACTTGTTTAGCATAAGTTTTTATTCTGGCTCCATATGTTTTTTTCCCAAGTCCCAGTCAAGGAGCAACTTATAACCCAGGTTAATCAACCTTAGCATCTCTTCCTTATTGAATGATGTCACAGGGATTTTCAATTTACTGATTCCAAGAGGTCAAACAACTTTAAATTTCCTCAGTGATTTTTTTTTTCCCCATAGAAAAGATTCAGACACACAGGTGACATTTCATCATGTTCAATTATCACAACAGTAATTTTGAATCAAGATGCTTATTAACAGGTTCAGTTCAGTCGCTCAGTCGTGTCCGACTATTTGTGACCCCATGAATCGCAGCACACCAGGTCTCCCTGTCCATCACCAGCTCCTGGAGTTTATTCAAACTCATGTCCATCGAGTCGGCGGTGCCATCCAGCCATCTCATCCTCTGTCGTCCCCTTCTCCTCCTGCTCCCAATCCCTCCCAGCATCAGGGTCTTTTCCAGTGAGTCAACTCTTCTCATGAGGTGGCCAAATATTGGAGTTTCAGCTTCAGCTTCAGTCTTCCAATGAACACCCGGGACTAATCTCCTTTAGGATGGACTGGTTGGATCCCCTTGCAGTCCAAGGGACTCTCAAGATTCTTCTCCAACACCACAGTTCAAAAGCATCAATTCTTCAGCGCTCAGCTTTCTTCACAGTCCAACTCTCACATCCACACATGACTACTGGAAAAGCGATAGCCTTGACTAGATGGACCTTTGTTGGCAAAGTAATGTCTCTGCTTTTTAATATGCTATCGAGTTTGGTGATAACTTTTCTTTCAAGGAGTAAGCGTCTTTTAATTTCATGGCTGCAATCACCATCTAGAGTGATTTTGGAGCCCAAAGTAATTCTATGTAAAATATATTCCAGGCCATCCTCTGTGAATTCTGAGAAATAGCACTCTTGTCTCTGCTTATTGCAAAATGTCTTTACAGTGCTCTGCTTAATCAAATTTCATGGTCCAAAATTGAATGAAGTTTACACTATTTTCTGTGACCAAAATGATCTTCCAGAAAATGGTCAGAGAAAAGCTGAGCAACTCAAAATACAGAGGATGATCACACACTCTGGATAACTCAGCCCCCAAAATCTACTTTCCCTAATTAACCCGAATTGGTTATCTAGATTGATAGTTTCACAGTATGTCATATTCCTATTGTGCTTCAGCTAGGTAGAGCATCAACAGAGTGAATTTATCATATCCATTGATGGGAAATTAAAACAATTCATTTTTTAAATCCTGATAAGATTTGGAAGTCATAGACTTTCAGAGGGAAAGACATTACTGTACCTGATGTCTTGACATGGACTGTGCTTGATTTTGATAATCAAACCAGTTATTTCTATCATCAGTGACTCTTCCAGAGAGAGGTTAATGCTAGGTCAAGTGACTGAAATTCCCCTTATTATACTGAATTAGTTTTATGAAGTATTAAAAATTAGTACTACCTAGTTTTAAGCCTAGCATTCTTAGAAAAAGAGGTCTACTTGTACTTTTAGAGTTAAAAAAATATTAAGGTGAAAGGAAAAATGAGTAAGCAACAACAAAATAAGAAAAAAAATTAGATGCCAATCAAAATTGGATCAAATGAGATAGACACAGATGTTATTAATACTATTATTATGGAAATATGGAGAAAATGACAAATATATCTTTAGAATATCAAATAAGTAAAATTCTTGTTTATACAAATTAATAAGGAGCAAGATAATATAGATTTAAAAATCCCCTCTGCACATCCTTACCACCCAAGAAAAAAAATAGAAATTTCTAAATTATTTTTATACTTACAAATTTAAACTAACCAAGTATAATGGACAAAAACAGTAAGAGAACAACATTGTGTCTGCTAAAGAAAAGTTTGTTTATTGGACCCAAGTTATGCTCTTTCTTTATCAACATTAACTGAATTATTTGGATAATTATTTAACTTTCCACTGTGAGAGGCATGTATAAGCATCATTTTGTATCTTAGAGTACCTCTGATAGAATTTTTAATAAAAGTTATCTAACTTTGTCATATCATTGGGTTTAAAGATAACACCAGTTTTTTGTTTCAGATTCTTTACAAGAATGCCTAGTAAATATCCTTGATTCACTAATATCACAATATATTAATGTTAAGTTGCCAAGAATGTTCATTAGTTTCAACAACTTCATTTTCCAAGAAGAAAAGAGAGAAAGAGATTTTCAACTTGTTATAGTAAATTTAGAACACAAATTGTTTCTGTAGTTTGGAGCCACTGTCTTACTCACTTTTGTAATCAAGATGGTTTAATTATATCCATTGATGTGACCTTAATTACAAATATCAAGAAAACATATCCTTTTGCAGTTTTGAAATTGAACTTTTTTTAAAAAATGAAACAAATTGGATGGATAATAAATCAGTCCATATTGTGCATGTCATTCGTTTTCCAGCATAACATTGGGCAGACACTTCAAAGTAGAGTAGCCACTCAGAATAACAAATTTTTAAAAATCCAATACATAGGTCACTTTGTGTCATTTAAAAAAGATTTAATACTCCAAATAGTAAATCAAAATCACTACTGCTATGCTATAAATAACTTGGAAGAATTATTTTATAATATAAAACATATCATTAGCTTTTAAGAAATATCTGGTACCATCTTGTTAGCTTATGAGAAATACATGAATCTGATCTGCCAAGTAAAGCTGAAAAGAATTTTTGCTAAATAATTAAAAATATAACAATATTCAAACATTTCTTCTACTGCTAATAATATGAACAAAATCTTGTCATTGTTGCCTATAAATAGTATTTATTGTAATGAGTAAAAGCTCTTGGAAGAAACAAATATGTTTTTAATTATTAAGAAAGGGATTTAGGGACTTTTGACTTGGTGGCAGACATTTGCATACATTTTAGGTACCTAATAAAACAGTAATCATGCTGTCTGAGATACAAATGAGCCTGAATGGGCAGCCTTAGTTTATGCTCTGAGTATAAGTCATGCTTCTAGGTGACATATACTGATCATGGCCAATGATTTAAACTTTGGTTTCTTTACTAGGTAATCAGTTAGTGAAGTTCTTGAAAGTGAAAGTGTTGGCTGTTCAGTCCTGTCCAACTCTTTGCTACCTGATGGACTGTAGCCTGTCAGGCTCCTCTGTCCATGGAGTACTCCAGGCAAGAATACTGGAGTGGGTTGTCATGCCTACTGTCAAGGGATCTTCCTGACCCAGGGATCGAACCAGGGTTTCCTGCATTGCAGGCGGATTCTTGGCCATCTGAGCCACCAAGGTGCATACCCCAATCTCCAGAGTCTATACAGATGATTTTGGTTAAGATTATGCACATCTGATTATTTCTCAAGAAGTTTATCTGCATCTAGCTAATGCAGCTATTGCTGTAAATGAAAGTAATGTCTGTGAAGTACACTTTCTACTCCTAATCATCTTTTAATGACTATACCAAGAGAGCCCACTTTAATATTCAAATATCAGATTATCACCCTCTTATATGATAAACATCAGTTACAGCCAAGACATTAACAATTGCATCCTCTTTGGGATTCACATACTAACAATTATTATAATATTTAGCTTCCTCACACTTTATCCTAAGCCCCATATACCTGTTTTTGCCTGGCAGATACCCTGTAATCTTGATTTTCTTCTCAAATTTGGAATCTCCTAGACCTTGGGGCTTCCTTAGTACTCTCTCATGCCTTTAGCTTGGCCAAATTTATGCCCTGGCACTCAATATAGCACAAAAGCATTCAGTCCATGGGCCAGGTCTGTGGCAGTGCTATATCACAGCACTTAGGGTATATCAATTTGCATGTTGAATTTTTTTTTCCCTTAGCACAGTAGGAAACAGTGGTAAACCCCAGCAAATTAAGGTTTGCTACATTATCAGGGCCCTTGGGAGAAGCCTCAATTGTGACTCCAGTATTGAGAGTCTGTGAGTGATTTCAAAATGACATCTTTTTAACATCGCCCAATGAAAAATGAACGTGTCAGTTAATCTTCAAGCCTTGATAGGCAGTAAAGTGAAATGAGCACTGGACAAAGTGTCACAAGACCTAGAATCCAGCATTTTCTATTACAAACTCACAGTGATACTTAACCCATTCACTTCAACTATTCGGGCCTCAGCTTTTCCAGTTGTAAAATGCAAACTGACAATCTATGTCACTTCTCAAAGCATAAAGCAGTCTTGATGTTCAGCACTGATCCTGTGAATGACAAGATTCAAGTATGCCTCTAATAATTTCATGTTCTCTGACTAGGGTTCTGGTGATTGATTCCTGGGACCTATGGCATAAGAGGAAGCCTTTGGAGATGTCACTTTAATGAGCAAGGGAAATAAGACTGTCTATGGTCACTCTTCTGGGATAAAGTAAAGGGTCAGAAGAAGAATTTAAATTCTCTTCTCAGTTTTAAGCATCTGATTGGTGCCAAAAATTGTCTATCAGAGAAATAAAAAAAAAGCATGCTTGTTTCTCCTTTTAATTTCAGCTATCTAGTGCAAGGAGATCAAACTAGTTAATCCTAAAGGAAATCAGTCCTGAATATTCATTGGAAGGGCTGATGCTGAAGCTGAAGCTCCAATACTTTGGCCACCTGATACGAGGAACTGACTCATTAGTAAAGACCATGATGCTTGGAAAGATTGAAGGCAGGAGAAGGGGAAGACAAAGGATGAGATGTTTGGATGGCATCACCAACTGGATGGGCATGTTTTTGAGCAAGCTCTGGAATTTGGTGATGAACAGGGGAGCCTGGGATGCTGCAGTCCATGGGGTTGCCAAGAGTCGGACACAACTAAGCAACTGAACTGAACTGAACCTAGTGTTAAGGGGGATAATTGAGCTCATTCATTCCTAAGAATCCCTAGGTGGAAATTCAATGAAATTTTTGGAAGTTTTGATGACCCTCATGTGTTTATTCACCTTTACAATATTATGTACTATATTATGCTGGCTCCAACAGAATAGATACACTAGATGGTTTCTGTCTCACAGAAATGTTACTGTAAACATTAGCAAGGCAGAGTAGTAGTACATGTGTTTACAAGTGCAAAGAAAAATTTTGTAATTAAAAAAATTTATCCCTCTGACACAGACTTCTTGGAGGATGGCATTTATGTATTCCAAATATTCACTAGTATAGAATCTTTCCCTGGGCTAAAAAACTTAAATCCCATCTATAAGATTGGTGTTCTTGCCACCATATCTGAGATTTACAGCAGCTAAAATATTCAGAAATATATACCCCTTGCTGAATAACACAAACCTTTCTAACAAATAAATGTAGCTTTGCTAGTTGAATAAAATTATATCTTGTTTCTTCCTTGGAAATATTATAGCATTATAATATGAAGTGCTTACACACCACTGTCAACAGCAGAGAAGGGAGAAGGAAAATCATTTGGAATTTAATCTTGGGTCTTGTTGCACCATAAAAATCTATCATTTCTTTTCTTTTAATCTTGGGATGCAGTTTCTAGGGGTTACATGCTATTGATAGGCTCATCGCTCAAAATTTGAGTGTGAGTGTGTTAGTTGCTCAGTCGTGTCCAACTCTTTGTGACCCAATGTATTGGGGCCCTCCAGGCTCCTCCATCCATGGGATTTTCCAGGCAAGAATACTGGTTTGGGTTGCTATTCCCCTCTCCAAGGGATCTTCCCAACCCAGGGGAATTTGAAATTTTGAAGGTAACTTCATTAATATTTTCTCTTTGAGCACAAACAAAAAACAACATGCAAACCAGAAAACAATTTCACTTACATTTTGTCAAAATATGTTGTCAATTATAAATGTATAACAATGTGAATTTAATTCAAAATTATTTTATCCATTGTTGAATTTATAAATATACCAATTATTTATTCTGACAGAAACAGCTTATCTATGAGCAACTGTGTCTCTTATCTTTCTTATTTCCGCTCTCATTAGAAACATGTTTTTTTCTTACTGAAATGTTTTGTTTGAGAGATAATTCTCTATAGCCAACAGTTATTATAATTTAAATGATAATTTAGAGTGAAAATATGTAACCTATACAAGCTAATAGGAACACACATTCATGTTGGTAAGGGCCCTCTTGTTTTCTTAATTATAGCTCATTTTGAAAATGACACAAATTTAATATTTTGGCAGATAAAAATACCATTCCCAAAGATTTATAGCAAAGAGTAAATAAAAACAATCCTGTGCATTCATATAAGCAACTCTACTTAATACAGAGTTGATTAAATCATGAATGTCCATAAGGCTATTTTTATTCAATATCAACTGATAGAAACACATTATGAAAAACCTCTCTATGGCAAACTTATATTTCCCCAAGTTCAAAGATTCTTCCTCCCTCTCACCTCAGGTAGCCAACTGTACAATTATTTCTGTTGTGTAAATACCAAGGAAATGACATACAAGGATGGTCCAGGTTTACTACATCCATGCCACCCTTAAATCTGACAGTTTACGCAGTATCTGGTGTGAAGAGATCAGTTGAAGACATCAGAGATGAAAGGCACAGATAACAGCTAATATGCAGTTAAAAACTGGAGCTTACCGTTTCAACTTCTTTCTGTTTTCTCCAGAGATATCCAAATAATTCATGTGAGAGCCACTCCAACATGGATGCTACTGATCTGTGCATCAATATAAGCTCTTTGTTCTGAGAAAAACTAAATCCAATCTCTCTTCACTACAAATCCCCACCAAAAAAAAAGAAGAAAGAAAGACACAAGAGAAAGAAATGAGGGAAAGAGGTTGGAAGGAGAGAGTAAAAAGAAAACAAAATAAAAGAAAGCCCCCCAAAAAAAAAAAATGAAAAAAGAGAAAAAGGAAAAATAATTATCTGCATTGCCTAACCACTATCATGTTGAAAAACATGATAGTGAGATGTCAGAGTGAAATATGCAAGCCACTCTGAACACCGAACATTTCCGTTTTCCACGGGCAGCTTGAACTAACAGTTGTGCATGTACTCTCTCTCTCTCTCTCTCTCTCCCCCTCTGATTAATGATGCAAGGCTAACACTATGGGCTGCACATACAGTCTGCAAAGCTTCACACTTAGCAAAGAAACTCTCATTTCTATTTATAGGACCACAGTACATTGTCTTTCAGTCTTGTGGTTGCACTCAGCTTTGTGTGGTAATACACAGCCTATATTTGAATGCAGCCTCTTTCTAAAACTAGGTTTCCTTTGGCCTCACGCATAGATAGTGGATCACTGTAATCTTTACTGTTATCTTTTCTCACAGACCCTCAATACTGTGTTCAAGTACCAAAGTGGACAGCCCTGTCTAAGGATGTCCCTTAAGTTCAGTTCACTTCAGTCACTCAGTCATGTCCGACTCTTTGCGACCCCATGAACTTCAGCACACAAGCTTCCCTGTACATAACCAACTCCCAGAGTCCACCCAAACCCATGTCCATTGCGTCAGTGATTCCATCCAACCATCTCATCCTCTGTCGTCCACTTTTCCTCCTGCCCTCAATGTTTCCCAGCATCAGGGTCTTTTTAAATGAATCAGCTCTCCTCATCAGGTGGCCAATGTATTGGAGTTTCAGGTTCAACATCAGTCCCTCCAATGAACACACAGGATTGATCTCCTTTAGGATGGACTGGTTGGATCCCCTTGCAGTCTAAGGGACTCTCAAGAGTCTTCTCCAACACCGCAGTTCAAAAGCATCAAATCTGCTGCACTCAGCTTTCCTTATAGTCCAACTCTCACATCCATACATGACTACTGGAAAAACTATAGCCTTGAATAGACGGATCTTTGTTGGCAAAGTAATGTCTCTGATTCTTAATATGCTATCTAAGTTGGTCATAATTTCCTTCCAAGGAGCAAGCGTCTTTTAATTTCAAGGCCGCAATCACCAACCACAGTGATTTTGGAGGCCAGAAAAATAAAGTCAGCCACTATTTCCCCATCTATTTGCCATGAAGTGATGGGACTGGATGCCATGATCTTAGTTTTCTGAATGTTGAGCTTTAAGCCAACTTTTTCACTCTCTTTCACTTTCATCAAGAGGCTCTTTAATTCTTCACTTCCTGCCATAAGGGTGGTGTCATTTGCATATCTGAGGTTATTGATATTTCACCTGGAAATCTTGATTCCAGCTTGTGCTTCCTCCAGCCCAGGGTTTCTCATGATGTACTCTGCATATAAGTTAAATAAGCAAGGTGACAATATACTCCTTGACATACTCCTTTTACTATTTGAAAACAGTCTGTTGTTACATGCCCAGTTCTAACTGTTGCTTCCTAACCTATATACAGGTTTCTCAAGAGGCAGGGTTAGGGTTAGTACTTGGATGCAACTTCAAAGACAACAGAATGATCTCTGATCGTTTCCAAGGTAAACCATTCAATATCACGGTAGTCCAAGTCTATGCCCCGACCAGTAATGCTGAAGAAGCGGAAGGTGAACATTTCTATGAAGATCTACAAGACCTGCTAGAACTAACATCCAAAAAAGATGTCCTTTTCATGATAGGGGACTGTAATGCAAAAGTAGGAAGTCAAGAAACACCTGGAGTAACAGGCAAATTTGGCCTTGGAGTACAGAATGAAGCAGGGCAAAGGCTAACAGAGTTCTACCAAGAGAACGCACTAGTAATAGCAAACACCCTCTTCCAACAACATAGGAGAAGATTCTACACATGGATATCACCAGATGGTCAACACCGAAATCAGATTGATTATATCCTTTGCAGCCAAAGATGGAGATACTCTATACAGTCAGCAAAAATAAGACTGGGAGTGGACTGTGGCTCAGACCATGAACTCCTTTTTGTCAAATTCAGGCTTAAATTGAAGAAAGTAGAGAAAACCACTAGACCATTCAGGTATGACCTAAATCAAATCCCTTATGACTATACAGTGGAAGTGAGAAATAGATTTAAGGGACTAGATCTGGTAGACAGAGTGCCTGATGAACTATGGACAGAAGTTCATCACATTGTACAGGAGACAGGGAGCAAGACCATCCCCAAGGAAAAGAAATGCAAAAAAGCAAATTTGCTGTCTAAGGAGGCCTTACAATTAGCTGTGAAAAGAAGAGAAGGAAAAAGCAAAGGAGAAAAGGAAAGATATACCCATTTGAATGCAGTGATCCAGAGAATAGCAAGGAGAGATAATAAAGCCTTCCTCAGTGATCAATGCAAAGAAATAGAGGAAAACAATAGAATCAGAAAGACTAGAGATCCCTTTCAAGAGGATGTCCCTTAGGTAGATCCAAATAGGAGAGGTCAAGCTACGGATGACCTCTGTCTAGAGTATTCTTTTATGTTTAAATCTTCAAAGTCCTAACAATGAAATAAATATCCTACTCCTTAAGAGGTTTGGAGATACTTAACTGACCACATCCTGTCCACCCACTCCCCATTTCCCTCAGAACCCTTGGAAGCAGAAAGTGTAGTAAGCAGTCATCTCTTCTCAATTTAGGGAGGACTGAGTGAAAAGAGGCTTATTTCCTGTAGCCAATATTCATAGCCACAACCTCTTGAAGATGGAACCTTGGAGACCCAGAGCTTAGTACCATACTGTATTAGGCACCTAATACTCTACTACTGGCCTTCCCCAGGGACTCAGTGGTAAAGAATCTACCTGCCAATGAAGGAGACGCAGGAGATGTGAGTTTATCCCTGGGTTGAGAAGATCTCCTAGAGGAGGAAATGTCAACCCACTCCAGTATTCTTGCCTGGAGAATCCCATGGACAGGAGAGCCTGTCAGGCTGCAGTTCATAGGGTTGCAAAGAATTGGACATGACTTAGTGAATGAACATACACTCATACCCTACCATATTACCACCATCAGAACCACTGGAAGATGAACAAGAGATAGCTAAAAGTGCTTCCCAAGACTTGATCTTCAGATCAGAGAGAGGGAATTTTTCATGTAGGCCATAGGAGAAAGAAGTATGTTAGTGCAGGTCCAGTCTCACACCAGGACATATCTGTGTGATATACTATATGGAGAACCTGTAGGGCTCTACTTTAAAATGCTTCCTTCACCAATGTTTGAAATACCAGCCTTTTGGAGGTAAGCATTTCTTCTTTTTAAAGTTGATTTTCCAATCCTGATGCTCACTTAGAAATTAAACTGGAGCCCATTATACAGAGTGAAGTAAGCCAGAAAGATAAAGACCATTACAGTATACTAACACATATATATGGAATTTAGAAAGATGGTAACGATAACCCTATATGCAAAACAGAAAAAGAGACACAGATGTATAGAACAGACTTTTGGACTCTGTGGGAGAAGGTGAGGGTGGGATGTTTCAAGAGAACAGCATCGAAACATGTATATTATCTAGGGTGAAACAGATCACCAGCCCAGGCTGGATGCATGAGACAAGTGCTCAGGGCTGGTGCACTGGGAAGACCCAGAGGGATAGGGTGGAGAGGGAGGTGGGAGGGGGGATCGGGATAGGGGATACACGTAAATCCATGGCTGATTAATGTCAATGTATGACAAAACCCACTACAATATTGTAAAGTAATTAGCCTCCAACTAATAAAAATAAATGAAAAAAAAAATCTTAACATAAATGAGTTAATTAGAATTGAAAAGACCAAAGTAGATGGTGGGAACAAGTCATAAAGGAAAACTGATGAGATTCCAGGATAGGAAAACTAAGCTGCCAAGTAATAGTCTTTAATGAGTGCACTAGGATAGCTATGGTGAGAATAGTCCTGAGGTAGTTGGGGAAAAATAAGTTGGGGGGAGAAGAGTAAATTAATCTAAATTTGCCTTAAGTCAGGTATGCTGACAATAGACCAAAATATATTACCCCTGCTTTGTCTTTTTATTCTGTACTCCAAAGTCTGGCAGAATATGGGGGTAATGATTTGTTTGTTTATTTTAAGAAAAGTTCTTATTTGCTTTGGTTTTCTCTAGAGTTTATTACAATGCTCTTTCCCTCTCACACTCCATTAATCAAATATTTATTTCAAAATTGCTAAATGAAGACTAGTGGATCAAATGCAGCTTGGGAGGAGGGAATGAGGGGGAAAGTGTGGGAAGGGAGTGATAGCAACGGGCAGGGTACCACTTCCGAACAAATTTTTAGCATCTAGTTAGGCAGATAAGAAATTATGCAATTGCCACAAATATGAAGCAACATATATGTGATAAGGGTTTAGTAATGTCACATTTAAGGTTGCAAGATTTCACAGCAGAAGTCAAGTAATGACTGGAGTGAGAAGTGGAAATTCAGGATGGAACTCAGGAAAGCATTACAGGGGAAGGAGAGAGTAGGCTGAGTATGCTAAGAATGGCAGTATTTCAATAAGTAAATAATCAGTTCAGTTCAGCCACTCAGTCGTGTCCGACTCTTTGTGACCCCATGGACTGCAGCACGCCAAGCCTCCCTGTCCATCACCAATTTCTGGAGTTTACTCAAACTCATGTCCATTGAGTCGGTGATGCCATCCAACCGTCTCATCCTCTGTCGTCCCCTTCTCCTCTTGCTCTCAATCTTTCCCAGCATCAGGGTCTTTTCAAATGAGTCAGCTCCTTGCATCAGGTGGCCAAGTTTGGAGTTTCAGCTTCAACATCAGTCCTTCCCATGAACACCCAAGACTGATCTCCTTTAGGATGGACTGGTTGGATTTCCTTGCAGTCCAAGGGATTCTCAAGAGTGTTCTCCAACACCACAGTTCAAAAGCATCAATTCTTCGATGCTCAGCTCTCTTTACAGTCCAACTCTCACATCCATACATGACCACTGGAAAAATCATAGACTTGACTAATGTCTCTGCTTTTTAATATGCTGTCTAGGTTGGGCATAACTTTCCTTCCAAGCAGTAAGTGAATTTAATTTCATGGCAGCAGTCACCATCTGTAGTGATTTTGGAGCCCCAAAAAATAAAGTCAGCCACTCTTTCCACTGTTTCCTCATCTATTTGCCATGAAGTGTTGGGACCAGATGCCATGATCTTAGTTTTCTGAATGTTGAGCTTTAAGCCAACTTCTTCACTCTTCTCTTTCACTTTCATCAAGAGGCTCTTTAATTCTTCTTCACTTTCTGCCATATCTGAGGTTATTGATATTTCTCCCAGCAATCTTGATTCCAGCTTGTGCTTCATCCAGTCCAGCATTTCTCATGATGTACTCTGCATATAAGTAAAATAAAAAGGGTGAAGATATAAAGCCTTGACACACTCTTTTCCCAATTTGGAATCATTCTGTTGTTTCACGTCCAGTTCTAACTGTTGCTTCTTGACTTGAATACAGATTTCTCATGAGACAGGTTAGGTGGTCTGGTGATGGTTTACCATCTCTTTAAGAATTTTCCATAGTTTGTTTTGATCCACCTAGTCAAAAACTTTGGCATAGTTACTAAAAGAGAAGTAGGTGTTTTTTTCTGGAATTTTCTTGCTTTTTCCATGATCCAACGGATGTTGGCAATTTGATCTCTGGTTCCTCTGATTTTTCTGAATCCAGCTTGAATATCTGGAAGTTCACTGTTACTGTACTGTTGAATCCTGGCTTGGGGAATTTTCAGCATAACTTTGCTAGCGTGTGAGATGAGTGCAATTGTGCAGTAGTTTGAGCATTCTTTGGCATTGCTTTTCTTTGGGATTTGAATGAAAACTGACCTTTTCCAGGTCTATGGCGACTGCTGGGGCCAAATTTGTTGGCATATTGAGTGCAGCACTTTCACAGCATCATCTTTTAGGATTTGCAATACCTCAACTGGAATTCCATCACCTCCACTAGCTTTCTTTATAGTGATGCTTCCTAAGGCCCACTTGACTTCATTTTCCAGGATGTCTGACTCTAGGTGAGTGATCACAGCATCGTGATTATCCGGGTCATGAACATCTTTTCTGTATAGTTCTTCTGTGCATTCTTGCCACCTCTTCTTAATATATTCTGCCTCTGTTAGATCCATACCATTTCTGTTCTTTATTGTCCACATCTTTGCATGAAATTTTCCCTTAGTATCTCTCATTTTCTTGAAGAGATATCTAGTCTTTCCCATTCTATTGTTTTCCTCTATTTCTTTGCATTGATCGCTGAGGAAGGCCTTTTTATCTCTCCTTGCTCTTCTTTGGAACTCTGCATTCAAACGGGTATATCTTTCCTCTTCTCCTTTCCCTTTCACTTCTCTTCTTTTCATAGCTATTTGTAAGGCCTCCTCTGACAACCATTTTGGTTTTCTTTTTCTTGGGGGTGATCTTGATCACTGTTTCCTGTACAATGTCACGAACCTCCATCCATAGTCCTTCAGGCACTCTGTCTATCAGATCTAATCCCTTGAATCTATTTGTCACTTCCTCTGTATAATTGAAAGAGATTTGATTTAGGTCATAACTGAATGGTCTAGTGGTTTTCCCTACTTTCTTCAATTTAAGTCTGAATTTGGCAGTAAGGAATTCATGATCTAAGCCACAGTCAGCTTCTGGTCTTGTTTTTGCTGACTGTATAGAGCTTCTCCATCTTTGGCTGCAAAGAATATAACCAATCTGATTTTGGTATTGACCATCTGGTGACATCCATGTGTAGAGTCTTCTCTTGTGTTTTTGGAAAGGGTGTTTGCTATGACCAGTGCATTCTCTTGTCAAAACCCTGTTAGACTTTGCCCTGCTTTATTCTGTACTCCAAGGCCAAATTTTTCTGTTACTCCAGGTATGGAGGAGGAAATGTCAAACCACTCCAGTGTTCTTGCCATTAGAACCCCATGAACTGTATAAAAAGCCAAAAAAAAAAAATGACACTGAAAGATGTGCCTCCATGATAGGAAGGTGTCCAACAGACTACTGGGGAAGAGCGGAGGACAATTACTAAAAGCTCCAGAAAGGATTAAGCAGCTGGGTCAAAGCGGAAACAATGCTCGGTTGTAGATGCGCCTGATGATAAAAGTAAAATTCAATGCTGTAAGAACAGGATTCTTTAGGAACCTGGAATGTTAGGTTCATGAATCGAGGTAAATTGGACATAGTCAAGCAGGAGATGATAAGAGTAAACATCAACATCCTAGGAATAAGTGAACTAACATGGATGGGAATGGGTGATTTTAATTCAGATGACCATTATATCTACTATTGTGGGCAAGAATTCCTTAGAAGAAATGGAGGAGGCTTAATAATCAACAAACAACTCTGACATACAGTACTTGGATGTAATCTCAAAAACAACAAAATAAACTCTGTTCATTTCCAAGGCAAATCATTCAATATCACATTAACCCAGGTCTAGGCCCCAACCATGGATGCTGAAGAAACTGAAGTTGAGGAGTTCTATGAAGACCTACAAAACTTCCTGGAACTAACACCAAAAAAGATGTCCTATTCGTCATAGGGGATTGGAATGGAAAATTAGGAAGTCAAAAGATACCTGGAATAACAGGGAAGTTTGGCCATGGAATACAAAATGAGACAGCGAAAAGACTAAGGGAATTCTGCTAAGAGAACACACTGGTCATAGCAAACACCCTTTTTCAATAACACAAGAAATGACTCTACACATGGCCATCACCAAATGGTCAATACCCAAATCAGATCGATTACATTCTCTGTAGACAAAGATGGAGAAGCTGTATACAGTCAGTAAACAAAGACCTGGAGCTGACTGTGGCTCAGATTATCAGCTCCTTATAGCAAAATTCATGCTTACATTAGAGAAAGCAGGGAAAACTACTAGGTCAGTCAGATATGACCTAAATCACATCCCCTATGAATACACAGTGGAGGTGACAAATAGATTCAAGAGATTAGATCTAGTAAGCAGAGTGCCTGAAGAACTATGGAAAGAGATTCATAATATTGCACAAGAAGAAGTAAAAAAAAAAAAAATCCCAAAGATAAAGAAATTCAAGAAGGCAAAATGGTTGTCTGAGGAGGCTTTACAAACAGCTGAGGATATAAGAGAAGCCAAAAGAAAAGGAGAAAGAGAAAGGTAAACCCAACTGAATGCAGAGCTCCAGAGAATAGCAAGGAGTGACAAGAATGCCTTATTTAATGAACAAGCAGAGAAATTAAGAAAACAACAGAGCGGGGAAGACTAGAGGTCTCTTCAAGAAAATTTGAGATAGCAAAGTAACATTCCATCCAAAGATGTGCACAATCAAGGACAGAAACGGTAAAGACCTAATAGAAGAAGATGAGATAAAGAAGAGAGGGCAAGAATACGCAGAACTGTACAAAAAAAGTTGACCTGTATAACCAGGAAGGTGTGGTCACTCACCCAGAGCCAGACATTCTGGAGTGTGAAGTCAAGTGGGCCTTAGGAGGTACTGCTGCCAACAAAGCTAGTGGAGATGATGGAATTCCAGCAGAGCTATTTAAAATCCCAAAAGATGATGCTGGTAAAGTGCTGTACTCAGTATACCAGCAAATTTGGAAAACTCATCAGTGTCCACAGAACTGGAAAAGGTCAATCTTCATACCAGTTCCCAAGAATGGCAATACTAAAGAATGTTCAAACTACCTGACAGTTGCATTCATCTCACATGCTAGTAAGGTTATGCTCAATATCCTTCTAGCTAGGCTTCAGCAGTACATGAAATGAGAACTTCCGGATGTTCAATTTGTGTTTAGAAAAGGCAGAGGAACCAGAGATAAAATTGCCAACTTTTGCTGGATCATAGAGAAAGCAAGGGAATTAAAAAAAAAAAAATATCTGCCTCTGTTTCATCGACTGTGCTAAAGCCCTTGGCTGTGTGGATCATAACAAACTTTGGAAAACTCTTAAAGAGATGGGAATACTGGGCCATCTTGCCTGTCTCCTGAGAAACCAGTATGCATATTAAAAAACAACAGTTAGAGCCTTATATGGAACAACTGACTGGTTCAAAATTGAGAAAAGAGTATGGGAAGACTGTTTATTGCCATCCTGTTTATTTAACTTACATGCAGGGTACATCATGCAAAATGCTGGGCTGGATGAGTTACAAGGTGGAATCAAGATTGCCGGGAGAAATATCAACCACCTCAGATATGCAATTGATGCCACTTTAATGGCATGAACTGAATAAGAACTAAGGAGCCTCTTGATGAGGGTGAAAGAGGAGAGTGAAAAAGCCAGCTTGAAACTCAATATTAAAAAACTAAGATCATGGCATCCAGTCCCATCCCTTCACGGCAAATAGAATGGGAAAAGGTGGAAGCAGTGACAGATTCCTCTTCTTGGGCTCTAAAATCACTGCAGATGTTGACTGCAGCCATGAAATTAGAAGATGATTACTTCTTGGCAGGGAAGCTATGACAAACCTAGACAGTGTATTAGAGAGCAAAAACATCACTTTGCTGACAAAGGTCCGTAGAGTTGAGGCTATGGTCTTTCCTCATGTGAAGAACTGACTCATTGGAAAAGACCCTGATGCTGGGAAAGATTAAAGGCAG
Organism: Odocoileus virginianus; assembly: GCF_023699985.2. NCBI lineage: Eukaryota > Metazoa > Chordata > Mammalia > Artiodactyla > Cervidae > Odocoileus > Odocoileus virginianus. The sequence goes on along the minus strand of NC_069708.1, from coordinate 32,755,502 downwards.
GAGGAGAAGGGGATGACAGAGGATGAGATGGTTGGATGGCATCACTGATTCAATGGACATGAACTTGGGCGAACTCTGGAAGATGGTGAGTGACAGGGAAGCCTGTTGTGATGCAATTCATTGGGTCCCAGAGGGTTGGACATGACTTGGTGACTGAACAACAACTATGCATTTATGTGTGTGTGTAAGTATGTGTGTGTGTGTTCGTATAAAGTGAAAGTGTTAATCACTCAGTAATATAAGGAGTGGATATTTTGAGTTAGATTTACTTAAAGAAATCAAGTTCATTGAAACTAAGGATACAGACATACAGATCAAGATAATTCTTTATTCCTTCTCAAAAATTGAATTCTGAAATATAAAATATACTAATGTGGAAGTAAATGTTTGAGCTCTTATGATTACTTCAAGGATATAGTTTTCTTTTTAATAAATGCGAGGTAGTTTACCTCACAATTCTAAAATTACTAAGTTTCAATTTAACATTTTTGTTGTGTTGTACATAAAATATTACATGGTATAATATAGATTATCACTAATATAGTTTTCCAAAGCATATTCATACCATCATAGCTGCAATTTTAAATACCAAGGGTTCTCCCTTTCCAAAATTTTTCATTAGCTTAAACTTTCATTGGTTGTGATTTATTCATTGTCAGCATTATTTTTAGCATTGTATAAACTGCAGAACGCTTTATGCCTTTTTATGTAATTTTATAGAATTAATGCATTACTCATGAAAATAACATATCATCATTTATAAATGTATAAATAAAATGTGTTTTAATCTGCAATTAACAGATTAAATACATTAAAATAGGTACCTAAATTGTTTTCCTCGGGGGCTTATCAGTTAAAATATTAATTATACTCATTCCTACTTTAAGTAAAGCACTTTTTGGTGTGAAAGGGAAGGATATTTCATGACCTGAGGTTTGGCAATGTTCCAGGCACTATAATACCTGCTTTACATTCATTATTTACTTATCAAAACAACCTTATATTTTAGGTACTATTTGTCCCCAATTTATAATTGGAAAAAGACAGGTTCAGAGATGTTAACTAACTTTCCCCAAGTTACACAGTTTTGATAGTCAAGAAATGCTAAGGATTGATTTTCAGTTTTGAAATTAAGATTTCAGGAGAGAGACTGTCATTATTGATTCTCAGGATATAGTGGTACCAGTTGGCAAAGTATAATATTTCAACCAAATTCTATTAATCATTATGCATATAGGAAAACAAAAGTACTTGTAAGTGTACATTCATGAGATGTTCAAGGCCAAAAGAAAAATTATCATAGTATAGGTATTATGGGATTATGGCATAAGGGAGATTCTATATTTGGGGAACTCCCAAGTAGTTATAAATGGACTGAAATATATCTCTAAAATACCAAAATTCCAAGCAGTCTTAAGGTAGATAATCTACTCAACACCTTCCTTCTTTGCCAAAGTTTTCATTTATATCAGATACCTGTATCTTTGTGTTTCTTTGGGGTAGAGTCTCTTACTTAATGATGGAAGAAGGTGATAAAACAGTATTCACATTAGAGAAGTTTACTGTATCTAGCAAAAAAGTAGAGGGGGATTAGTGGAAAGTTGTTTCTATCCCAGACGAACAGTCCAGTGGCCAAATAAAAAGAGCGAATTTATTCAGGATCATACTCATTTACAAAACCAAACTAGTAAAGTTTAATTTGTTCATTGAATTTTCATCTTTTATCTAGATAATAAAGATATATGGTCCAGAACACAGTGTCAAAAGTAATAAGTAGTGGTTATCATGTATTAGGACATGTTTAGGGCCTGAAGGGAACCTATTTTATTATTTTGAAAATATCCAAGAATATTATACTAAAATCAACAGTGTAGATGTAAATAAGCATTGGATTTTCCAATAAAAACAGCACCCAAGGGAACATAGTAAAAGATCTACACACTCTAACCAGAATCCGAAGCAAAGATGATTTTATTGTTTCTTATTTTAAGTCCTTATAATTAGTATAAGTATTTAAGAAGGGTGGGCTTCCCCGCTGGCTCGTGGTAAAAAATTCCACCTGCAATGCAGGCACCCTGGGTTCTGTCCCTGGGTTAGGAAGATCTCGTGGATGAGGGCATGACAACCCACTCCTGTATTCTTGCCTGGAGAATCCCATGGACAGAAGTGATAAAGAATCAGACATGACTGAGGCGACTAAACACACAGGCATGTACAGTTAGGAAGGATATCTACTGTACTACACCTTTAGTAATAAGCGATTCAGCTGAAGCCCACCAAGATCACTTTATACAGCCTGTATTCAGACATACACACATGAACAATGGCTAACAGAGAAAGAAATACCCTTATCCATAAACAGACTAGAAAGTCATTTATCTTGCATAATGTAAAACTCAGTGCAAATATTTTAACACTCAAAAGCCCATTCACAAACCTGCCACCAGGTCTGGAAAGTCAGTATTTCAGAAATGTTTTTGTTGTTGTTGTTCCTCTTCTGTGTCCTTTTTGCAAAAGCAAACTCTGTTGAGAAGCATAACATGTATAGATAGCTTCATATTCCATACTTTGTGTAGGTTAGTCAAGCAAATCTGTTCTAAGTAGAGACCCTAGCTGTTTCAGGACAATTAACAGGAAAGGAAGACTGAAAAGGAATGGAAAGGGTGTGTGTGTCCACACATAATTTTGCCTTGGGCCAATCATGCTGACCACTTAAGAGAAAAAGTATTGGAGTAAAAGAATTCTTAGGTATCTTTCTGTGCATGAGTTTTTACTGATGAACCATGCAGGAACTTCAGAAAGTTCTGGATTTTCTGAAAGTATTTATAAAATTTTTGTGTGCAAACATACATACACTTTTGTGGGGAGAAAGTCAATATTTTAATATGATACTTGGATGAGACTGGGGCCACCTTGGACTACCTGCTCTCAGGAAGTGCAACCTGGCAGGAAAAGCTTAGTGAGTTGAGAGTTTTCAGATAGTAATCCCCCCAAATTGTTACAAGCCACTAAACCATCCAATCTCCTCATTTCACAGGTGAGGAAATTAAAGCCGAGAGAGTTAATACAGTATAATACATCCAATACAACATAATCAAGATGGGCTCCGTGGAAATTGAGTCTAATGAGAAATAAATATCTCTTAATCTCTGTTTCCTTTGATGTTATCTTTGTGAGGGTCACTGTGGGTGGAAAAGGGGATGCTCAGTGTGTTGAATTCAGGTTTATGCTGGTACTTTCAGATATGAGTAATGGCAGAAGAGGAGAGATGGCAAAAAGGGAAAGGAATTTTTGAATAAAGCACAGAGAATATGGCATTCTGTGTGAAAATGTTAGCTTAGTAAGATATAAATGATGTAGTATTGAAAAGCTGGTCCCCTCACCACTATGTGGGGAGAAGGTGAATCCCTGGTCCCCTTTCCCAAAAGATCTCTGTGCTCCTTCTCAAGTAATTAATAGAATACTCAATAGATGAATTCAAAGTCATTTCCCCCTTTTTGGAGCCTCCACGTGTCTCATTTTTATTTCTTTCCTCTACCTTCCATATGCCTTGACTAAGGAAAAGAAGCATAGACACTTGAACTCTCAGGGATTATAATCTCAATTATCATCTTAATTATTATCTTGATCAAATCATCCTCTGCCCTGCCCTACCCTACATGTTTTATTCAGGACACTTTCATATGTAAGGGACAGAAACCCATGTATGACAAAGCCCTCTGCAATGTTGTGAAGTAATTAGCCTCCAACTAATAAAAATAAATGAAAAAAAAAAAAATGTGTTAGCTTATGTACCTGGAACTTCCAGGACTTCAAGCATTGTTGTACTTAGATTCTCAGGCTATCAAAGCAGAGATATTTTTTGTCATATCTTAACTCTTATTTCCTCTGATTTGGCTTAATTCTTAGGTAGGCTATTCACAAGTGGTGATATGCTGTATTCATAATAGTCCTGGAAGATAAGTAGATCACATATTATTATTTGTTGTTTAGTTGCTAAGTCATGTCTGATTCTTTTTGTGACCCCATGGACTGCAGCCCACCAGACTCCTCTATCCATGGGATTCTTCAGGCAAGAATACTGGAGTGGATTGTCATTTCCTTCTCCAGAGGATCCTCCTGATCCAGGGATTGAACTTGTGGCTCCTGCATTGGCAGGTGGATTTTGTACCACTGAGCCTCCAGGAAAGCCCTGATATTATTGTACTCTCTTATACATGTGGAAAATGAACCACAGATGATTTAAATACCTAAGAGAATTGCTCAAAGTCACAAAGCTATTTAAATATGGGACTGTATCAAGCACTTCACATCATTTTAGACCTACATTTTACTTCAGTTGTTGCTTAAGTAACTAAATGTAGGCAGACATAACCTGACAGCATCATGTAACAAGGAAACCGTATGTATCTCTCATTTTGGCCCAGGATTTCTCTGTATAGCATGAGATGCCTACTGCAAGCTTGAAACTCTGACTGAGCTTCATAAAAGGCTCATCATTGCGATTCAACAGCATCTTAAACAGAAATGGCTCTGATAAGGTATGTTTTTAATAGGAAAAATCCTTTGCCTTACTCTATATCCAAAAATGTAATCAATCACTTAGAGAACAGGAGCAATGTGGCTAAGCAGCATCATATGAAGAAAAGAGTGAGGAATTTCAGCTGACACAGCACAGGATCAGTGAACAGTGAGCAATAATCATCATCAGTAGCAAAAAACAAATTCCATCTTAGGCTGAATTAATGGAAATAAACTATATAGAATGATGGAGGTGATACATTCTATGCTGAGTTAGTCAACTCTAACTACTCACTGTTTATAAAGTTCAGGTGGCCACAATTTAAGAAGAGACTACAATAAGAAGAGAACATCTATCAAAATAAAAAGGTACCAGCTAAGAAAGGACTAGGGAAGTTTAGTGTGCATAATCTGGGAATTTGGAATGGAACACATGCCCTCTATCATTAAATAAGCCAATGGCTGTTATACAAAATAATAACAATATCTTATTCAGAAACATTATACATCAGCTACCAAAAATCAGATTGATTAACACAATTCTAAAGGGAGATCAGGAAGCCATAAATGCAAATTTCCAAGAGACATATGCTTCCTAAATGCTAGAACAAGAAACAGTTATTTGTGTCAAAATTTAAAAAGACAGGCTAAGCAAGCAAATCAGTTCCTTGTCCCCCAGAAGCTACAAAAGTAAAAGCTAGAATATTCATAATAGGAATTGCTGTGCAGAGAATTTAAGCCTCTACAAAATTCATATGTTGAAGTCATAATCCCCAATGTGATTATATTTGGAGATGAGGCTGGCCTGTGATGGGGATGTTAAAAGTTAGATGAAGTTAAAAAGATGGGCCCTTAATCCAATGGAGCTGGTGACATTACAAAAAGAGGAAGCGATACCAGAGTACCTTCTCCCTTTCTCTCTGTTTCTCTCTGTCTCTGTCTCTCTCCCTTTGTGAAGACAAAGTGAGAATGCAACTATCTACAAACCAGGAAGAAAGGTCTCACCAGAAACTGAATCCTAAATCCTGCCAGAATCTGGATCTGGTACTTTCCAGGCTTCAGAACTATGAGAAAATAAATTTCTTTTTTTTTTTTAATACCCAGTCTATTCTGTTATATCTGCCTAAGCCTACTAAAGCAGAGATGCTGCAGAACACTTTAAGCAAATGAAGAAAACTTATACTATACCAAAGATTCTAAAATCTTCGAAAAAGCCCTACTATCATTTTTTTTTGGGGGGGGGATCTGGAAATGCAGGAATCATGGTAAAAAGAAAAACACAAAGAGTTTCAGCTAAAATGTTTTAAATATATAAAATTACTTTGTAAAAGTAATTTAAATAAATAATTTGAAAGCTTTAAAAACATTTGGAAAAATTGTTGAGTTCACTAATCATTTTGATCCTTCCCAAACTTGAGGAACGATGATCACGTAGTACGATAATTAAAAGCAAAATCTCTAGAGTTCCACCTGTAATCTTAGACAAACAGTTTAACTTCCCAGTGTCTGAATGCCCTCATTTGTACAATGTGGATAATAATAGAGCCTACTGTATGGGGATACTGCAAGGCATATATAAGTTAATAAATTTATTACTGTTCATAGAACCCCATGAACAGTATGAAAAGTTAATATAAGAAAAGTACTAGGTAAGCATTAAATTTATGTTAGCTATTATTATTATTACAATTATCAATAACATTATTATAAGAATTCATGATGAGAGTTTGTAATAAGTTTCAAACCCACTCTCAGAGTATGGCTACAAACTTTCTCATTTTTCAGGTATCCAACAATAGCATAATAATTTCTTGCCATTTGAGGGTGAAAGAAGAGGGTGGAAAAGCTGACTTAAAATTCAGTATCGAAAATCTAAGATCATGGTGTCCAGTCCCATCACTTCATGGCAAATAAAAGGGGAAAAAATGGAAGCAGTGACATATTTTATTTTCCTGGGCTCTAACATCACTGTAGACAGTGACTGCGGCCATAAAATTAAAAGATGTTTGCTCCTTGGATGAAAAGCTGTGACAAACCTAGCATGTGTGCAAGCTAAGTTACTTCAGTTGTATCCAAGTCTTTGTGACCCTATGAACTGTAGCCCCCCAGATTCCTCTATCCATGGCAAGAATACTGGAGAGGGTCTCCATGCCTTCTTCCAAGGGATCTTCCAATCCAGGGATCTAACCCACATCTCATTATATCTCTTGCATTGGCAGTCAGATTCTTTATCACTAGTGCCACTTGGGAAGCCCCATGACAAACCAAGACAGCATATAAAAAAGCAGAGACTAGTGATGGGTCTGTTAAGATTTTCTATTTCTTCCTGGAGGAATCAACCTGCCTGACTTCAGGCTATGCTGCAAAGATACAGTCATCGAGATAGTATGGTACTGGCACAAATAAATATCGATCAATGAAACAAAATACAAAGCCCAGAGATAAATCCATGCACCTATGGACACCTTATCCTTGAAAAAGGAGGCAAGGATATGCAATGGAGAAAAGACAATCTCTTTAACAAGTGGTGCTGGGAAAACTGCTCAACCACTTGTAAAAGAATGAAACTAGAACACGTTCAAATACAATATGCAAAAATTAACTCAAAATGGATTAAAGATGTAAATGTAAGATCAGAAAGTATAGAATTCCTAGAGAAAAGTGTAGGCAAAACACTCTCTGATATAAATCACAGCAGAGTCCTTTATGACCCACCTCCCAGAGTAATGGAAATAAAAGCAAAAATAAACAAATGGGACCTGATTAATCTTAAAAGCTTTTGCACGACGAAGGAAAATATAAGGTGAAAAGACAGCCTGCAGAATGGGAGAAAATAATAGCAAACAAAGAAACTGACAAAGGATTAATCTCAAAAATATACAAGAAGCACATGCAGCTCAATACCAAAAAAGTAAATGACCCAATCAAAAAAATGGGCCAAAGAACTAAAAGGACATTTCTCCAAAGAAGACATACAGATGGCTAACAAACACAGGAGAAGATGCTCAACATCACTCATTATCAGAGAAATGCAAATCAAAATCACAATGAAGTACCATTACACACCAGTCAGAATGGCTGCTATCAAAAAATCTACAAACAATAAATGCCAGAGAGGGTGTGGAGAAAAGGGAACACTCTTACAGTGTTGGTGGGAATGCAAACTGCAAGGAGATCCAACCAGTCCATCCTAAAGGAAATCAGTCTTTGGTGTTCATTGGAAGGACTGATGTTGAAGCTGAAACTCCAGTATTTTGGCCACCTGATGCGAAGAACTGACTCATTTGAAAAGACCCTGATGTTGGGAAAGATTGAAGGCGGGAGGAGAAGGGGACGTCAGAGGATGAGATGGTTAGATGGCATTGCCAACTCAATGGGCATGAGTTTGGGTAAACTCTGGGAGTTGGTGGTGGACAGGGAGGCCTAGCATGCTGTGGTTCATGGGGTCACAAAGAGTCAGACACGACTGAGCGACTGAAATGAACTGAGCAGCCACTATGGAGAACAGTGTGGAGATTCCTTAAAAAATGGGAAATAGAACTGCCATACGTCCCAACAGTCCCACGACTGGGTATACACACAGAGGAAACCAGAATTGAAAGAAGCACGAGTACCCCAATGTTCATCGCAGCACTGTTTACAATGGTTAGGACATGGAAACAACCTAGATGTCCATCAGTAGACGAATGAATAAGAAAGCTGTGGGGGGAGGAGTCAAGATGGCGGAGGAATAGGACGGGGAGGCCACTTTCTCCCCTACAAATTCATCGAAAGAACATTTGAACGCTGAGCAAATTTCACAAAACAACTTCTGATCGCTAGCAGAGGACATCAGACGCCCAGAAAAGCAGCCCATTGTCTTTGAAGGGAGGTAGGACAAAATATAAAAGATAAAAAGGGGGAGTCTTAAAAGAGGAAGTTTCCAATCACCAGGAAACCCTCGCACTGGCAGGACTGGGGGAAGTTTTTGGCAATCTAACTGGGAGGAAAAATTAAACAAGGCCCACAGATTACGTGCCTAAAAGCAACTCCCAGCAGAAAAGTACCCCAGACGCCCGTACCCGCCAACATCAAGCAGGGGCGGAACGGAGAGGAGTGGGAGGCATTGCTTAGGGTAAGGACCGGCCCAAAGACCCTGAGAGCAATTGGAGGGAACTTTTTTAAACTGTGGGATAGCAAGGGACAAAATTAACCGGCTGGAACACACTGCCGGCGGTTCGCAAAACAAAGGGACTGAGAAACTCCAGAGAAGAGCCGGCCCATCCCCGCTGGAGGTAGGAGGCAGGGGGGAAGGGAAAAGGGCAAACTCAGCCCCTGAGAAGCCACCCACTCCCACACTGCAAACAGGCCCCCGGTTCCTATCTAAAGACTTCCTGAGACCCGACTGGCGGCGCGCGCTGGGGCCGCGGAGGGAAAAAGCACGCCATACCCGGGGAGATTGCGCCCAAGCCTCTGGCTGCCAGGGCCGCTCGACGCGGAGGGAAAAGGCGTGCTGCACCCAGGGAGAGTACACCCAAGCCCCTGGCTGCCTGAACCGCTCAGGCCGGGGAAGGCACAAAATGCAGGCGCAACTGAATCCACGCTTTTGTGGAGTACTTGAAAACTGGAACTGCACTCAACACAGGGCCTGCTCCATATAGAGCAGCCGGAAGCCTGAGCAGTGTAGATGGGGAAAGCACTGACACCCGTGAGCGGGGCAAACCCAGTGTGGCCAGAACACGGTGAGTGCTCTCCACATAGAGCGGTATCTGTTTGCAGCGCCCCGCCCTCCCCGTAGCAGGACTGAACTGAACTAGCGAACCTAAATAAGAGATCACCTCCGCCCGCCTGTGTCAGGGTGGAAATTAGACACTGAAGAGACGGCAAACAGAAGCCAAAAAAAACAAAGGGAACCACTTCAGAAAGGCCAGTTGCAACAGATTAAAATCTCTGAAGGTAACACAGACTACAAAGGAAGGGGCCTATAGATATAGAGAAGTATAAGCTGGAAAGGGGAGCTATCTGAAATTGAACTGAAACTACACTGACCGCAGCAACTCCAGAGAAATTCCTAGAAATATATGTATATATATATTTTTTAATTAAAAAATTTTTTTTTCTTTCCTTTTTTTAAATTTTTTATTTTTTCTCTTTTATTTTCTTTTAAAATTCCCTATTACTCTCCCATTACTCCTCAAATTTCATTTTCATATATTTTCACGATTTTTTTAATTAGGGGAAAAAAATTTTGTTTTCTTTTTTTCTCTCCTATTTCCTTTTAAAGTCCTCTAATACTCCTCTATTATTCCTTAATTTTCATTTTCATTTCACTATAACCTTTCCAAAAAAAAAGAGAGTGAGAGAGAAACCCTATTTTTAAACTGAACTTCATATACATTTCTAAATTTTTTGTGTGTTTTTGTTTTTGTTTTCAAACATTGTATTTCAAAGAGTCTAACCTCTACACTAGATTTTTAATCTTTCTTTTTCAGTATGTGATATAAATTTTGGACATTTAAGAATCCAATATTCAGTTCCCATTTCTATTCAGGAGTGTGGTGATTACTCTCCCACTTTTGACTCTCTGTTTTCTACCTCAGAACACCTCTATTACCTCCTTTCCCCTTCTCTTCCCAATCTAATTCTGTGAATCTTTGTGGGTGTCTGGGCTACAGAGAACACTTTGGGAACAGATAACTGCGTAGATCTATCTCTCCCCTCTTGAGTCCCCTTTTTCTCCCCCTGCTCACCTCTATCTCCTTCCTCCCTCTCCTATTCTTCATGCAACTCTGTGAACCTCTCTGGTTGTCTCTCACAGTGGAGAATCTTTTCACCATTAACCTAGAAGTTTTATTATCAGTGCTGTATAGTTGAAGAAGTCTTGAGACTATTGGAAGAATAAAACTGAAATCCAGAGGCAGGAGACTTAAGCCCAAAACCTGAGAAAACCAGAAAACTCCTGACTACATGGAACATTAAGGATCCAAAAGCCTCCATACCTACACCAAAACCAACCACCACCCAAGAGCCAATAAGCTCCAGTACAAGACATACCACGCAAATTCTTTAGCAACACAGGAACGTAGACCTGAGTGTCAACATACAGGCTGTCCAAAGTCACACCTACCACATAGACCCATCGCAAAACTCATTACTGGACACTCCATTGCACTCCAGAGAGAAGAAATCCAATTCCATGCACCAGAACGCTGACACAAGCTTCCCTAACCAGGAAACGTTGACAAACCAATCGTAAAACCCCACCCACTGGGTGAAACCTCCACAATAAAAAGGAACCACAGACCACCAGAATACAGAAAGCCCACTCCAG